>NC_142416.1:0-332500 GCF_059516105.1 Syngnathus floridae | reverse complement strand
CATAGCCACGCACCGCGCATCTGATCAGTCCTACCAGTCGGCGGATCTCCCTCTCGCAGTCTCTCTTGGTTCGGCTCAGCTCCTCCCGATGCTGGTGATGAGCCGATCGGAGCTCGGCCGCTCGGGACTGCCAGGCCTGCTGGGCCGCTGCCAGGGCTTCTTCCGCGCTCCTGGTGGAGGCGACACCGCTCGGTCTCCCGACACCGCCGCGTCTCCTCCACCTCCGCCAGCAAAGCGCCCCCCCTCCTCACCTGAGCAGACATTGCGCCACACCGGGCCGTTGAGACCGCAACGGAGCGCCGCGACGCTTACTGGGGACAAGCTACACAATACGGTAGCGGCCGCATCGAAGCCCGACGTGGCGTGCGGATAGTCAGACACGGATAGAGCGGATCACCTTGTCCATGGAGCCGTCCCTCAGGCTGAGGACCAAGGCATTCAGTTGCTGGATCTCTCCATCTTTGATTTTGATCACTCTCATCAGCTCCATTTCATGCTGCCGCAGTAATGTCTCCCTGGTAATGGCTAACTCTTTCTGCTTCTCCTCATGGAGTTTGCTTTTGAGTTCCGTCATGGCGGCGGTGGCACGGTGGTGCTCCGCCCGCAGGTCCTGACTTCTCTCTCTCTCCAGACAGCTGACCTGACATGACTTAGACTTAGACTTAGACAAACTTTATTGTCATCTTGTCTGCACATGGTGCATACAAAACGAAATTCCGTTGCATACGTCTTACAACAAAGTAGTGATATTGCAGTTGAATAGAAGTAACATATCCTATGAAAATATATATATATACATATACTATATATATATATATATATATTAAAAATAAGTATAAAGTGCAGCAGTGATAATTATGCAATAGTGCAAGTAGGCAAAACAGTATTCAAGAGTGTGCAGAGGAATGCTAAACCATGTATTAAACTTCTATTTAAAGGGTTTATACAAGTTCAGTAAAGTTGGTAGTGCGAGATAGTGCAAGATAGAGGTCCGTAGTGTCATAAAGTACAGTTCTGTGAATGTGTGATGCAGAGTTCAGTTTAGAGCTCAACAGTTCTAGTGTTCAACAGTCTGATGACAGCAGGGAAAAAGCTGTTGCAGAACCTGGTGGACCTGCAGCGGATGCTGCAAACCTCTTCCCAGAGGGCAGCAGGGAGAACAGTCCATGGTGGGGGTGTGATGGGTCATTGATGATGTTACGGGCACGGGACATGCAGCGCTGAGATGAAATGTCCTGAATGGAGGGAAGAGGAGCCCCTATGATCCTCTCTGCTGTCCTCACCACTCTCCTCACGTTCTTCCAATCGGAGGCGGTGCAGCCTCCACACCACACAGAGAGACAGCTTGTCAGAATGCTCTCTATGGTGCTCCTGTAGAACGTCCTCATGATGGGTGGGGGCAGGTGGGCTCTCCTCATCCTCCGCTGTAAGTACAAGCGCTTCTGTGCCCTCTTGACCAGTGCCGTAGTGTTCATAGTCCAGGTGAGGTCTTCTGTGATGTGGACCCCCAGGAATTTGGTGGTGCTGACCACCTCCACAGCTGAGCTGTTGATGATCAGTGGAGCGTGGTGAGGCTGTTTTTTCCTGAAGTCGACGATGATCTCCTTCATCTTCTCCTCATTCAGGATCAGGCTGTTTTCTCTGCACCAGCCCACCAGCTGCTCCACCTCCTCTCTGTAGTCCAGGTCGTTGTTGTCTCTGATGAGCCCCACCACCGTTGTGTCGTCTGCTGACTTCACGATGTGATTGGTGGTGAACCTGAGGACGCAGTCGTGTGTCATCAGGGTGAACAGCAGGGGGCTCAGGACGCAGCCCTGAAGGGAGCCTGTGCTGAGGGTGATGACATCAGAGGTGTTCTGTCCGACCCAGAGTGACTGAGGTCTGTTGCTGAGGAAGTCTAGCAGCCAGTTGCGAAGGGGGGTGTTGAAGCCCAGGTGTTCCAATTTTCCTACCAGATGCTGTGGGATGATGGTGTTAAACGCTGAGCTGAAGTCCAGGAACAGCCTCCGCACATGGGTGTTCTTCTCCTCCAGGTGAGCCAGGCTCAGGTGAAGAACGGAGGAGATGGCGTCCTGAGTGGAGCGGTTTTGCCGGTCGGCAAACTGGAACGGGTCAAATAATAGGGGGAGTCTGGAAACGATGTGACCTTTAAGCAGCCTTTCGAAGCACTTCATCATAACCGGAGTCAGTGCAACAGGCCGGTAATCATTAAATGAGGTGATTTGAGGTTTCTTCGGCACCGGAATGATGGAGGCAGTCTTAAAGCACGCCGGCACTGTGGCTTGGCCCAGCGAGGTGTTAAAAATGTCTGTGATGACCCCAGCCAGATGACTTGCACATTCCCTGAACACACGCCCAGGAATGTTGTCGGGGCCAGGGGCCTTACAGGGGTTGACTCTCCTCAGGGTCTTCAACACATCGGCGGAGTCAAGGCAGAGTACCTCCTCTTCCTGATGGGGGACAGTTTTAACTGCTGGAGTGCCGTTTAGTGCCTCGAACCTCCCAAAGAAGTTATTTAGACCATTTAGAAAGTCAGCATCAACTACACCCACCGGGGGGGGGGGAGAGTGAGTTGTAGTCTGTAATCGCCCGTATGCCTTGCCACATACTCCTGATGTTTTTGACGTCGTGGAAACGATCCTGAAATTTTCGACTGCGGTCTCGCTTCGCTATCCTGATGGCACGGTTCAAGTTGGCTCTCGCTGTCCTCAGTGTCTCCTTGTCGCCAGACTTGAAGGCAGAGTTCCGCGCTCGTAGCGTTTGACGTACCTCCTCAGTCATCCAGGGTCGTTGGTTGCCCCGGGTGATGATATTCTTAGTGGTGCTGACGTCCTCGGTGCATTTGTTGATGTAGGCTGACACAGTCATGGCACACGCATGTCTAATCTACATCGGGAAAACTGGGAGGGAGGGAGGGAGGCAGGCAGGGAGGCAGGCAGGGAGGCAGGCAGTGTCTGTCTGTTGAGGTTTTCACCTTGTTCTTCTCCTGCTGAAGTTCTAACTGGACGTCCATCAGTTTGGTTCTCAGCTCGTCATTGGCGGCCTGAAGGGCGTCCGTTCGCTCCGCCTTGGCCCGCCCTGCCGGAGCTCGTTTGGACATCTCTTACTCGAGTCTCGCCCGGTCGTCAGTCAGAGATCACAACATTTGTACCTGGAGAGCACAAACGCAGCGCTGTTTTCCACTGGCTTCGAACTCAACTTCAATCGGTACCGTAACTTACAACATCATAAACATAGAACTAGCTTGACTTATTCATTGAATAAATGCATTTGGTTCTTCAAAACTGCATCACGCAACATAGCGTGACCGAGACGGCCGTTATCCACCTGCGTGAAGTTATTTGGTGAAATGAATGAGATGTTTAAGACACCATCGTTCTGTCTCTATGTAGATGAAGGGAAATAATCGATTGCTGAAGGTCCAAAGGTGTTGTGATAAACAAATAAACATATTAGTGATTAGTGACATATTTGTGATAAACATATTAGGCAGGATAATCACATATGTTAACGTGACTGCCCACACTGTATTTATTTATGGTTATTTGTTAAATCGAGTACTGTTAGACATGAAATAGGAAGTGTTTAACATAAATGGAAGACGAAAGGGGTACTCACCATTGTAGCTCCTGCTGGTCAATGATACGAGCCTCTTCTTGCAGTGGAAAACATACAGCCAACAAACACCGTGGAACCTAAAGGAATGAAATTAAACATTAACATTTAGCCTCAACCAACATTCACAGATACAACGCAACGCAAACTACACAAACGTAAATCTTTTTAAACACAATGAGTTGTACTTACCGTGTACGCTCTAGACGGTCCACTTGCAAGCAGAAAATAAAGATATTTCTGTTGATAATCGTCGTGTTTGTATCCGGTGTCTCGCTCAAGGCCATTGCGCCCACAGATTTGAATTTTGGCGAGAGTTCAGCCTATTGACGTCATTTCCGCGGTGTAATACCCGCATATCTGAAACGGCAAAGTTAAGAGTAGAGTTAAATAAAGTTTTTAGTCAACGCAATAATTTACAACCGTTGACCAGTCGAAATAATCGTCGAAATTTGGCGTCTGTGGCTGGAAGCAGACGCCGAGTTCGACATTCCTCCCAAACGCCACACTCCCTCGCTTTTCAGGGCTAAAAAAAAACAGTTGTAATTACCTTGTACGCTCTAGACGGTCAAGTTGCAAGCTGAAAACAAAAATATTTGCCTTGTTAGTCATCGTGTTACTAACCGCTGTGTCTTGTTTGCCAGAATTGCCGCTTTCCTACTTCCTGTTGCAAGCCACGCCCACGGATTATAATTTTGCCGTGAGTTCCGCCTATTGACGTCATGTCCGCGTCACATGACTGCGACGTAATATTATCTAAAACTGTTTGTGCGGTATTGTGTTGTTCTGTGCGGTATTGTTATTCTGTGCGGCGTCGTGTTGTTCTGTGCCGCGTCGTGTTGTTCAGTGCGACGTCGTGTTGTTCAGTGCGGCATGGTGTTGTTCAGTAAGGCATGGTGTTGTTCAGTGCGGCATGGTGTTGTTCAGTGCGGCATGGTGTTGTTCAGTGCGGAATGGTGTTGTTCAGTGCAGCATGGTGTTGTTCAGTCCGGGATGGTGTTGTTCAATGCGGGATGGTGTTGTTCAGTGCGGGGTGGTGTTGTTCAGTGCGGGATGGTGTTGTTCAGTGCGGCATGGTGTTGTTCAATGCGGCATGGTGTTGTTCAGTGCGGGATGGTGTTGTTCATTGCGGCATGGTGTTGTTCAGTGCGGCATGGTGTTGTTCAGTGCGGCATGGTGTTGTTCAGTGCGGCATGGTGTTGTTCAGTGCGGCATAATGTTGTTCAGTGCGGCATGGTGTTGTTCAGTGCAGGATGGTGTTGTTCAGTGCGGCATGGTGTTGTTCAATGCAGGATCGTGTTGTTCAGTGCAGCATAATGTTGTTCAGTGCAGCATGGTGTTGTTCAGTGCGGCATGGTGTTGTTCAATGCGGCATGGTGTTGTTCACTGCGGGATGGTGTTGTTCAATGCGGGATCGTGTTGTTCAGTGCGGCATAATGTTGTTCAGTGCGGCATGGTGTTGTTCAGTGCGGCATGGTGTTGTTCAGTGCGACATAATGTTGTTTAGTGCGGCATAATGTTGTTCAGTGCGGCATAATGTTGTTCAGTGCGGCATGGTGTTGTTCAGTGCGGCATGGTGTTGTTCAGTGCGGCATGGTGTTGTTCAGTGCAGGATGGTGTTGTTCAGTGCGGCATGGTGTTGTTCAATGCGGCATGGTGTTGTGCAGTGCGGGATGGTGTTGTTCAGTGCGGGATGGTGTTGTTCAGTGCGGCATGGTGTTGTTCAGTGCGGAATGGTGTTGTTCAGTGCGGCATGGTGTTGTTCAGTGCGGCATGGTGTTGTTCAGTGCAGGATGGTGTTGTTCAATGCGGGATCGTGTTGTTCAGTGCGGCATGGTGTTGTTCAGTGCGGCATGGTGTTGTTCAGTGCGGCATAATGTTGTTCAGTGCGGCATGGTGTTGTTCAGTGCGGCATGGTGTTGTTCAGTGCGGCATGGTGTTGTTCAGTGCGGCATGGTGTTGTTCAGTGCGCCATAATGTTGTTCAGTGCGGCATGGTGTTGTTCAGTGCGGGATGGTGTTGTTCAGTGCGGCATGGTGTTGTTCAATGCGGCATAGTGTTGTTCAGTGCGGGATGGTGTTGTTCAGTGCAGGATGGTGTTGTTCAGTGCGGCATGGTGTTGTTCAATGCGTCAGTGCGGCATAATGTTGTTCAGTGCGGCATGGTGTTGTTCAGTGCGGCATGGTGTTGTTCAGTGCGGCATGGTGTTGTTCAGTGCAGGATGGTGTTGTTCAGTGCGGCATGGTGTTATTCAATGCGGCATGGTGTTGTTCAGTGCGGGATGGTGTTGTTCAGTGCAGGATGGTGTTGTTCAGTGCGGCATGGTGTTGTTCAGTGCGGAATGGTGCTGTTCAGTGCGGCATGGTGTTGTTCAGTGCGGCATGGTGTTGTTCAGTGCAGGATGGTGTTGTTCAATGCGGGATCGTGTTGTTCAGTGCGGCATGGTGTTGTTCAGTGCGGCATGGTGTTGTTCAGTGCGGCATAATGTTGTTCAGTGCGGCATGGTGTTGTTCAGTGCGGCATGGTGTTGTTCAGTGCGGCATGGTGTTGTTCAGTGCGGCATGGTGTTGTTCAGTGCGGCATAATGTTGTCCAGTGCGCCATAATGTTGTTCAGTGCGGCATGGTGTTGTTCAGTGCGGGATGGTGTTGTTCAGTGCGGCATGGTGTTGTTCAGTGCGGCATGGTGTTGTTCAGTGCGGGATGGTGTTGTTCAGTGCGGGATAGTGTTGTTCAGTGCGGCATGGTGTTGTTCAATGCGGCATGGTGTTGTTCAGTGCGGGATGGTGTTGTTCAGTGCGGCATGGTGTTGTTCAGTGCGGCATGGTGTTGTTCAGTGCGGCATGGTGTTGTTCAGTGCGGCATGGTGTTGTTCAGTGCGGCATGGTGTTGTTCAGTGCGGCATGGTGTTGTTCAGTGCGGAATGGTGTTGTTCAGTGCGGCATGGTGTTGTTCAGTGCGGGATGGTGTTGTTCAATGCGGGATCGTGTTGTTCAGTGCGGGGTGGTGTTGTTCAGTGCAGGATGGTGTTGTTCAGTGCAGGATGGTGTTGTTCAGTGCGGCATGGTGTTGTTCAATGCAGGATCGTGTTGTTCAGTGCAGCATAATGTTGTTCAGTGCAGCATGGTGTTGTTCAGTGCGGCATGGTGTTGTTCAATGCGGCATGGTGTTGTTCAGTGCGGGATGGTGTTGTTCAGTGCGGCATGGTGTTTTTCAGTGCGGCATAATGTTGTTCAGTGCAGCATGGTGTTGTTCAGTGCGGCATGGTGTTGTTCAGTGCGACATAATGTTGTTCAGTGCGGCATAATGTTGTTCAGTGCGGCATGGTGTTGTTCAGTGCGGCATGGTGTTGTTCAGTGCGGCATGGTGTTGTTCAGTGCGGCATGGTGTTGTTCAGTGCAGGATGGTGTTGTTCAGTGCAGGATGGTGTTGTTCAATGCGGCATGGTGTTGTTCGGTGCGGGATGGTGTTGTTCATTGCGGGATGGTGTTGTTCATTGCGGCATGGTGTTGTTCAGTGCGGCATGGTGTTGTTCAGTGCGGCATGGTGTTGTTCAGTGCGGCATAATGTTGTTCAGTGCGGCATAATGTTGTTCAGTGCGGCATGGTGTTGTTCAGTGCGGGATGGTGTTGTTCAGTGCAGGATAGTGTTGTTCAGTGCGGCATGGTGTTGTTCAATGCGGGATCGTGTTGTTCAGTGCGGCATGGTGTTGTTCAGTGCGGCATGGTGTTGTTCAGTGCGGCATGGTGTTGTTCAGTGCGGCATGGTGTTGTTCAGTGCGGCATAATGTTGTTCAGTGCGGCATAATGTTGTTCAGTGCGGCATAATGTTGTTCAGTGCGGCATAATGTTGTTCAGTGCGGCATAATGTTGTTCAGTGCGGCATAATGTTGTTCAGTGCGGGATGGTGTTGTTCATTGAGGCATGGTGTTGTTCAGTGCGGCATGGTGTTGTTCAGTGCGGCATGGTGTTGTTCAGTGCGGGATGGTGTTGTTCAGTGCAGGATGGTGTTGTTCAGTGCGGCATGGTGTTGTTCAATGCGGCATGGTGTTGTTCAGTTCGGGATGGTGTTGTTCAGTGCGGCATGGTGTTGTTCAGTGCGGCATAATGTTTTTCAGTGCGGCATGGTGTTGTTCAGTGCGGCATGGTGTTGTTCAGTGCAGCATAATGTTGTTCAGTGCGGCATGGTGTTGTTCAGTGCGGAATGGTGTTGTTCAGTGCGGCATGGTGTTGTTCAGTGCGGCATGGTGTTGTTCAGTGCGGCATGGTGTTGTTCAGTGCGGCATGGTGTTGTTCAGTGCGGGATGGTGTTCAATGCGGGATCGTGTTGTTCAGTGCGGCATGGTGTTGTTCAGTGCGGCATGGTGTTGTTCAGTGCGGCATGGTGTTGTTCAGTGCGGCATGGTGTTGTTCAGTGCGGCATGGTGTTGTTCATTTCGGCATAATGTTGTTCAGTGCGGCATAATGTTGTTTAGTGCGGCATGGTGTTGTTCAGTGCGGGATGGTGTTGTTCAGTGCGTTATAATGTTGTTCAGTGCGGCATGGTGTTGTTCAGTGCGGCATGGTGTTGTTCAGTGCGGCATGGTGTTGTTCAGTGCGGCATAATGTTGTTCAGTGCGGCATAATGTTGTTCAGTGCGGCATGGTGTTGTTCAGTGCGGGATGGTGTTGTTCAGTGCGGGATGGTGTTGTTCAGTGCGGCATGGTGTTCAATGCGGAATGGTGTTGTTCAGTGCAGGATGGTGTTTTTCAGTGCGGCATGGTGTTGTTCAGTGCGGCATAATGTTGTTCAGTGCGGCATGGTGTTGTTCAGTGCGGCATGGTGTTGTTCAGTGCGGCATGGTGTTGTTCAGTGCGGCATGGTGTTGTTCAGTGCGGCATAATGTTGTTCAGTGCGGCATGGTGTTGTTCAGTGCGGCATGGTGTTGTTCAGTGCGGCATAATGTTCAGTGCGGCATAATGTTGTTCAGTGCGGCATGGTGTTCTTCAGTGCGGGATGGTGTTGTTCAGTGCAGGATGGTGTTGTTCAGTGCGGCATGGTGTTCAGTGCGGGATGGTGTCTTTCAGTGCGGCATGGTGTCGTTCAGTGCGGCATGGTGTCTTTCAGTGCGGCATGGTGTCGTTCAGTGAGGCATGGTGTTGTTCAGTGCGGCATGGTGTTATTTAGTGCGGCATGGTGTTGTTCAGTGCGGGATGGTGTTGTTCAGTGTGGCATGGTGTTCAGTGCGGCATGGTGTTGTTCAGTGCGGTATCGTGTTGTTCAGTGCGGTATCGTGTTTCTCAGTGCGGTATCGTGTTGTTCAGTGCAGTATCGTCGTGTTGTTCGTATTGTGTTGTGTTGTTCGTAATGTGTTGTGTTGTTCGTATTGTGTTGTGTTGTTCATATTGTGTTGTTCATATTGTGTTGAGTTATTCGTATTGTGTTGTGTTGTTCGTATTGTGTTGCCTTTAACACTTAGCCTCTAACACTTAGCCTCTAACACTTAGCCTCTAACACTTAGCCTCTAGCATCTAGAAGGTAAATAAATAGGAAGGAAGGACTCACCAGTGACGTCTTCGCCCACGTCCAAGCGTTGTACTTTGTATTTTCATCCTTCTGACAGTGGAAAACATAGCCAACAAACACCGTGGAACCTAAACGAATGAAAGAAAACTATCATTTGGCCACAACCAACATTCACAGATACAACACAATGTGACGTGCGGGGTTGAGGTTAAAGGTTGAGTGAAGGGCCCTCGTTTTAAACTACTTTTTTGAAAAGGATTGGGAACAAGTAAGACGTATTTAATTTATTTAATGGGAAGTAGTAAGAGCTATTGAATTTAATCTATGTATTATATTCTATTGTATTGTATTCTGTTGTATTCTTTTGGATTGTATTCACACTAACCCCACTAAAACTTCAGCCCACAAAAACTCGCCTCTGGCGCCTAGCCTCTGGCACTTAGCCTTTAACACTTAGCCTTTAACACTTAGCCTTTAACACTTAGCCTAGAAGGTGAATAAATAGGGTTAAAGGTTGAGTGAAGGGACCTCGTTTTAAACTACTTTTTTGAAAAGGAGTGGGAACAAGTAAGACGTATTTAATTTATTTAATGGGAAGTAGTAAGACTTATTAAATTTATTTAATCTACTTTTCTTCCCAGGCAAAATTTGATGTGCTGCAATTCCAAATTTCCAAAGTGAATGAAGGAATGAAGTCCTTTAAATTATGATTTTGTATAAATACTAGGCATTAACACAAAATCGACGGCACAAAATGGGCAGACTTTACTTGTTTGAAAAGGACTGGTTACAAGACAGACTTTTTTAATTTATTTAATGGGAAGAAGACTTATTTAGTTTAATTGATCTATTTTTGTTCCCTGGCAAAATTCGATTTGCTGCAATTCCAAATTTCCAAAGTGAATGAAGGAAAGAAGTCGTTTAAATTATGATTTTGTTTAAATACTAGGCATAGACACAAAATCTACGGCACAAAATGGGCAGACTTTACTTGTTTGAAGAGGACTGGTTACAAGACAGACTTTTCTGATTTATTTAATGGGAAGAAGACTTATTTAGTTTATTTAATCTATTTTTGTTCCCTGGCAAAATTGGATTTGCTGAAATTGTATTTTGCCAAATCTTGCCTTGAGACCTGATAGGAAGTATTAAACGCTTAGTTAAATCAATACAAGTTGGTAATAAGAGCGAGTAATGTTGGTTGAACCGATGAATGAAGGTTGAAAGCAATTTAAATTATGACTTTGTATAAATACTAGATATTAACAGAACATCTACTGCGCGAAATGGGCAGCGTTTACTTGTTTGAGAAGGAGTGGCTTATTCAAAACTAAGATTTATTTAATCTGTTTGTTCCCAGGCAAAATTGGATGTGATGCAATTCCAAATTTCACCACATGATGGTGCCCAATTTTGACTTCATAGGACATATTAAACACTTAGCTTGTTATTATGTTCAAGGTAATCAGATTTGTTTATTATTCTAATGGCCTCTTCAAAACTATTCTGGATTACTACTTTGGATCTATTCTACATTACTTGGCAACAACATACTCTGTAACAGATTAGGCAGTATAATCATATATGTTAACTTGAGAGTGTCCACACTCAATCTACTTATCGTGATGTGTTAAATCAATTACTGTTAGACATTATTTGTCTGATAATCTACCAAATCTTTGAATTGAAGAATTTGTGATTTAATTAATAGCTTGTTGTTATGTTCAGGGTAATCAGACTTGTATATAATTCTAATGGCCTTCTTTTGAAAACTATTCTGAATTACAACTTTGGATCTTATATTACTTTGCAACAATCTACTCGGTGACAGATTAGGCAGTATAATCACATATGTTAACTTCAGTGCCCACACCGTATTTATTTATGGTTATTTGTTAAATCAAGTACTGTTAGACATGAAATAGGAAGTGTTTAACATAAATGTTATGGCTACTCACCATTGTAGCTCGCTCCTGGTCAATGATACGAGCCTCTTCTTGCAGTGGAAAACTTGCAGCCAACAAACACCGTGGAACCTAAAGGAATGAAATTAAACATTAACATTTCGCCTCGACCAATTTTCACACGTACAACGCAACGCGGCTACACTTCTGCTATTACAAACGTAAATCTCCTTAAACACAATGAGTGTTACTTACCGTGTACGCTCTAGACGGTCCAGTTGCAAGCAGAAAATAAAGATATTTCCGTTGATAATCGTCGCTGCTCAGTGGCTCACGGCCATCGCGCCAACAGATTTGAATTTTGGCGGAGGTTCGGGCAATTACGTCATATCCGCGGCACATGACTGCGACGTAATACCCGCTTATCTGAAACGGCAGTTAAAAGTAGAGTTACATCAAGTTTTCTTGGAACCTAAACGAATGAAAGAAAACTATCATTTGGCCACAACCAACATTCACAGATACAACACAACGTGCGGGGTTGAGGTTAAAGATTGAGTGAAGGGCCCTCGTTTTAAACTACTGTTTTGAAAAGGAGTGGGAACAAGTAAGACGTATTTAATTTATTTAATGGGAAGTAGTAAGACTTATTAAATTTATTTAATCTACTTTTCTTCCCAGGCAAAATTTGATGTGCTGCAATTCCAAATTTCCAAAGTGAATGAAGGAATGAAGTCCTTTAAATTATGATTTTGTATAAATACTAGGCATTAACACAAAATCGACGGCACAAAATGGGCAGACTTTACTTGTTTGAAAAGGACTGGTTACAAGACAGACTTTTTTAATTTATTTAATGGGAAGAAGACTTATTTAGTTTAATTGATCTATTTTTGTTCCCTGGCAAAATTCGATTTGCTGCAATTCCAAATTTCCAAAGTGAATGAAGGAAAGAAGTCGTTTAAATTATGATTTTGTTTAAATACTTGGCATAGACACAAAATCTACGGCACAAAATGGGCAGACTTTACTTGTTTGAAGAGGACTGGTTACAAGACAGACTTTTCTGATTTATTTAATGGGAAGAAGACTTATTTAGTTTATTTAATCTATTTTTGTTCCCTGGCAAAATTGGATTTGCTGAAACTGTATTTTGCCAAATCTTGCCTTGAGACCTGATAGGAAGTATTAAACGCTTAGTTAAATCAATACAAGTTGGTAATAAGAGCGAGTAATGTTGGTTGAACCGATGAATGAAGGTTGAAAGCAATTTAAATTATGACTTTGTATAAATACTAGATATTAACAGAACATCTACTGCGCGAAATGGGCAGAGTTTACTTGTTTGAGAAGGAGTGGCTTATTCAAAACTAAGATTTATTTAATCTGTTTGTTCCCAGGCAAAATTGGATGTGATGCAATTCCAAATTTCACCACATGATGGTGCCCAATTTTGACTTCATAGGACATATTAAACACTTAGCTTGTTATTATGTTCAAGGTAATCAGATTTGTTTATTATTCTAATGGCCTCTTCAAAACTATTCTGGATTACTACTTTGGATCTATTCTACATTACTTGGCAACAACATACTCTGTAACAGATTAGGCAGTATAATCATATATGTTAACTTGAGAGTGCCCACACTCAATCTACTTATCGTGATGTGTTAAATCAATTACTGTTAGACATTATTTGTCTGATAATCTACCAAATCTTTGAATTGAAGAATTTGTGATTTAATTAATAGCTTGTTCAGGGTAATCAGACTTGTATATAATTCTAATGGCCTTCTTTTGAAAACTATTCTGAATTACAACTTTGGATCTTATATTACTTTGCAACAATCTACTCGGTGACAGATTAGGCAGTATAATCACATATGTTAACTTCAGTGCCCACACTGTATTTATTTATGGTTATTTGTTAAATCAAGTACTGTTACACATGAAATAGGAAGTGTTTAACATAAATGTTATGGCTACTCACCATTGTAGCTCGCTCCTGGTCAATGATACGAGCCTCTTCTTGCAGTGGAAAACTTGCAGCCAACAAACACCGTGGAACCTAAAGGAATGAAATTAAACATTAACATTTCGCCTCGACCAATTTTCACACGTACAACGCAACGCGGCTACACTTCTGCTATTACAAACGTAAATCTCCTTAAACACAATGAGTGTTACTTACCGTGTACGCTCTAGACGGTCCAGTTGCAAGCAGAAAATAAAGATATTTCCGTTGATAATCGTCGCTGCTCAGTGGCTCACGGCCATCGCGCCAACAGATTTGAATTTTGGCGGAGGTTCGGGCAATTACGTCATATCCGCGGCACATGACTGCGACGTAATACCCGCTTATCTGAAACGGCAGTTAAAAGTAGAGTTACATCAAGTTTTCTTGGAACCTAAACGAATGAAAGAAAACTATCATTTGGCCACAACCAACATTCACAGATACAACACAACGTGCGGGGTTCAGGTTAAAGATTGAGTGAAGGGCCCTCGTTTTAAACTACTGTTTTGAAAAGGAGTGGAAACAAGTAAGACGTATTTAATTTATTTAATGGGAAGTAGTAAGACTTATTAGATTTATTTAATCTACTTTTCTTCCCAGGCAAAATTTGATGTGCTGCAATTCCAAATTTCCAAAGTGAATGAAGGAATGAAGTCCTTTAAATTATGATTTTGTATAAATACTAGGCATAAACACAAAATCGACGGCACAAAATGGGCAGACTTTACTTGTTTGAAAAGGACTGGTTACAAGACAGACTTTTTTAATTTATTTAATGGGAAGAAGACTTATTTAGTTTAATTGATCTATTTTTGTTCCCTGGCAAAATTCGATTTGCTGCAATTCCAAATTTCCAAAGTGAATGAAGGAAAGAAGTCGTTTAAATTATGATTTTGTTTAAATACTAGGCATAGACACAAAATCTACGGCACAAAATGGGCAGACTTTACTTGTTTGAAGAGGACTGGTTACAAGACAGACTTTTCTGATTTATTTAATGGGAAGAGGACTTATTTAGTTTATTTAATCTATTTTTGTTCCCTGGCAAAATTGGATTTGCTGAAATTGTATTTTGCCAAATCTCGATTTGAGACCTGATAGGAAGTATTAAACGCTTAGTTAAATCAATACAAGTTGGTAATAAGAGCGAGTAATGTTGGTTGAACCGATGAATGAAGGTTGAAAGCAATTTAAATTATGACTTTGTATAAATACTAGATATTAAAAGAACATCTACTGCGCAAAATGGGCAGAGTTTACTTGTTTGAGAAGGAGTGGCTTATTCAAAACTAAGATTTATGTAATCTGTTTGTTCCCAGGCAAAATTGGATGTGATGCAATTCCAAATTTCACCATATGATGGTGCCCAATTTTGACTTCATAGGACATATTAAACACTTAGCTTGTTATTATGTTCAAGGTAATCAGATTTGTTTATCATTCTAATGGCCTCTTCAAAACTATTCTGGATTACTACTTTGGATCTATTCTACATTACTTGGCAACAACATACTCTGTAACAGATTAGGCAGTATAATCACATATGTTAACTTGAGAGTGCCCACACTCAATCTACTTATCGTGATGTGTTAAATCAATTACTGTTAGACATTATTTGTCTGATAATCTACCAAATCTTTGAATTGAAGAATTTGTGATTTAATTAATAGCTTGTTCAGGGTAATCAGACTTGTATATAATTCTAATGGCCTTCTTTTGAAAACTATTCTGAATTACAACTTTGGATCTTATATTACTTTGCAACAATCTACTCGGTGACAGATTAGGCAGTATAATCACATATGTTAACTTCAGTGCCCACACTGTATTTATTTATGGTTATTTGTTAAATCAAGTACCGTTAGACATGAAATAGGAAGTGTTTAACATAAATGTTATGGCTACTCACCATTGTAGCTCGCTCCTGGTCAATGATATGAGCCTCTTCTTGCAGTGGAAACCTTGCAGCCAACAAACACCGTGGAACCTAAAGGAATGAAATTAAACATTAACATTTCGCCTGGACCAACATTCACACGTACAACGCAACGCGGCTACACTTCTGCTATTACAAACGTAAATCTCCTTAAACACAACGAGTGTTACTTACCGTGTACGCTCTAGGCAAAATTGGATGTGATGCAATTCCAAATCTAGCTGAAACGGCAGTTAAAAGTAGAGTTACATCAAGTTTTCTTTTTTAATCAACACAATCATTTACAACCGTTGACCAGAAAGAATCGTCGAAATTCGACGTCCCCCACAAACGCCACGCTCACTCGCTTTTCAGGGCAACAAAAGTACTTCTTTTTAAAAACGATGAGTTGTACTTACCGTGTACGCTCTGGACGGTCCAGTTGCAAGCAGAAAATAAAAATATTTCTCTTGTTAGTCGTATGTTACCATCCGCTGTGTCTTTGTCAACATCGCCGCCATTTTCCTACTTCCTGCTGCGAGCCACGCCCACGGATTTAAATTTGGGCGGAAGCTCTTTCCATTGGCGTCGTTCTCGCGTATAGCAAATCCGATTGGTTGGGAAGGGGGCACGGTTATGCAGCCGAGGGGTCCTGTGATCGGTGGGATGTAAAGTAGGCGTCGACGTCACGTCCGCGTCACGTGACCACGACGTGGCAAACGTCATATAGCAACCGCTGTTTTGTTTAGTAGACTTACAGTTGTTATGCATTGACATAATGGCGCACACACCAAATAGATTTAAATAAATTAAATAATTCTTCTGCCCACTCTCTTTTAAACAAGTTAACTCTCCCCGCGGATTTGAATTCTGGCGAAAGTTACGCCCATCGACGTCACGTATGTCACGTGACCACGACGTGGCAGATGTCATATAGCAACCGCTGGTTTGTTTAGTAGATTTACAGTTGTTATGCATTGGCATAATGGTGTGCACTCAAAATAGATTTAAATAAATTAAATATTTCTTCTGCCCACTCCCTTTTAAACAAGTTAACTCTGCCCACGTCCATTGACGTCTTGTCTGCGTCACGTGACCACGACGTAGCGACGTCATATAGTAACCGCTGTTTTGATCAGTAGACTTAGTTATTATGCGTTGACATAATGGCGCATAGTGAGCTGAAGTGCATGGCGCTGAAGATTTGAATCTTTGAAATGCGCTGAGGTCTGACATATCAGGCAGAATGGTTTGCCATCACGTTCAACAAAAAATAGAAACTTTCCCACTCTGATTAAAACGTCCTGTGTTCATCTACGTATTTTCGTTTTGCTGTGCATCTTTTCCCTGCCATTTCGAGAGCCCAATTGACACTCATAGTTTAAAGAAATGTGTTTGCCCATCCTACTTTGTGGAATTTCACCACATGCGCTTTTGACCAAAATACCAAATTGAACTCAAGTGAAGCCAACACGCACAACCCCCCCCCACACACACACACACACACACACAAATGTTGATATGAACATAAAAGAGCCGCATGCGGTTCGGGAGTTGCGGCTTGGCCAAACCTGTACTATACAACTTTATTTGTATAAAATTTTCACAACAGCTGTCACACAAACAAAGCGGGAAAAACCGAAGACGTGCGTGTTCCGCCCACGCTGGATTTATTTGCACCTTTGAAAAGACACCGTATTGCCGCAGATGTGGCAAAGAGTACTTTTGGGCATCTGAGACGGAAGGATGTCCAAAGCATCACGTCACCTGCTCTGGTAGGCATGGTGGTGGGACGTTGAGGTCAACCGCTTTGGGGTTGGCTGAATCTTTGATCGCAGGATGCAAAACACTTGAAGACAGAAGCAGAAAAGCAGAGCTAAATGCAAAATGTACTCACCGGTGACTCCAATTTTTTTCCCCCCTGAAGAAACAGCTGGACGGGTGGCCCCGGCTGGCCAGTGGGACTCTTGTTATTCTGACCCTTTTTAGTGCGCGTTTGGGGCAACAACCGTTTTTTGTGGCGCTCTTTTCTGGTTCAAAAGTGCCCTGCATGTGAATTTGCTTTTCCTGCCTTCTGATTGGATGAGCGCCGGTGTGACGCGGTGCCTCTGTCACCGTGGCGGGGGGTATACGTTGGCATCGGAGCGTCTGCCAACGTCTGAGACCGGCTGGCAGTGTATCGGAGGTGTCGAGTGCGGTGCCGATGGAGCTCACTCACCAGCTGGTGTTAGGGCCACAGAATGAAGGCCAAGGAGAAGAATAGAAAGAGAAACAGAAACTTCTCCTCCAATTGTTTGATTTGTCTCTTCTGAGCTTCAATGAATTCTTTCAGCTCTTTGTAAGCGTGCAAGTAAGTGCCGGGCTGGCTTTGGGCCCTTACCTGTTGCGCGCTGTGCAGCAGATCCATTCTCTCTTGGAGGATGCAAGCGTCGCGCTCCCTCAACTCGCACATCAGGGCTCGCTTCCATTGGTCCACGGCGCTCCTAAGCTCTTCTCTCTGATCCGCCGTCAGCACGTCATTCACGCCAGCGTGGCTGGCTTTTTCGCCGTCCGTGGCGGGGCAGTCCCGCTGCGGTAGCGCCTCGTACAACATGGCCTCCAGCTCCAGGATCCTCTGGGCCGCAATCCTCGTCCATCAGTGGTCCGGCGGGAGATTTGAGGGAGGCTTACCTTATGAGCCTGGTCCATGGAACACTTCCTGAAGTCCAACTCTTCATCCAGGTAGCCCTTCTGCTTGCAGAACATAGAAGAGCCCAAAGGCACAGCGTCAACAAGCTTCTTTCAGCGCAAAGCCTTCCAAAAGTCACATTTGAGCCGCCGAGTCTCGTGGAGTGCGAACATAAGGAGTTCGACATACACTTACGGCGTTATAGCCCAGGATGTCCAGCTTCTTCATCAGATCACTGATGTTGATGTCCGGGGGAAAGGCGCAAGGAGCAATGTAAGGTGTTCTGGGACCTCGGGTTAAGGTTAGGGTTGCGAGGGACGCCTTACGTACGCTCACACCCTCGGCCTCGCAGTAGATCTGCAAAGGGCTGAGGCCGTCTGGGAAACGGACTTGCAGAAACTTCAAGACGGGGGAGCGCCACTCCCTCTCCTGAAAGGCAGAGGCATGCATCCGTCCGTCCGTCCGTCCGTCACATCTCTGGCCTCAACACGCTTGTGCGAGTCTTCCCACCTCCAGCTCCAGGATGCGGAACTCAAGCAGTTCGTTTTGGTCTCGGATATCCTGGATGTGCTCTTTCAGACGCGCTTCTTCCGCCTCCATCCGCCTGACCTGAAAAGACAGTCAGACCTCATCTGCGGGGCTTCCCGACGGGTGTGACGCCAAGCGACTCCGCCCAGCGCCTTTCTTTCCGTCACCTTTTCGGCCAACTGCTGATTGCTCTGACGCAGCAGCTGCTTCTCCTCCACCCACTTGACATTCTAGAAGAGACAAACGCGTGGACAGCTTTGGAATGTTGTGTCATTTTCATCCACAAATTCTTTGGTTGACTGGAAAATGACATTTGCTTTTCTCCGCATTTTCCCAGCCACATTCGGGGGGGGGGGTTGGTCCAGTAATGCCAGACGAATGAGTGACTGAAGAATGTAGCTATTTTGTCTGAGAAAAAGGTGTGCTCATTGATGAGCTTACCTGTCCTTGTTGCTTCAGCGCTGACTCCAGATCTGCTACTCTGCTTTGATAGTGACCCATTTCTACCATCAGCTTTTCTCTGGTCTGAAAGGAGGAGGAGGGAGGCTCCTCCTCCTCCTTTCAGACCAGAGAACACCCGAGGCTGGGTGAGAACGGGGAGGCTGCGACCCGGCCGGGGGTTGCGGGAAGGGGCGCCACCTTGATCTCCTTCTCGGCGTCGTAGTCCCCTTCGCTGGTCTGGGCTAGCAGAGCGTAGGCTCGTTGCAGCGCTTGATATTCTTGCGTCAGCTGGCGGTAGCGAAGCTCCGCCTCTTCATGCACACACCAATGCAACACAGCACTAGTACCAGAATCAGTCAGACCGGCGACAAAGCACCCGCGACGCAAAGACGAGTCCGATTCCAGGCTGAAGAGGAATGTTTGGTGCCAATACGCTGGCAGAAATGGCGGGCTACCTCTTCGGGTTCCGTGTCGGGGGTTCTGTCGGTGTGAAAAGACAAGGACGATCCGTCCGAGTCCACCAACACGTCTTCGTCGTAGCCGTAAAATGTTTCGATGACCTGCGGGCGCGGAAGCAAACATCTCTCTGAACAAACTGAAGCGACACCTCACGATGAATCGACGATAGGAACGATAGCGAGAAAAAGGCCATTTCATCTTGCGCAACACCAAGCAGCCGCAAACAAACAGACTCACCTTGCAGGACCTCACGCTTTGTTCCTCCTCAGAGATTCTCGACGTCGGTATCGTAGCAGCAAATCTCTCTCCTGTCGACACAAATAATCCGCCTTTGAGATTCTTTGGATGCAAAGGGAACGAACGGCTCCGGCGCAGAAACAAACGCGACTCACAATGACATTTCTGACATGAGCTCCTGTCTCCAGAGCCTGAAAAACACGTCACCGGCGATGATTGGAGGGACGCTCGTCTTTTCCAAAAGTGACAACTACAGGGTGTGTCAGGGTTTTCCAGATTATCTTTATCGTATCATTATGTTGCTTTGACTTTGACTGCAACCTGTAATAAATAATATTATTTATCCCTTATTTATCCCTATCGCTTATCCCTTCCTACACAAAGTCGTAAAACACCCCTTGCTATGTTTTGACTAGAGGTCAAGGGCTTCCTCTATTCAATCCACTCTTACACCCACCCTGTTTCTCTTAATTGAAATGCTCGTGCAGGAGCCGAGAGTCAGACTTCATTCGTACAACGGATGGACTCTCCACCTGCAGGTGTCCAAAAGAACTTACTTGTCTCCCGTGTGGTTCTTGCAAAATAAGTTGGAGCGAGCGCAACTCTAACAGGGTGCATTTTGCCACTAGCTGCCTACGGACAATGATGTCGCGCTCGCGGCTCATGGTTGACGGGCTGAGCAGCCGGGCAAGTCCGTCGTTTTCAGCGCACAGCGAGTGGCAAAGGCGCTGACAAAACGGGAGCTTTGAGCTGCTGAAAACGGCAAAACAAGTCTAAAGCGTGTTCAAACGCGTGCGCACAATGCTCCTGCTTGAAAGGTCGGAATTTAAGGGGCCAATTTTTTGGATGGCGGCCGCCGGCCAAGCTTTGGACGGAAAAGGTTTCCTGGCGACAGCGAGCGAGCGTGGCGCTGCCGTACGTGCACCGAGTCGCCTGCCTGAAGACCTTGGACAAGTCGTCGATGATGTGCCGCTGCTCCACAACTTGAAGGAACTCCATTTCACCGTCCTGCTGGCCGCAACCGCGGTCCAGGTCATTGAGCGAACTAGGCCTTCTCTGTGGAACACAAATGCAGTGGACTCTGTTGGCACGCCGCCGTTGTCCGCGTCGACTTACCAAGCTTGCCATCTCCTCGTTCTCCTGGGTGACAAAGCGCACTTTGTTTTCAAGGCGACACAGCACCAGCGAGAGTTCTTCATTCTTCCTGCTCAGGCGTTTGTTTTTGTACAGGAGTGGCAGAAACTGGCTTTCTGTTTCTCTCAGTCGCTTTAGCTGCAAGCATGAAGTGCGGGATGTGAAAGACGCACAACACGCGGGCCAGAACGTATCCATTCCTTTTGCATCGGTTTGAACGGAATCGTGGCTTTGGCTCCCAATAAAAGACATCTACCAGGCAACCGACTCGACGCGCCGCTCAACTAATAAGCAAGCGCAATGGGTGCCTCGCTGGATGGCGCGCATCAAACGTAGCGCAAACCTTCAAGCGTGCCGTCAATAAATTACCAGTTCATTGCGCTCTTCAGAAAGCAGGGCGTTTCGATCCTCCAGGTTCCTGATGACTGCGCTGAGCTCAGCGATTTTCAGATGAAACCGTCGCGTGTCCCGATCCTCCTGAGACTGAAAACGCCCCGCAACACACACACACAAGCACTCGTTCAAAGTTCAAAACTGTTTTTGTGCTACCTTCCTCCAGCAACGAACTAAGTCATGCGTACTGCAAGTGTGTGATGAGGTGGCTTACGCAATGAAGAGGATTGCTAGTAGCGGCGTTGACCCCACTTCCAGGGTAGTTTAGGCCCGCCCTTTGGGAATCCCTCAGGGCAGCGATCTGCTGCTCGGCAGCCTGAGTCTGCAGCTGAAGGCGGTGGACGTGGCCGGCCCCAGGGCTTCATCCAAAACACTAACCGCTCTGTCTTTCAGCTTGATCTCATCCGTCTGGATGTACAAACGGGGAGCGCTCAGGCAGGCGGGCAAACTCATTTGCCAGAATTGTGACAAAAACAAAGAGAGCAACCGGCCAATTTTTTTTCTTGAATCGACTAGAACACCTTTGCTGTGACAAAAGCGAAGCGAGCAACCGGACATTTTCTTCTTGTGAAATAGAATAGAATAGAATGCCTTAGGTGTCATTGCACTGCAGGTATACAACGAAATTGGGAACATAGCCACGCACCGCGCATCTGATCAGTCCTACCAGTCGGCGGATCTCCCTCTCGCAGTCTCTCTTGGTTCGGCTCAGCTCCTCCCGATGCTGGTGATGAGCCGATCGGAGCTCGGCCGCTCGGGACTGCCAGGCCTGCTGGGCCGCTGCCAGGGCTTCTTCCGCGCTCCTGGTGGAGGCGACACCGCTCGGTCTCCCGACACCGCCGCGTCTCCTCCACCTCCGCCAGCAAAGCGCCCCCCCTCCTCACCTGAGCAGACATTGCGCCACACCGGGCCGTTGAGACCGCAACGGAGCGCCGCGACGCTTACTGGGGACAAGCTACACAATACGGTAGCGGCCGCATCGAAGCCCGACGTGGCGTGCGGATAGTCAGACACGGATAGAGCGGATCACCTTGTCCATGGAGCCGTCCCTCAGGCTGAGGACCAAGGCATTCAGTTGCTGGATCTCTCCATCTTTGATTTTGATCACTCTCATCAGCTCCATTTCATGCTGCCGCAGTAATGTCTCCCTGGTAATGGCTAACTCTTTCTGCTTCTCCTCATGGAGTTTGCTTTTGAGTTCCGTCATGGCGGCGGTGGCACGGTGGTGCTCCGCCCGCAGGTCCTGACTTCTCTCTCTCTCCAGACAGCTGACCTGACATGACTTAGACTTAGACTTAGACAAACTTTATTGTCATCTTGTCTGCACATGGTGCATACAAAACGAAATTCCGTTGCATACGTCTTACAACAAAGTAGTGATATTGCAGTTGAATAGAAGTAACATATCCTATGAAAATATATATATATACATATACTATATATATATATATATATATTAAAAATAAGTATAAAGTGCAGCAGTGATAATTATGCAATAGTGCAAGTAGGCAAAACAGTATTCAAGAGTGTGCAGAGGAATGCTAAACCATGTATTAAACTTCTATTTAAAGGGTTTATACAAGTTCAGTAAAGTTGGTAGTGCGAGATAGTGCAAGATAGAGGTCCGTAGTGTCATAAAGTACAGTTCTGTGAATGTGTGATGCAGAGTTCAGTTTAGAGCTCAACAGTTCTAGTGTTCAACAGTCTGATGACAGCAGGGAAAAAGCTGTTGCAGAACCTGGTGGACCTGCAGCGGATGCTGCAAACCTCTTCCCAGAGGGCAGCAGGGAGAACAGTCCATGGTGGGGGTGTGATGGGTCATTGATGATGTTACGGGCACGGGACATGCAGCGCTGAGATGAAATGTCCTGAATGGAGGGAAGAGGAGCCCCTATGATCCTCTCTGCTGTCCTCACCACTCTCCTCACGTTCTTCCAATCGGAGGCGGTGCAGCCTCCACACCACACAGAGAGACAGCTTGTCAGAATGCTCTCTATGGTGCTCCTGTAGAACGTCCTCATGATGGGTGGGGGCAGGTGGGCTCTCCTCATCCTCCGCTGTAAGTACAAGCGCTTCTGTGCCCTCTTGACCAGTGCCGTAGTGTTCATAGTCCAGGTGAGGTCTTCTGTGATGTGGACCCCCAGGAATTTGGTGGTGCTGACCACCTCCACAGCTGAGCTGTTGATGATCAGTGGAGCGTGGTGAGGCTGTTTTTTCCTGAAGTCGACGATGATCTCCTTCATCTTCTCCTCATTCAGGATCAGGCTGTTTTCTCTGCACCAGCCCACCAGCTGCTCCACCTCCTCTCTGTAGTCCAGGTCGTTGTTGTCTCTGATGAGCCCCACCACCGTTGTGTCGTCTGCTGACTTCACGATGTGATTGGTGGTGAACCTGAGGACGCAGTCGTGTGTCATCAGGGTGAACAGCAGGGGGCTCAGGACGCAGCCCTGAAGGGAGCCTGTGCTGAGGGTGATGACATCAGAGGTGTTCTGTCCGACCCAGAGTGACTGAGGTCTGTTGCTGAGGAAGTCTAGCAGCCAGTTGCGAAGGGGGGTGTTGAAGCCCAGGTGTTCCAATTTTCCTACCAGATGCTGTGGGATGATGGTGTTAAACGCTGAGCTGAAGTCCAGGAACAGCCTCCGCACATGGGTGTTCTTCTCCTCCAGGTGAGCCAGGCTCAGGTGAAGAACGGAGGAGATGGCGTCCTGAGTGGAGCGGTTTTGCCGGTCGGCAAACTGGAACGGGTCAAATAATAGGGGGAGTCTGGAAACGATGTGACCTTTAAGCAGCCTTTCGAAGCACTTCATCATAACCGGAGTCAGTGCAACAGGCCGGTAATCATTAAATGAGGTGATTTGAGGTTTCTTCGGCACCGGAATGATGGAGGCAGTCTTAAAGCACGCCGGCACTGTGGCTTGGCCCAGCGAGGTGTTAAAAATGTCTGTGATGACCCCAGCCAGATGACTTGCACATTCCCTGAACACACGCCCAGGAATGTTGTCGGGGCCAGGGGCCTTACAGGGGTTGACTCTCCTCAGGGTCTTCAACACATCGGCGGAGTCAAGGCAGAGTACCTCCTCTTCCTGATGGGGGACAGTTTTAACTGCTGGAGTGCCGTTTAGTGCCTCGAACCTCCCAAAGAAGTTATTTAGACCATTTAGAAAGTCAGCATCAACTACACCCACCGGGGGGGGGGGAGAGTGAGTTGTAGTCTGTAATCGCCCGTATGCCTTGCCACATACTCCTGATGTTTTTGACGTCGTGGAAACGATCCTGAAATTTTCGACTGCGGTCTCGCTTCGCTATCCTGATGGCACGGTTCAAGTTGGCTCTCGCTGTCCTCAGTGTCTCCTTGTCGCCAGACTTGAAGGCAGAGTTCCGCGCTCGTAGCGTTTGACGTACCTCCTCAGTCATCCAGGGTCGTTGGTTGCCCCGGGTGATGATATTCTTAGTGGTGCTGACGTCCTCGGTGCATTTGTTGATGTAGGCTGACACAGTCATGGCACACGCATGTCTAATCTACATCGGGAAAACTGGGAGGGAGGGAGGGAGGCAGGCAGGGAGGCAGGCAGGGAGGCAGGCAGTGTCTGTCTGTTGAGGTTTTCACCTTGTTCTTCTCCTGCTGAAGTTCTAACTGGACGTCCATCAGTTTGGTTCTCAGCTCGTCATTGGCGGCCTGAAGGGCGTCCGTTCGCTCCGCCTTGGCCCGCCCTGCCGGAGCTCGTTTGGACATCTCTTACTCGAGTCTCGCCCGGTCGTCAGTCAGAGATCACAACATTTGTACCTGGAGAGCACAAACGCAGCGCTGTTTTCCACTGGCTTCGAACTCAACTTCAATCGGTACCGTAACTTACAACATCATAAACATAGAACTAGCTTGACTTATTCATTGAATAAATGCATTTGGTTCTTCAAAAC
Organism: Syngnathus floridae; assembly: GCF_059516105.1. Classification (NCBI taxonomy): domain Eukaryota; kingdom Metazoa; phylum Chordata; class Actinopteri; order Syngnathiformes; family Syngnathidae; genus Syngnathus; species Syngnathus floridae. Next base: position 307,769 of record NC_142416.1, on the reverse strand, counting down.
TGCATCACGCAACATAGCGTGACCGAGACGGCCGTTATCCACCTGCGTGAAGTTATTTGGTGAAATGAATGAGATGTTTAAGACACCATCGTTCTGTCTCTATGTAGATGAAGGGAAATAATCGATTGCTGAAGGTCCAAAGGTGTTGTGATAAACAAATAAACATATTAGTGATTAGTGACATATTTGTGATAAACATATTAGGCAGGATAATCACATATGTTAACGTGACTGCCCACACTGTATTTATTTATGGTTATTTGTTAAATCGAGTACTGTTAGACATGAAATAGGAAGTGTTTAACATAAATGGAAGACGAAAGGGGTACTCACCATTGTAGCTCCTGCTGGTCAATGATACGAGCCTCTTCTTGCAGTGGAAAACATACAGCCAACAAACACCGTGGAACCTAAAGGAATGAAATTAAACATTAACATTTAGCCTCAACCAACATTCACAGATACAACGCAACGCAAACTACACAAACGTAAATCTTTTTAAACACAATGAGTTGTACTTACCGTGTACGCTCTAGACGGTCCACTTGCAAGCAGAAAATAAAGATATTTCTGTTGATAATCGTCGTGTTTGTATCCGGTGTCTCGCTCAAGGCCATTGCGCCCACAGATTTGAATTTTGGCGAGAGTTCAGCCTATTGACGTCATTTCCGCGGTGTAATACCCGCATATCTGAAACGGCAAAGTTAAGAGTAGAGTTAAATAAAGTTTTTAGTCAACGCAATAATTTACAACCGTTGACCAGTCGAAATAATCGTCGAAATTTGGCGTCTGTGGCTGGAAGCAGACGCCGAGTTCGACATTCCTCCCAAACGCCACACTCCCTCGCTTTTCAGGGCTAAAAAAAAACAGTTGTAATTACCTTGTACGCTCTAGACGGTCAAGTTGCAAGCTGAAAACAAAAATATTTGCCTTGTTAGTCATCGTGTTACTAACCGCTGTGTCTTGTTTGCCAGAATTGCCGCTTTCCTACTTCCTGTTGCAAGCCACGCCCACGGATTATAATTTTGCCGTGAGTTCCGCCTATTGACGTCATGTCCGCGTCACATGACTGCGACGTAATATTATCTAAAACTGTTTGTGCGGTATTGTGTTGTTCTGTGCGGTATTGTTATTCTGTGCGGCGTCGTGTTGTTCTGTGCCGCGTCGTGTTGTTCAGTGCGACGTCGTGTTGTTCAGTGCGGCATGGTGTTGTTCAGTAAGGCATGGTGTTGTTCAGTGCGGCATGGTGTTGTTCAGTGCGGCATGGTGTTGTTCAGTGCGGAATGGTGTTGTTCAGTGCAGCATGGTGTTGTTCAGTCCGGGATGGTGTTGTTCAATGCGGGATGGTGTTGTTCAGTGCGGGGTGGTGTTGTTCAGTGCGGGATGGTGTTGTTCAGTGCGGCATGGTGTTGTTCAATGCGGCATGGTGTTGTTCAGTGCGGGATGGTGTTGTTCATTGCGGCATGGTGTTGTTCAGTGCGGCATGGTGTTGTTCAGTGCGGCATGGTGTTGTTCAGTGCGGCATGGTGTTGTTCAGTGCGGCATAATGTTGTTCAGTGCGGCATGGTGTTGTTCAGTGCAGGATGGTGTTGTTCAGTGCGGCATGGTGTTGTTCAATGCAGGATCGTGTTGTTCAGTGCAGCATAATGTTGTTCAGTGCAGCATGGTGTTGTTCAGTGCGGCATGGTGTTGTTCAATGCGGCATGGTGTTGTTCACTGCGGGATGGTGTTGTTCAATGCGGGATCGTGTTGTTCAGTGCGGCATAATGTTGTTCAGTGCGGCATGGTGTTGTTCAGTGCGGCATGGTGTTGTTCAGTGCGACATAATGTTGTTTAGTGCGGCATAATGTTGTTCAGTGCGGCATAATGTTGTTCAGTGCGGCATGGTGTTGTTCAGTGCGGCATGGTGTTGTTCAGTGCGGCATGGTGTTGTTCAGTGCAGGATGGTGTTGTTCAGTGCGGCATGGTGTTGTTCAATGCGGCATGGTGTTGTGCAGTGCGGGATGGTGTTGTTCAGTGCGGGATGGTGTTGTTCAGTGCGGCATGGTGTTGTTCAGTGCGGAATGGTGTTGTTCAGTGCGGCATGGTGTTGTTCAGTGCGGCATGGTGTTGTTCAGTGCAGGATGGTGTTGTTCAATGCGGGATCGTGTTGTTCAGTGCGGCATGGTGTTGTTCAGTGCGGCATGGTGTTGTTCAGTGCGGCATAATGTTGTTCAGTGCGGCATGGTGTTGTTCAGTGCGGCATGGTGTTGTTCAGTGCGGCATGGTGTTGTTCAGTGCGGCATGGTGTTGTTCAGTGCGCCATAATGTTGTTCAGTGCGGCATGGTGTTGTTCAGTGCGGGATGGTGTTGTTCAGTGCGGCATGGTGTTGTTCAATGCGGCATAGTGTTGTTCAGTGCGGGATGGTGTTGTTCAGTGCAGGATGGTGTTGTTCAGTGCGGCATGGTGTTGTTCAATGCGTCAGTGCGGCATAATGTTGTTCAGTGCGGCATGGTGTTGTTCAGTGCGGCATGGTGTTGTTCAGTGCGGCATGGTGTTGTTCAGTGCAGGATGGTGTTGTTCAGTGCGGCATGGTGTTATTCAATGCGGCATGGTGTTGTTCAGTGCGGGATGGTGTTGTTCAGTGCAGGATGGTGTTGTTCAGTGCGGCATGGTGTTGTTCAGTGCGGAATGGTGCTGTTCAGTGCGGCATGGTGTTGTTCAGTGCGGCATGGTGTTGTTCAGTGCAGGATGGTGTTGTTCAATGCGGGATCGTGTTGTTCAGTGCGGCATGGTGTTGTTCAGTGCGGCATGGTGTTGTTCAGTGCGGCATAATGTTGTTCAGTGCGGCATGGTGTTGTTCAGTGCGGCATGGTGTTGTTCAGTGCGGCATGGTGTTGTTCAGTGCGGCATGGTGTTGTTCAGTGCGGCATAATGTTGTCCAGTGCGCCATAATGTTGTTCAGTGCGGCATGGTGTTGTTCAGTGCGGGATGGTGTTGTTCAGTGCGGCATGGTGTTGTTCAGTGCGGCATGGTGTTGTTCAGTGCGGGATGGTGTTGTTCAGTGCGGGATAGTGTTGTTCAGTGCGGCATGGTGTTGTTCAATGCGGCATGGTGTTGTTCAGTGCGGGATGGTGTTGTTCAGTGCGGCATGGTGTTGTTCAGTGCGGCATGGTGTTGTTCAGTGCGGCATGGTGTTGTTCAGTGCGGCATGGTGTTGTTCAGTGCGGCATGGTGTTGTTCAGTGCGGCATGGTGTTGTTCAGTGCGGAATGGTGTTGTTCAGTGCGGCATGGTGTTGTTCAGTGCGGGATGGTGTTGTTCAATGCGGGATCGTGTTGTTCAGTGCGGGGTGGTGTTGTTCAGTGCAGGATGGTGTTGTTCAGTGCAGGATGGTGTTGTTCAGTGCGGCATGGTGTTGTTCAATGCAGGATCGTGTTGTTCAGTGCAGCATAATGTTGTTCAGTGCAGCATGGTGTTGTTCAGTGCGGCATGGTGTTGTTCAATGCGGCATGGTGTTGTTCAGTGCGGGATGGTGTTGTTCAGTGCGGCATGGTGTTTTTCAGTGCGGCATAATGTTGTTCAGTGCAGCATGGTGTTGTTCAGTGCGGCATGGTGTTGTTCAGTGCGACATAATGTTGTTCAGTGCGGCATAATGTTGTTCAGTGCGGCATGGTGTTGTTCAGTGCGGCATGGTGTTGTTCAGTGCGGCATGGTGTTGTTCAGTGCGGCATGGTGTTGTTCAGTGCAGGATGGTGTTGTTCAGTGCAGGATGGTGTTGTTCAATGCGGCATGGTGTTGTTCGGTGCGGGATGGTGTTGTTCATTGCGGGATGGTGTTGTTCATTGCGGCATGGTGTTGTTCAGTGCGGCATGGTGTTGTTCAGTGCGGCATGGTGTTGTTCAGTGCGGCATAATGTTGTTCAGTGCGGCATAATGTTGTTCAGTGCGGCATGGTGTTGTTCAGTGCGGGATGGTGTTGTTCAGTGCAGGATAGTGTTGTTCAGTGCGGCATGGTGTTGTTCAATGCGGGATCGTGTTGTTCAGTGCGGCATGGTGTTGTTCAGTGCGGCATGGTGTTGTTCAGTGCGGCATGGTGTTGTTCAGTGCGGCATGGTGTTGTTCAGTGCGGCATAATGTTGTTCAGTGCGGCATAATGTTGTTCAGTGCGGCATAATGTTGTTCAGTGCGGCATAATGTTGTTCAGTGCGGCATAATGTTGTTCAGTGCGGCATAATGTTGTTCAGTGCGGGATGGTGTTGTTCATTGAGGCATGGTGTTGTTCAGTGCGGCATGGTGTTGTTCAGTGCGGCATGGTGTTGTTCAGTGCGGGATGGTGTTGTTCAGTGCAGGATGGTGTTGTTCAGTGCGGCATGGTGTTGTTCAATGCGGCATGGTGTTGTTCAGTTCGGGATGGTGTTGTTCAGTGCGGCATGGTGTTGTTCAGTGCGGCATAATGTTTTTCAGTGCGGCATGGTGTTGTTCAGTGCGGCATGGTGTTGTTCAGTGCAGCATAATGTTGTTCAGTGCGGCATGGTGTTGTTCAGTGCGGAATGGTGTTGTTCAGTGCGGCATGGTGTTGTTCAGTGCGGCATGGTGTTGTTCAGTGCGGCATGGTGTTGTTCAGTGCGGCATGGTGTTGTTCAGTGCGGGATGGTGTTCAATGCGGGATCGTGTTGTTCAGTGCGGCATGGTGTTGTTCAGTGCGGCATGGTGTTGTTCAGTGCGGCATGGTGTTGTTCAGTGCGGCATGGTGTTGTTCAGTGCGGCATGGTGTTGTTCATTTCGGCATAATGTTGTTCAGTGCGGCATAATGTTGTTTAGTGCGGCATGGTGTTGTTCAGTGCGGGATGGTGTTGTTCAGTGCGTTATAATGTTGTTCAGTGCGGCATGGTGTTGTTCAGTGCGGCATGGTGTTGTTCAGTGCGGCATGGTGTTGTTCAGTGCGGCATAATGTTGTTCAGTGCGGCATAATGTTGTTCAGTGCGGCATGGTGTTGTTCAGTGCGGGATGGTGTTGTTCAGTGCGGGATGGTGTTGTTCAGTGCGGCATGGTGTTCAATGCGGAATGGTGTTGTTCAGTGCAGGATGGTGTTTTTCAGTGCGGCATGGTGTTGTTCAGTGCGGCATAATGTTGTTCAGTGCGGCATGGTGTTGTTCAGTGCGGCATGGTGTTGTTCAGTGCGGCATGGTGTTGTTCAGTGCGGCATGGTGTTGTTCAGTGCGGCATAATGTTGTTCAGTGCGGCATGGTGTTGTTCAGTGCGGCATGGTGTTGTTCAGTGCGGCATAATGTTCAGTGCGGCATAATGTTGTTCAGTGCGGCATGGTGTTCTTCAGTGCGGGATGGTGTTGTTCAGTGCAGGATGGTGTTGTTCAGTGCGGCATGGTGTTCAGTGCGGGATGGTGTCTTTCAGTGCGGCATGGTGTCGTTCAGTGCGGCATGGTGTCTTTCAGTGCGGCATGGTGTCGTTCAGTGAGGCATGGTGTTGTTCAGTGCGGCATGGTGTTATTTAGTGCGGCATGGTGTTGTTCAGTGCGGGATGGTGTTGTTCAGTGTGGCATGGTGTTCAGTGCGGCATGGTGTTGTTCAGTGCGGTATCGTGTTGTTCAGTGCGGTATCGTGTTTCTCAGTGCGGTATCGTGTTGTTCAGTGCAGTATCGTCGTGTTGTTCGTATTGTGTTGTGTTGTTCGTAATGTGTTGTGTTGTTCGTATTGTGTTGTGTTGTTCATATTGTGTTGTTCATATTGTGTTGAGTTATTCGTATTGTGTTGTGTTGTTCGTATTGTGTTGCCTTTAACACTTAGCCTCTAACACTTAGCCTCTAACACTTAGCCTCTAACACTTAGCCTCTAGCATCTAGAAGGTAAATAAATAGGAAGGAAGGACTCACCAGTGACGTCTTCGCCCACGTCCAAGCGTTGTACTTTGTATTTTCATCCTTCTGACAGTGGAAAACATAGCCAACAAACACCGTGGAACCTAAACGAATGAAAGAAAACTATCATTTGGCCACAACCAACATTCACAGATACAACACAATGTGACGTGCGGGGTTGAGGTTAAAGGTTGAGTGAAGGGCCCTCGTTTTAAACTACTTTTTTGAAAAGGATTGGGAACAAGTAAGACGTATTTAATTTATTTAATGGGAAGTAGTAAGAGCTATTGAATTTAATCTATGTATTATATTCTATTGTATTGTATTCTGTTGTATTCTTTTGGATTGTATTCACACTAACCCCACTAAAACTTCAGCCCACAAAAACTCGCCTCTGGCGCCTAGCCTCTGGCACTTAGCCTTTAACACTTAGCCTTTAACACTTAGCCTTTAACACTTAGCCTAGAAGGTGAATAAATAGGGTTAAAGGTTGAGTGAAGGGACCTCGTTTTAAACTACTTTTTTGAAAAGGAGTGGGAACAAGTAAGACGTATTTAATTTATTTAATGGGAAGTAGTAAGACTTATTAAATTTATTTAATCTACTTTTCTTCCCAGGCAAAATTTGATGTGCTGCAATTCCAAATTTCCAAAGTGAATGAAGGAATGAAGTCCTTTAAATTATGATTTTGTATAAATACTAGGCATTAACACAAAATCGACGGCACAAAATGGGCAGACTTTACTTGTTTGAAAAGGACTGGTTACAAGACAGACTTTTTTAATTTATTTAATGGGAAGAAGACTTATTTAGTTTAATTGATCTATTTTTGTTCCCTGGCAAAATTCGATTTGCTGCAATTCCAAATTTCCAAAGTGAATGAAGGAAAGAAGTCGTTTAAATTATGATTTTGTTTAAATACTAGGCATAGACACAAAATCTACGGCACAAAATGGGCAGACTTTACTTGTTTGAAGAGGACTGGTTACAAGACAGACTTTTCTGATTTATTTAATGGGAAGAAGACTTATTTAGTTTATTTAATCTATTTTTGTTCCCTGGCAAAATTGGATTTGCTGAAATTGTATTTTGCCAAATCTTGCCTTGAGACCTGATAGGAAGTATTAAACGCTTAGTTAAATCAATACAAGTTGGTAATAAGAGCGAGTAATGTTGGTTGAACCGATGAATGAAGGTTGAAAGCAATTTAAATTATGACTTTGTATAAATACTAGATATTAACAGAACATCTACTGCGCGAAATGGGCAGAGTTTACTTGTTTGAGAAGGAGTGGCTTATTCAAAACTAAGATTTATTTAATCTGTTTGTTCCCAGGCAAAATTGGATGTGATGCAATTCCAAATTTCACCACATGATGGTGCCCAATTTTGACTTCATAGGACATATTAAACACTTAGCTTGTTATTATGTTCAAGGTAATCAGATTTGTTTATTATTCTAATGGCCTCTTCAAAACTATTCTGGATTACTACTTTGGATCTATTCTACATTACTTGGCAACAACATACTCTGTAACAGATTAGGCAGTATAATCATATATGTTAACTTGAGAGTGTCCACACTCAATCTACTTATCGTGATGTGTTAAATCAATTACTGTTAGACATTATTTGTCTGATAATCTACCAAATCTTTGAATTGAAGAATTTGTGATTTAATTAATAGCTTGTTGTTATGTTCAGGGTAATCAGACTTGTATATAATTCTAATGGCCTTCTTTTGAAAACTATTCTGAATTACAACTTTGGATCTTATATTACTTTGCAACAATCTACTCGGTGACAGATTAGGCAGTATAATCACATATGTTAACTTCAGTGCCCACACCGTATTTATTTATGGTTATTTGTTAAATCAAGTACTGTTAGACATGAAATAGGAAGTGTTTAACATAAATGTTATGGCTACTCACCATTGTAGCTCGCTCCTGGTCAATGATACGAGCCTCTTCTTGCAGTGGAAAACTTGCAGCCAACAAACACCGTGGAACCTAAAGGAATGAAATTAAACATTAACATTTCGCCTCGACCAATTTTCACACGTACAACGCAACGCGGCTACACTTCTGCTATTACAAACGTAAATCTCCTTAAACACAATGAGTGTTACTTACCGTGTACGCTCTAGACGGTCCAGTTGCAAGCAGAAAATAAAGATATTTCCGTTGATAATCGTCGCTGCTCAGTGGCTCACGGCCATCGCGCCAACAGATTTGAATTTTGGCGGAGGTTCGGGCAATTACGTCATATCCGCGGCACATGACTGCGACGTAATACCCGCTTATCTGAAACGGCAGTTAAAAGTAGAGTTACATCAAGTTTTCTTGGAACCTAAACGAATGAAAGAAAACTATCATTTGGCCACAACCAACATTCACAGATACAACACAACGTGCGGGGTTGAGGTTAAAGATTGAGTGAAGGGCCCTCGTTTTAAACTACTGTTTTGAAAAGGAGTGGGAACAAGTAAGACGTATTTAATTTATTTAATGGGAAGTAGTAAGACTTATTAAATTTATTTAATCTACTTTTCTTCCCAGGCAAAATTTGATGTGCTGCAATTCCAAATTTCCAAAGTGAATGAAGGAATGAAGTCCTTTAAATTATGATTTTGTATAAATACTAGGCATTAACACAAAATCGACGGCACAAAATGGGCAGACTTTACTTGTTTGAAAAGGACTGGTTACAAGACAGACTTTTTTAATTTATTTAATGGGAAGAAGACTTATTTAGTTTAATTGATCTATTTTTGTTCCCTGGCAAAATTCGATTTGCTGCAATTCCAAATTTCCAAAGTGAATGAAGGAAAGAAGTCGTTTAAATTATGATTTTGTTTAAATACTTGGCATAGACACAAAATCTACGGCACAAAATGGGCAGACTTTACTTGTTTGAAGAGGACTGGTTACAAGACAGACTTTTCTGATTTATTTAATGGGAAGAAGACTTATTTAGTTTATTTAATCTATTTTTGTTCCCTGGCAAAATTGGATTTGCTGAAACTGTATTTTGCCAAATCTTGCCTTGAGACCTGATAGGAAGTATTAAACGCTTAGTTAAATCAATACAAGTTGGTAATAAGAGCGAGTAATGTTGGTTGAACCGATGAATGAAGGTTGAAAGCAATTTAAATTATGACTTTGTATAAATACTAGATATTAACAGAACATCTACTGCGCGAAATGGGCAGAGTTTACTTGTTTGAGAAGGAGTGGCTTATTCAAAACTAAGATTTATTTAATCTGTTTGTTCCCAGGCAAAATTGGATGTGATGCAATTCCAAATTTCACCACATGATGGTGCCCAATTTTGACTTCATAGGACATATTAAACACTTAGCTTGTTATTATGTTCAAGGTAATCAGATTTGTTTATTATTCTAATGGCCTCTTCAAAACTATTCTGGATTACTACTTTGGATCTATTCTACATTACTTGGCAACAACATACTCTGTAACAGATTAGGCAGTATAATCATATATGTTAACTTGAGAGTGCCCACACTCAATCTACTTATCGTGATGTGTTAAATCAATTACTGTTAGACATTATTTGTCTGATAATCTACCAAATCTTTGAATTGAAGAATTTGTGATTTAATTAATAGCTTGTTCAGGGTAATCAGACTTGTATATAATTCTAATGGCCTTCTTTTGAAAACTATTCTGAATTACAACTTTGGATCTTATATTACTTTGCAACAATCTACTCGGTGACAGATTAGGCAGTATAATCACATATGTTAACTTCAGTGCCCACACTGTATTTATTTATGGTTATTTGTTAAATCAAGTACTGTTACACATGAAATAGGAAGTGTTTAACATAAATGTTATGGCTACTCACCATTGTAGCTCGCTCCTGGTCAATGATACGAGCCTCTTCTTGCAGTGGAAAACTTGCAGCCAACAAACACCGTGGAACCTAAAGGAATGAAATTAAACATTAACATTTCGCCTCGACCAATTTTCACACGTACAACGCAACGCGGCTACACTTCTGCTATTACAAACGTAAATCTCCTTAAACACAATGAGTGTTACTTACCGTGTACGCTCTAGACGGTCCAGTTGCAAGCAGAAAATAAAGATATTTCCGTTGATAATCGTCGCTGCTCAGTGGCTCACGGCCATCGCGCCAACAGATTTGAATTTTGGCGGAGGTTCGGGCAATTACGTCATATCCGCGGCACATGACTGCGACGTAATACCCGCTTATCTGAAACGGCAGTTAAAAGTAGAGTTACATCAAGTTTTCTTGGAACCTAAACGAATGAAAGAAAACTATCATTTGGCCACAACCAACATTCACAGATACAACACAACGTGCGGGGTTCAGGTTAAAGATTGAGTGAAGGGCCCTCGTTTTAAACTACTGTTTTGAAAAGGAGTGGAAACAAGTAAGACGTATTTAATTTATTTAATGGGAAGTAGTAAGACTTATTAGATTTATTTAATCTACTTTTCTTCCCAGGCAAAATTTGATGTGCTGCAATTCCAAATTTCCAAAGTGAATGAAGGAATGAAGTCCTTTAAATTATGATTTTGTATAAATACTAGGCATAAACACAAAATCGACGGCACAAAATGGGCAGACTTTACTTGTTTGAAAAGGACTGGTTACAAGACAGACTTTTTTAATTTATTTAATGGGAAGAAGACTTATTTAGTTTAATTGATCTATTTTTGTTCCCTGGCAAAATTCGATTTGCTGCAATTCCAAATTTCCAAAGTGAATGAAGGAAAGAAGTCGTTTAAATTATGATTTTGTTTAAATACTAGGCATAGACACAAAATCTACGGCACAAAATGGGCAGACTTTACTTGTTTGAAGAGGACTGGTTACAAGACAGACTTTTCTGATTTATTTAATGGGAAGAGGACTTATTTAGTTTATTTAATCTATTTTTGTTCCCTGGCAAAATTGGATTTGCTGAAATTGTATTTTGCCAAATCTCGATTTGAGACCTGATAGGAAGTATTAAACGCTTAGTTAAATCAATACAAGTTGGTAATAAGAGCGAGTAATGTTGGTTGAACCGATGAATGAAGGTTGAAAGCAATTTAAATTATGACTTTGTATAAATACTAGATATTAAAAGAACATCTACTGCGCAAAATGGGCAGAGTTTACTTGTTTGAGAAGGAGTGGCTTATTCAAAACTAAGATTTATGTAATCTGTTTGTTCCCAGGCAAAATTGGATGTGATGCAATTCCAAATTTCACCATATGATGGTGCCCAATTTTGACTTCATAGGACATATTAAACACTTAGCTTGTTATTATGTTCAAGGTAATCAGATTTGTTTATCATTCTAATGGCCTCTTCAAAACTATTCTGGATTACTACTTTGGATCTATTCTACATTACTTGGCAACAACATACTCTGTAACAGATTAGGCAGTATAATCACATATGTTAACTTGAGAGTGCCCACACTCAATCTACTTATCGTGATGTGTTAAATCAATTACTGTTAGACATTATTTGTCTGATAATCTACCAAATCTTTGAATTGAAGAATTTGTGATTTAATTAATAGCTTGTTCAGGGTAATCAGACTTGTATATAATTCTAATGGCCTTCTTTTGAAAACTATTCTGAATTACAACTTTGGATCTTATATTACTTTGCAACAATCTACTCGGTGACAGATTAGGCAGTATAATCACATATGTTAACTTCAGTGCCCACACTGTATTTATTTATGGTTATTTGTTAAATCAAGTACCGTTAGACATGAAATAGGAAGTGTTTAACATAAATGTTATGGCTACTCACCATTGTAGCTCGCTCCTGGTCAATGATATGAGCCTCTTCTTGCAGTGGAAACCTTGCAGCCAACAAACACCGTGGAACCTAAAGGAATGAAATTAAACATTAACATTTCGCCTGGACCAACATTCACACGTACAACGCAACGCGGCTACACTTCTGCTATTACAAACGTAAATCTCCTTAAACACAACGAGTGTTACTTACCGTGTACGCTCTAGGCAAAATTGGATGTGATGCAATTCCAAATCTAGCTGAAACGGCAGTTAAAAGTAGAGTTACATCAAGTTTTCTTTTTTAATCAACACAATCATTTACAACCGTTGACCAGAAAGAATCGTCGAAATTCGACGTCCCCCACAAACGCCACGCTCACTCGCTTTTCAGGGCAACAAAAGTACTTCTTTTTAAAAACGATGAGTTGTACTTACCGTGTACGCTCTGGACGGTCCAGTTGCAAGCAGAAAATAAAAATATTTCTCTTGTTAGTCGTATGTTACCATCCGCTGTGTCTTTGTCAACATCGCCGCCATTTTCCTACTTCCTGCTGCGAGCCACGCCCACGGATTTAAATTTGGGCGGAAGCTCTTTCCATTGGCGTCGTTCTCGCGTATAGCAAATCCGATTGGTTGGGAAGGGGGCACGGTTATGCAGCCGAGGGGTCCTGTGATCGGTGGGATGTAAAGTAGGCGTCGACGTCACGTCCGCGTCACGTGACCACGACGTGGCAAACGTCATATAGCAACCGCTGTTTTGTTTAGTAGACTTACAGTTGTTATGCATTGACATAATGGCGCACACACCAAATAGATTTAAATAAATTAAATAATTCTTCTGCCCACTCTCTTTTAAACAAGTTAACTCTCCCCGCGGATTTGAATTCTGGCGAAAGTTACGCCCATCGACGTCACGTATGTCACGTGACCACGACGTGGCAGATGTCATATAGCAACCGCTGGTTTGTTTAGTAGATTTACAGTTGTTATGCATTGGCATAATGGTGTGCACTCAAAATAGATTTAAATAAATTAAATATTTCTTCTGCCCACTCCCTTTTAAACAAGTTAACTCTGCCCACGTCCATTGACGTCTTGTCTGCGTCACGTGACCACGACGTAGCGACGTCATATAGTAACCGCTGTTTTGATCAGTAGACTTAGTTATTATGCGTTGACATAATGGCGCATAGTGAGCTGAAGTGCATGGCGCTGAAGATTTGAATCTTTGAAATGCGCTGAGGTCTGACATATCAGGCAGAATGGTTTGCCATCACGTTCAACAAAAAATAGAAACTTTCCCACTCTGATTAAAACGTCCTGTGTTCATCTACGTATTTTCGTTTTGCTGTGCATCTTTTCCCTGCCATTTCGAGAGCCCAATTGACACTCATAGTTTAAAGAAATGTGTTTGCCCATCCTACTTTGTGGAATTTCACCACATGCGCTTTTGACCAAAATACCAAATTGAACTCAAGTGAAGCCAACACGCACAACCCCCCCCCCCCCCCCCACACACACACACACACACACACACAATGTTGATATGAACATAAAAGAGCCGCATGCGGTTCGGGAGTTGCGGCTTGGCCAAACCTGTACTATACAACTTTATTTGTATAAAATTTTCACAACAGCTGTCACACAAACAAAGCGGGAAAAACCGAAGACGTGCGTGTTCCGCCCACGCTGGATTTATTTGCACCTTTGAAAAGACACCGTATTGCCGCAGATGTGGCAAAGAGTACTTTTGGGCATCTGAGACGGAAGGATGTCCAAAGCATCACGTCACCTGCTCTGGTAGGCATGGTGGTGGGACGTTGAGGTCAACCGCTTTGGGGTTGGCTGAATCTTTGATCGCAGGATGCAAAACACTTGAAGACAGAAGCAGAAAAGCAGAGCTAAATGCAAAATGTACTCACCGGTGACTCCAATTTTTTTCCCCCCTGAAGAAACAGCTGGACGGGTGGCCCCGGCTGGCCAGTGGGACTCTTGTTATTCTGACCCTTTTTAGTGCGCGTTTGGGGCAACAACCGTTTTTTGTGGCGCTCTTTTCTGGTTCAAAAGTGCCCTGCATGTGAATTTGCTTTTCCTGCCTTCTGATTGGATGAGCGCCGGTGTGACGCGGTGCCTCTGTCACCGTGGCGGGGGGTATACGTTGGCATCGGAGCGTCTGCCAACGTCTGAGACCGGCTGGCAGTGTATCGGAGGTGTCGAGTGCGGTGCCGATGGAGCTCACTCACCAGCTGGTGTTAGGGCCACAGAATGAAGGCCAAGGAGAAGAATAGAAAGAGAAACAGAAACTTCTCCTCCAATTGTTTGATTTGTCTCTTCTGAGCTTCAATGAATTCTTTCAGCTCTTTGTAAGCGTGCAAGTAAGTGCCGGGCTGGCTTTGGGCCCTTACCTGTTGCACGCTGTGCAGCAGATCCATTCTCTCTTGGAGGATGCAAGCGTCGCGCTCCCTCAACTCGCACATCAGGGCTCGCTTCCATTGGTCCACGGCGCTCCTAAGCTCTTCTCTCTGATCCGCCGTCAGCACGTCATTCACGCCAGCGTGGCTGGCTTTTTCGCCGTCCGTGGCGGGGCAGTCCCGCTGCGGTAGCGCCTCGTACAACATGGCCTCCAGCTCCAGGATCCTCTGGGCCGCAATCCTCGTCCATCAGTGGTCCGGCGGGAGATTTGAGGGAGGCTTACCTTATGAGCCTGGTCCATGGAACACTTCCTGAAGTCCAACTCTTCATCCAGGTAGCCCTTCTGCTTGCAGAACATAGAAGAGCCCAAAGGCACAGCGTCAACAAGCTTCTTTCAGCGCAAAGCCTTCCAAAAGTCACATTTGAGCCGCCGAGTCTCGTGGAGTGCGAACATAAGGAGTTCGACATACACTTACGGCGTTATAGCCCAGGATGTCCAGCTTCTTCATCAGATCACTGATGTTGATGTCCGGGGGAAAGGCGCAAGGAGCAATGTAAGGTGTTCTGGGACCTCGGGTTAAGGTTAGGGTTGCGAGGGACGCCTTACGTACGCTCACACCCTCGGCCTCGCAGTAGATCTGCAAAGGGCTGAGGCCGTCTGGGAAACGGACTTGCAGAAACTTCAAGACGGGGGAGCGCCACTCCCTCTCCTGAAAGGCAGAGGCATGCATCCGTCCGTCCGTCCGTCCGTCACATCTCTGGCCTCAACACGCTTGTGCGAGTCTTCCCACCTCCAGCTCCAGGATGCGGAACTCAAGCAGTTCGTTTTGGTCTCGGATATCCTGGATGTGCTCTTTCAGACGCGCTTCTTCCGCCTCCATCCGCCTGACCTGAAAAGACAGTCAGACCTCATCTGCGGGGCTTCCCGACGGGTGTGACGCCAAGCGACTCCGCCCAGCGCCTTTCTTTCCGTCACCTTTTCGGCCAACTGCTGATTGCTCTGACGCAGCAGCTGCTTCTCCTCCACCCACTTGACATTCTAGAAGAGACAAACGCGTGGACAGCTTTGGAATGTTGTGTCATTTTCATCCACAAATTCTTTGGTTGACTGGAAAATGACATTTGCTTTTCTCCGCATTTTCCCAGCCACATTCGGGGGGGGGGGTTGGTCCAGTAATGCCAGACGAATGAGTGACTGAAGAATGTAGCTATTTTGTCTGAGAAAAAGGTGTGCTCATTGATGAGCTTACCTGTCCTTGTTGCTTCAGCGCTGACTCCAGATCTGCTACTCTGCTTTGATAGTGACCCATTTCTACCATCAGCTTTTCTCTGGTCTGAAAGGAGGAGGAGGGAGGCTCCTCCTCCTCCTTTCAGACCAGAGAACACCCGAGGCTGGGTGAGAACGGGGAGGCTGCGACCCGGCCGGGGGTTGCGGGAAGGGGCGCCACCTTGATCTCCTTCTCGGCGTCGTAGTCCCCTTCGCTGGTCTGGGCTAGCAGAGCGTAGGCTCGTTGCAGCGCTTGATATTCTTGCGTCAGCTGGCGGTAGCGAAGCTCCGCCTCTTCATGCACACACCAATGCAACACAGCACTAGTACCAGAATCAGTCAGACCGGCGACAAAGCACCCGCGACGCAAAGACGAGTCCGATTCCAGGCTGAAGAGGAATGTTTGGTGCCAATACGCTGGCAGAAATGGCGGGCTACCTCTTCGGGTTCCGTGTCGGGGGTTCTGTCGGTGTGAAAAGACAAGGACGATCCGTCCGAGTCCACCAACACGTCTTCGTCGTAGCCGTAAAATGTTTCGATGACCTGCGGGCGCGGAAGCAAACATCTCTCTGAACAAACTGAAGCGACACCTCACGATGAATCGACGATAGGAACGATAGCGAGAAAAAGGCCATTTCATCTTGCGCAACACCAAGCAGCCGCAAACAAACAGACTCACCTTGCAGGACCTCACGCTTTGTTCCTCCTCAGAGATTCTCGACGTCGGTATCGTAGCAGCAAATCTCTCTCCTGTCGACACAAATAATCCGCCTTTGAGATTCTTTGGATGCAAAGGGAACGAACGGCTCCGGCGCAGAAACAAACGCGACTCACAATGACATTTCTGACATGAGCTCCTGTCTCCAGAGCCTGAAAAACACGTCACCGGCGATGATTGGAGGGACGCTCGTCTTTTCCAAAAGTGACAACTACAGGGTGTGTCAGGGTTTTCCAGATTATCTTTATCGTATCATTATGTTGCTTTGACTTTGACTGCAACCTGTAATAAATAATATTATTTATCCCTTATTTATCCCTATCGCTTATCCCTTCCTACACAAAGTCGTAAAACACCCCTTGCTATGTTTTGACTAGAGGTCAAGGGCTTCCTCTATTCAATCCACTCTTACACCCACCCTGTTTCTCTTAATTGAAATGCTCGTGCAGGAGCCGAGAGTCAGACTTCATTCGTACAACGGATGGACTCTCCACCTGCAGGTGTCCAAAAGAACTTACTTGTCTCCCGTGTGGTTCTTGCAAAATAAGTTGGAGCGAGCGCAACTCTAACAGGGTGCATTTTGCCACTAGCTGCCTACGGACAATGATGTCGCGCTCGCGGCTCATGGTTGACGGGCTGAGCAGCCGGGCAAGTCCGTCGTTTTCAGCGCACAGCGAGTGGCAAAGGCGCTGACAAAACGGGAGCT
Source organism: Syngnathus floridae (assembly GCF_059516105.1). Lineage (NCBI taxonomy): Eukaryota > Metazoa > Chordata > Actinopteri > Syngnathiformes > Syngnathidae > Syngnathus > Syngnathus floridae. The sequence goes on along the minus strand of NC_142416.1, from coordinate 291,014 downwards.
TTGAGCTGCTGAAAACGGCAAAACAAGTCTAAAGCGTGTTCAAACGCGTGCGCACAATGCTCCTGCTTGAAAGGTCGGAATTTAAGGGGCCAATTTTTTGGATGGCGGCCGCCGGCCAAGCTTTGGACGGAAAAGGTTTCCTGGCGACAGCGAGCGAGCGTGGCGCTGCCGTACGTGCACCGAGTCGCCTGCCTGAAGACCTTGGACAAGTCGTCGATGATGTGCCGCTGCTCCACAACTTGAAGGAACTCCATTTCACCGTCCTGCTGGCCGCAACCGCGGTCCAGGTCATTGAGCGAACTAGGCCTTCTCTGTGGAACACAAATGCAGTGGACTCTGTTGGCACGCCGCCGTTGTCCGCGTCGACTTACCAAGCTTGCCATCTCCTCGTTCTCCTGGGTGACAAAGCGCACTTTGTTTTCAAGGCGACACAGCACCAGCGAGAGTTCTTCATTCTTCCTGCTCAGGCGTTTGTTTTTGTACAGGAGTGGCAGAAACTGGCTTTCTGTTTCTCTCAGTCGCTTTAGCTGCAAGCATGAAGTGCGGGATGTGAAAGACGCACAACACGCGGGCCAGAACGTATCCATTCCTTTTGCATCGGTTTGAACGGAATCGTGGCTTTGGCTCCCAATAAAAGACATCTACCAGGCAACCGACTCGACGCGCCGCTCAACTAATAAGCAAGCGCAATGGGTGCCTCGCTGGATGGCGCGCATCAAACGTAGCGCAAACCTTCAAGCGTGCCGTCAATAAATTACCAGTTCATTGCGCTCTTCAGAAAGCAGGGCGTTTCGATCCTCCAGGTTCCTGATGACTGCGCTGAGCTCAGCGATTTTCAGATGAAACCGTCGCGTGTCCCGATCCTCCTGAGACTGAAAACGCCCCGCAACACACACACACAAGCACTCGTTCAAAGTTCAAAACTGTTTTTGTGCTACCTTCCTCCAGCAACGAACTAAGTCATGCGTACTGCAAGTGTGTGATGAGGTGGCTTACGCAATGAAGAGGATTGCTAGTAGCGGCGTTGACCCCACTTCCAGGGTAGTTTAGGCCCGCCCTTTGGGAATCCCTCAGGGCAGCGATCTGCTGCTCGGCAGCCTGAGTCTGCAGCTGAAGGCGGTGGACGTGGCCGGCCCCAGGGCTTCATCCAAAACACTAACCGCTCTGTCTTTCAGCTTGATCTCATCCGTCTGGATGTACAAACGGGGAGCGCTCAGGCAGGCGGGCAAACTCATTTGCCAGAATTGTGACAAAAACAAAGAGAGCAACCGGCCAATTTTTTTTCTTGAATCGACTAGAACACCTTTGCTGTGACAAAAGCGAAGCGAGCAACCGGACATTTTCTTCTTGTGAAATAGAATAGAATAGAATGCCTTAGGTGTCATTGCACTGCAGGTATACAACGAAATTGGGAACATAGCCACGCACCGCGCATCTGATCAGTCCTACCAGTCGGCGGATCTCCCTCTCGCAGTCTCTCTTGGTTCGGCTCAGCTCCTCCCGATGCTGGTGATGAGCCGATCGGAGCTCGGCCGCTCGGGACTGCCAGGCCTGCTGGGCCGCTGCCAGGGCTTCTTCCGCGCTCCTGGTGGAGGCGACACCGCTCGGTCTCCCGACACCGCCGCGTCTCCTCCACCTCCGCCAGCAAAGCGCCCCCCCTCCTCACCTGAGCAGACATTGCGCCACACCGGGCCGTTGAGACCGCAACGGAGCGCCGCGACGCTTACTGGGGACAAGCTACACAATACGGTAGCGGCCGCATCGAAGCCCGACGTGGCGTGCGGATAGTCAGACACGGATAGAGCGGATCACCTTGTCCATGGAGCCGTCCCTCAGGCTGAGGACCAAGGCATTCAGTCGCTGGATCTCTCCATCTTTGATTTTGATCACTCTCATCAGCTCCATTTCATGCTGCCGCAGTAATGTCTCCCTGGTAATGGCTAACTCTTTCTGCTTCTCCTCATGGAGTTTGCTTTTGAGTTCCGTCATGGCGGCGGTGGCACGGTGGTGCTCCGCCCGCAGGTCCTGACTTCTCTCTCTCTCCAGACAGCTGACCTGACATGACTTAGACTTAGACTTAGACAAACTTTATTGTCATCTTGTCTGCACATGGTGCATACAAAACGAAATTCCGTTGCATACGTCTTACAACAAAGTAGTGATATTGCAGTTGAATAGAAGTAACATATCCTATGAAAATATATATATATACATATACTATATATATATATATATATATATTAAAAATAAGTATAAAGTGCAGCAGTGATAATTATGCAATAGTGCAAGTAGGCAAAACAGTATTCAAGAGTGTGCAGAGGAATGCTAAACCATGTATTAAACTTCTATTTAAAGGGTTTATACAAGTTCAGTAAAGTTGGTAGTGCGAGATAGTGCAAGATAGAGGTCCGTAGTGTCATAAAGTACAGTTCTGTGAATGTGTGATGCAGAGTTCAGTTTAGAGCTCAACAGTTCTAGTGTTCAACAGTCTGATGACAGCAGGGAAAAAGCTGTTGCAGAACCTGGTGGACCTGCAGCGGATGCTGCAAACCTCTTCCCAGAGGGCAGCAGGGAGAACAGTCCATGGTGGGGGTGTGATGGGTCATTGATGATGTTACGGGCACGGGACATGCAGCGCTGAGATGAAATGTCCTGAATGGAGGGAAGAGGAGCCCCTATGATCCTCTCTGCTGTCCTCACCACTCTCCTCACGTTCTTCCAATCGGAGGCGGTGCAGCCTCCACACCACACAGAGAGACAGCTTGTCAGAATGCTCTCTATGGTGCTCCTGTAGAACGTCCTCATGATGGGTGGGGGCAGGTGGGCTCTCCTCATCCTCCGCTGTAAGTACAAGCGCTTCTGTGCCCTCTTGACCAGTGCCGTAGTGTTCATAGTCCAGGTGAGGTCTTCTGTGATGTGGACCCCCAGGAATTTGGTGGTGCTGACCACCTCCACAGCTGAGCTGTTGATGATCAGTGGAGCGTGGTGAGGCTGTTTTTTCCTGAAGTCGACGATGATCTCCTTCATCTTCTCCTCATTCAGGATCAGGCTGTTTTCTCTGCACCAGCCCACCAGCTGCTCCACCTCCTCTCTGTAGTCCAGGTCGTTGTTGTCTCTGATGAGCCCCACCACCGTTGTGTCGTCTGCTGACTTCACGATGTGATTGGTGGTGAACCTGAGGACGCAGTCGTGTGTCATCAGGGTGAACAGCAGGGGGCTCAGGACGCAGCCCTGAAGGGAGCCTGTGCTGAGGGTGATGACATCAGAGGTGTTCTGTCCGACCCGGAGTGACTGAGGTCTGTTGCTGAGGAAGTCTAGCAGCCAGTTGCGAAGGGGGGTGTTGAAGCCCAGGTGTTCCAATTTTCCTACCAGATGCTGTGGGATGATGGTGTTAAACGCTGAGCTGAAGTCCAGGAACAGCCTCCGCACATGGGTGTTCTTCTCCTCCAGGTGAGCCAGGCTCAGGTGAAGAACGGAGGAGATGGCGTCCTGAGTGGAGCGGTTTTGCCGGTCGGCAAACTGGAACGGGTCAAATAATAGGGGGAGTCTGGAAACGATGTGACCTTTAAGCAGCCTTTCGAAGCACTTCATCATAACCGGAGTCAGTGCAACAGGCCGGTAATCATTAAATGAGGTGATTTGAGGTTTCTTCGGCACCGGAATGATGGAGGCAGTCTTAAAGCACGCCGGCACTGTGGCTTGGCCCAGCGAGGTGTTAAAAATGTCTGTGATGACCCCAGCCAGATGACTTGCACATTCCCTGAACACACGCCCAGGAATGTTGTCGGGGCCAGGGGCCTTACAGGGGTTGACTCTCCTCAGGGTCTTCAACACATCGGCGGAGTCAAGGCAGAGTACCTCCTCTTCCTGATGGGGGACAGTTTTAACTGCTGGAGTGCCGTTTAGTGCCTCGAACCTCCCAAAGAAGTTATTTAGACCATTTAGAAAGTCAGCATCAACTACACCCACCGGGGGGGGGGGAGAGTGAGTTGTAGTCTGTAATCGCCCGTATGCCTTGCCACATACTCCTGATGTTTTTGACGTCGTGGAAACGATCCTGAAATTTTCGACTGCGGTCTCGCTTCGCTATCCTGATGGCACGGTTCAAGTTGGCTCTCGCTGTCCTCAGTGTCTCCTTGTCGCCAGACTTGAAGGCAGAGTTCCGCGCTCGTAGCGTTTGACGTACCTCCTCAGTCATCCAGGGTCGTTGGTTGCCCCGGGTGATGATATTCTTAGTGGTGCTGACGTCCTCGGTGCATTTGTTGATGTAGGCTGACACAGTCATGGCACACGCATGTCTAATCTACATCGGGAAAACTGGGAGGGAGGGAGGGAGGCAGGCAGGGAGGCAGGCAGGGAGGCAGGCAGTGTCTGTCTGTTGAGGTTTTCACCTTGTTCTTCTCCTGCTGAAGTTCTAACTGGACGTCCATCAGTTTGGTTCTCAGCTCGTCATTGGCGGCCTGAAGGGCGTCCGTTCGCTCCGCCTTGGCCCGCCCTGCCGGAGCTCGTTTGGACATCTCTTACTCGAGTCTCGCCCGGTCGTCAGTCAGAGATCACAACATTTGTACCTGGAGAGCACAAACGCAGCGCTGTTTTCCACTGGCTTCGAACTCAACTTCAATCGGTACCGTAACTTACAACATCATAAACATAGAACTAGCTTGACTTATTCATTGAATAAATGCATTTGGTTCTTCAAAACTGCATCACGCAACATAGCGTGACCGAGACGGCCGTTATCCACCTGCGTGAAGTTATTTGGTGAAATGAATGAGATGTTTAAGACACCATCGTTCTGTCTCTATGTAGATGAAGGGAAATAATCGATTGCTGAAGGTCCAAAGTTGTTGTGATAAACAAATAAACATATTAGTGATTAGTGACATATTTGTGATAAACATATTAGGCAGGATAATCACATATGTTAACGTGACTGCCCACACTGTATTTATTTATGGTTATTTGTTAAATCGAGTACTGTTAGACATGAAATAGGAAGTGTTTAACATAAATGGAAGACGAAAGGGGTACTCACCATTGTAGCTCCTGCTGGTCAATGATACGAGCCTCTTCTTGCAGTGGAAAACATACAGCCAACAAACACCGTGGAACCTAAAGGAATGAAATTAAACATTAACATTTAGCCTCAACCAACATTCACAGATACAACGCAACGCAAACTACACAAACGTAAATCTTTTTAAACACAATGAGTTGTACTTACCGTGTACGCTCTAGACGGTCCACTTGCAAGCAGAAAATAAAGATATTTCTGTTGATAATCGTCGTGTTTGTATCCGGTGTCTCGCTCAAGGCCATTGCGCCCACAGATTTGAATTTTGGCGAGAGTTCAGCCTATTGACGTCATTTCCGCGGTGTAATACCCGCATATCTGAAACGGCAAAGTTAAGAGTAGAGTTAAATAAAGTTTTTAGTCAACGCAATAATTTACAACCGTTGACCAGTCGAAATAATCGTCGAAATTTGGCGTCTGTGGCTGGAAGCAGACGCCGAGTTCGACATTCCTCCCAAACGCCACACTCCCTCGCTTTTCAGGGCTAAAAAAAAACAGTTGTAATTACCTTGTACGCTCTAGACGGTCAAGTTGCAAGCTGAAAACAAAAATATTTGCCTTGTTAGTCATCGTGTTACTAACCGCTGTGTCTTGTTTGCCAGAATTGCCGCTTTCCTACTTCCTGTTGCAAGCCACGCCCACGGATTATAATTTTGCCGTGAGTTCCGCCTATTGACGTCATGTCCGCGTCACATGACTGCGACGTAATATTATCTAAAACTGTTTGTGCGGTATTGTGTTGTTCTGTGCGGTATTGTTATTCTGTGCGGCGTCGTGTTGTTCTGTGCGGCGTCGTGTTGTTCAGTGCGACGTCGTGTTGTTCAGTGCGGCATGGTGTTGTTCAGTAAGGCATGGTGTTGTTCAGTGCGGCATGGTGTTGTTCAGTGCGGCATGGTGTTGTTCAGTGCGGAATGGTGTTGTTCAGTGCAGCATGGTGTTGTTCAGTCCGGGATGGTGTTGTTCAATGCGGGATGGTGTTGTTCAGTGCGGGGTGGTGTTGTTCAGTGCGGGATGGTGTTGTTCAGTGCGGCATGGTGTTGTTCAATGCGGCATGGTGTTGTTCAGTGCGGGATGGTGTTGTTCATTGCGGCATGGTGTTGTTCAGTGCGGCATGGTGTTGTTCAGTGCGGCATGGTGTTGTTCAGTGCGGCATGGTGTTGTTCAGTGCGGCATAATGTTGTTCAGTGCGGCATGGTGTTGTTCAGTGCAGGATGGTGTTGTTCAGTGCGGCATGGTGTTGTTCAATGCAGGATCGTGTTGTTCAGTGCAGCATAATGTTGTTCAGTGCAGCATGGTGTTGTTCAGTGCGGCATGGTGTTGTTCAATGCGGCATGGTGTTGTTCACTGCGGGATGGTGTTGTTCAATGCGGGATCGTGTTGTTCAGTGCGGCATAATGTTGTTCAGTGCGGCATGGTGTTGTTCAGTGCGGCATGGTGTTGTTCAGTGCGACATAATGTTGTTTAGTGCGGCATAATGTTGTTCAGTGCGGCATAATGTTGTTCAGTGCGGCATGGTGTTGTTCAGTGCGGCATGGTGTTGTTCAGTGCGGCATGGTGTTGTTCAGTGCAGGATGGTGTTGTTCAGTGCGGCATGGTGTTGTTCAATGCGGCATGGTGTTGTGCAGTGCGGGATGGTGTTGTTCAGTGCGGGATGGTGTTGTTCAGTGCGGCATGGTGTTGTTCAGTGCGGAATGGTGTTGTTCAGTGCGGCATGGTGTTGTTCAGTGCGGCATGGTGTTGTTCAGTGCAGGATGGTGTTGTTCAATGCGGGATCGTGTTGTTCAGTGCGGCATGGTGTTGTTCAGTGCGGCATGGTGTTGTTCAGTGCGGCATAATGTTGTTCAGTGCGGCATGGTGTTGTTCAGTGCGGCATGGTGTTGTTCAGTGCGGCATGGTGTTGTTCAGTGCGGCATGGTGTTGTTCAGTGCGCCATAATGTTGTTCAGTGCGGAATGGTGTTGTTCAGTGCGGCATGGTGTTGTTCAGTGCGGGATGGTGTTGTTCAATGCGGGATCGTGTTGTTCAGTGCGGGGTGGTGTTGTTCAGTGCAGGATGGTGTTGTTCAGTGCAGGATGGTGTTGTTCAGTGCGGCATGGTGTTGTTCAATGCAGGATCGTGTTGTTCAGTGCAGCATAATGTTGTTCAGTGCAGCATGGTGTTGTTCAGTGCGGCATGGTGTTGTTCAATGCGGCATGGTGTTGTTCAGTGCGGGATGGTGTTGTTCAGTGCGGCATGGTGTTTTTCAGTGCGGCATAATGTTGTTCAGTGCAGCATGGTGTTGTTCAGTGCGGCATGGTGTTGTTCAGTGCGACATAATGTTGTTCAGTGCGGCATAATGTTGTTCAGTGCGGCATGGTGTTGTTCAGTGCGGCATGGTGTTGTTCAGTGCGGCATGGTGTTGTTCAGTGCGGCATGGTGTTGTTCAGTGCAGGATGGTGTTGTTCAGTGCAGGATGGTGTTGTTCAATGCGGCATGGTGTTCAGTGCGGGATGGTGTTGTTCAGTGCGGGATGGTGTTGTTCATTGCGGCATGGTGTTGTTCAGTGCGGCATGGTGTTGTTCAGTGCGGCATGGTGTTGTTCAGTGCGGCATAATGTTGTTCAGTGCGGCATAATGTTGTTCAGTGCGGCATGGTGTTGTTCAGTGCGGGATGGTGTTGTTCAGTGCAGGATGGTGTTGTTCAGTGCGGCATGGTGTTGTTCAATGCGGGATCGTGTTGTTCAGTGCGGCATGGTGTTGTTCAGTGCGGCATGGTGTTGTTCAGTGCGGCATGGTGTTGTTCAGTGCGGCATGGTGTTGTTCAGTGCGGCATAATGTTGTTCAGTGCGGCATAATGTTGTTCAGTGCGGCATAATGTTGTTCAGTGCGGCATGGTGTTGTTCAGTGCGGGATGGTGTTGTTCAGTGCAGGATGGTGTTGTTCAGTGCGGCATGGTGTTGTTCAATGCGGCATGGTGTTGTTCAGTTCGGGATGGTGTTGTTCAGTGCGGCATGGTGTTGTTCAGTGCGGCATAATGTTTTTCAGTGCGGCATGGTGTTGTTCAGTGCGGCATGGTGTTGTTCAGTGCAGCATAATGTTGTTCAGTGCGGCATGGTGTTGTTCAGTGCGGAATGGTGTTGTTCAGTGCGGCATGGTGTTGTTCAGTGCGGCATGGTGTTGTTCAGTGCGGCATGGTGTTGTTCAGTGCGGCATGGTGTTGTTCAGTGCGGGATGGTGTTCAATGCGGGATCGTGTTGTTCAGTGCGGCATGGTGTTGTTCAGTGCGGCATGGTGTTGTTCAGTGCGGCATGGTGTTGTTCAGTGCGGCATGGTGTTGTTCAGTGCGGCATGGTGTTGTTCATTTCGGCATAATGTTGTTCAGTGCGGCATAATGTTGTTTAGTGCGGCATGGTGTTGTTCAGTGCGGGATGGTGTTGTTCAGTGCGTTATAATGTTGTTCAGTGCGGCATGGTGTTGTTCAGTGCGGCATGGTGTTGTTCAGTGCGGCATGGTGTTGTTCAGTGCGGCATAATGTTGTTCAGTGGGGCATAATGTTGTTCAGTGCGGCATGGTGTTGTTCAGTGCGGGATGGTGTTGTTCAGTGCGGGATGGTGTTGTTCAGTGCGGCATGGTGTTCAATGCGGAATGGTGTTGTTCAGTGCAGGATGGTGTTGTTCAGTGCGGCATGGTGTTCAATGCGGAATGGTGTTGTTCAGTGCAGGATGGTGTTGTTCAGTGCGGCATGGTGTTGTTCAGTGCGGCATAATGTTGTTCAGTGCGGCATGGTGTTGTTCAGTGCGGCATGGTGTTGTTCAGTGCGGCATGGTGTTGTTCAGTGCGGCATGGTGTTGTTCAGTGCGGCATAATGTTGTTCAGTGCGGCATGGTGTTGTTCAGTGCGGCATGGTGTTGTTCAGTGCGGCATAATGTTGTTCAGTGCGGCATGGTGTTGTTCAGTGCGGCATGGTGTTGTTCAGTGCGGCATGGTGTTGTTCAATGCGTCAGTGCGGCATAATGTTGTTCAGTGCGGCATGGTGTTGTTCAGTGCGGCATGGTGTTGTTCAGTGCGGCATGGTGTTGTTCAGTGCAGGATGGTGTTGTTCAGTGCGGCATGGTGTTGTTCAATGCGGCATGGTGTTGTTCAGTGCGGGATGGTGTTGTTCAGTGCAGGATGGTGTTGTTCAGTGCGGCATGGTGTTGTTCAGTGCGGAATGGTGCTGTTCAGTGCGGCATGGTGTTGTTCAGTGCGGCATGGTGTTGTTCAGTGCAGGATGGTGTTGTTCAATGCGGGATCGTGTTGTTCAGTGCGGCATGGTGTTGTTCAGTGCGGCATGGTGTTGTTCAGTGCGGCATAATGTTGTTCAGTGCGGCATGGTGTTGTTCAGTGCGGCATGGTGTTGTTCAGTGCGGCATGGTGTTGTTCAGTGCGGCATGGTGTTGTTCAGTGCGGCATAATGTTGTCCAGTGCGCCATAATGTTGTTCAGTGCGGCATGGTGTTGTTCAGTGCGGGATGGTGTTGTTCAGTGCGGCATGGTGTTGTTCAATGCGGCATGGTGTTGTTCAGTGCGGGATGGTGTTGTTCAGTGCGGGATAGTGTTGTTCAGTGCGGCATGGTGTTGTTCAATGCGGCATGGTGTTGTTCAGGGCGGGATGGTGTTGTTCAGTGCGGCATGGTGTTGTTCAGTGCGGCATGGTGTTGTTCAGTGCGGCATGGTGTTGTTCAGTGCGGCATGGTGTTGTTCAGTGCGGCATGGTGTTGTTCAGTGCGGCATGGTGTTGTTCAGTGCGGAATGGTGTTGTTCAGTGCGGCATGGTGTTGTTCAGTGCGGGATGGTGTTGTTCAATGCGGGATCGTGTTGTTCAGTGCGGGGTGGTGTTGTTCAGTGCAGGATGGTGTTTTTCAGTGCAGGATGGTGTTGTTCAGTGCGGCATGGTGTTGTTCAATGCAGGATCGTGTTGTTCAGTGCAGCATAATGTTGTTCAGTGCAGCATGGTGTTGTTCAGTGCGGCATGGTGTTGTTCAATGCGGCATGGTGTTGTTCAGTGCGGGATGGTGTTGTTCAGTGCGGCATGGTGTTTTTCAGTGCGGCATAATGTTGTTCAGTGCAGCATGGTGTTGTTCAGTGCGGCATGGTGTTGTTCAGTGCGACATAATGTTGTTCAGTGCGGCATAATGTTGTTCAGTGCGGCATGGTGTTGTTCAGTGCGGCATGGTGTTGTTCAGTGCGGCATGGTGTTGTTCAGTGCGGCATGGTGTTGTTCAGTGCAGGATGGTGTTGTTCAGTGCAGGATGGTGTTGTTCAATGCGGCATGGTGTTCAGTGCGGGATGGTGTTGTTCAGTGCGGGATGGTGTTGTTCATTGCGGCATGGTGTTGTTCAGTGCGGCATGGTGTTGTTCAGTGCGGCATGGTGTTGTTCAGTGCGGCATAATGTTGTTCAGTGCGGCATAATGTTGTTCAGTGCGGCATGGTGTTGTTCAGTGCGGGATGGTGTTGTTCAGTGCAGGATGGTGTTGTTCAGTGCGGCATGGTGTTGTTCAATGCGGGATCGTGTTGTTCAGTGCGGCATGGTGTTGTTCAGTGCGGCATGGTGTTGTTCAGTGCGGCATGGTGTTGTTCAGTGCGGCATGGTGTTGTTCAGTGCGGCATAATGTTGTTCAGTGCGGCATAATGTTGTTCAGTGCGGCATAATGTTGTTCAGTGCGGCATGGTGTTGTTCAGTGCGGGATGGTGTTGTTCAGTGCAGGATGGTGTTGTTCAGTGCGGCATGGTGTTGTTCAATGCGGCATGGTGTTGTTCAGTTCGGGATGGTGTTGTTCAGTGCGGCATGGTGTTGTTCAGTGCGGCATAATGTTTTTCAGTGCGGCATGGTGTTGTTCAGTGCGGCATGGTGTTGTTCAGTGCAGCATAATGTTGTTCAGTGCGGCATGGTGTTGTTCAGTGCGGAATGGTGTTGTTCAGTGCGGCATGGTGTTGTTCAGTGCGGCATGGTGTTGTTCAGTGCGGCATGGTGTTGTTCAGTGCGGCATGGTGTTGTTCAGTGCGGGATGGTGTTCAATGCGGGATCGTGTTGTTCAGTGCGGCATGGTGTTGTTCAGTGCGGCATGGTGTTGTTCAGTGCGGCATGGTGTTGTTCAGTGCGGCATGGTGTTGTTCAGTGCGGCATGGTGTTGTTCATTTCGGCATAATGTTGTTCAGTGCGGCATAATGTTGTTTAGTGCGGCATGGTGTTGTTCAGTGCGGGATGGTGTTGTTCAGTGCGTTATAATGTTGTTCAGTGCGGCATGGTGTTGTTCAGTGCGGCATGGTGTTGTTCAGTGCAGCATGGTGTTGTTCAGTGCGGCATAATGTTGTTCAGTGGGGCATAATGTTGTTCAGTGCGGCATGGTGTTGTTCAGTGCGGGATGGTGTTGTTCAGTGCGGGATGGTGTTGTTCAGTGCGGCATGGTGTTCAATGCGGAATGGTGTTGTTCAGTGCAGGATGGTGTTGTTCAGTGCGGCATGGTGTTCAATGCGGAATGGTGTTGTTCAGTGCAGGATGGTGTTGTTCAGTGCGGCATGGTGTTGTTCAGTGCGGCATAATGTTGTTCAGTGCGGCATGGTGTTGTTCAGTGCGGCATGGTGTTGTTCAGTGCGGCATGGTGTTGTTCAGTGCGGCATGGTGTTGTTCAGTGCGGCATAATGTTGTTCAGTGCGGCATGGTGTTGTTCAGTGCGGCATGGTGTTGTTCAGTGCGGCATAATGTTCAGTGCGGCATAATGTTGTTCAGTGCGGCATGGTGTTGTTCAGTGCGGGATGGTGTTGTTCAGTGCAGGATGGTGTTGTTCAGTGCGGCATGGTGTTCAGTGCGGGATGGTGTCTTTCAGTGCGGCATGGTGTCGTTCAGTGCGGCATGGTGTCTTTCAGTGCGGCATGGTGTCGTTCAGTGAGGCATGGTGTTGTTCAGTGCGGCATGGTGTTATTTAGTGCGGCATGGTGTTGTTCAGTGCGGGATGGTGTTGTTCAGTGTGGCATGGTGTTCAGTGCGGCATGGTGTTGTTCAGTGCGGTATCGTGTTGTTCAGTGCGGTATCGTGTTTCTCAGTGCGGTATCGTGTTGTTCAGTGCAGTATCGTTGTGTTGTTCGTATTGTGTTGTGTTGTTCGTAATGTGTTGTGTTGTTCGTATTGTGTTGTGTTGTTCATATTGTGTTGTTCATATTGTGTTGAGTTATTCGTATTGTGTTGTGTTGTTCGTATTGTGTTGCCTTTAACACTTAGCCTCTAACACTTAGCCTCTAACACTTAGCCTCTAACACTTAGCCTCTAGCATCTAGAAGGTAAATAAATAGGAAGGAAGGACTCACCAGTGACGTCTTCGCCCACGTCCAAGCGTTGTACTTTGTATTTTCATCCTTCTGACAGTGGAAAACATAGCCAACAAACACCGTGGAACCTAAACGAATGAAAGAAAACTATCATTTGGCCACAACCAACATTCACAGATACAACACAATGTGACGTGCGGGGTTGAGGTTAAAGGTTGAGTGAAGGGCCCTCGTTTTAAACTACTTTTTTGAAAAGGATTGGGAACAAGTAAGACGTATTTAATTTATTTAATGGGAAGTAGTAAGAGCTATTGAATTTAATCTATGTATTATATTCTATTGTATTGTATTCTGTTGTATTCTTTTGGATTGTATTCACACTAACCCCACTAAAACTTCAGCCCACAAAAACTCGCCTCTGGCGCCTAGCCTCTGGCACTTAGCCTCTAACACTTAGCCTTTAACACTTAGCCTTTAACACTTAGCCTTTAACACTTAGCCTAGAAGGTGAATAAATAGGGTTAAAGGTTGAGTGAAGGGACCTCGTTTTAAACTACTTTTTTGAAAAGGAGTGGGAACAAGTAAGACGTATTTAATTTATTTAATGGGAAGTAGTAAGACTTATTAAATTTATTTAATCTACTTTTCTTCCCAGGCAAAATTTGATGTGCTGCAATTCCAAATTTCCAAAGTGAATGAAGGAATGAAGTCCTTTAAATTATGATTTTGTATAAATACTAGGCATTAACACAAAATCGACGGCACAAAATGGGCAGACTTTACTTGTTTGAAAAGGACTGGTTACAAGACAGACTTTTTTAATTTATTTAATGGGAAGAAGACTTATTTAGTTTAATTGATCTATTTTTGTTCCCTGGCAAAATTCGATTTGCTGCAATTCCAAATTTCCAAAGTGAATGAAGGAAAGAAGTCGTTTAAATTATGATTTTGTTTAAATACTAGGCATAGACACAAAATCTACGGCACAAAATGGGCAGACTTTACTTGTTTGAAGAGGACTGGTTACAAGACAGACTTTTCTGATTTATTTAATGGGAAGAAGACTTATTTAGTTTATTTAATCTATTTTTGTTCCCTGGCAAAATTGGATTTGCTGAAATTGTATTTTGCCAAATCTTGCCTTGAGACCTGATAGGAAGTATTAAACGCTTAGTTAAATCAATACAAGTTGGTAATAAGAGCGAGTAATGTTGGTTGAACCGATGAATGAAGGTTGAAAGCAATTTAAATTATGACTTTGTATAAATACTAGATATTAACAGAACATCTACTGCGCGAAATGGGCAGAGTTTACTTGTTTGAGAAGGAGTGGCTTATTCAAAACTAAGATTTATTTAATCTGTTTGTTCCCAGGCAAAATTGGATGTGATGCAATTCCAAATTTCACCACATGATGGTGCCCAATTTTGACTTCATAGGACATATTAAACACTTAGCTTGTTATTATGTTCAAGGTAATCAGATTTGTTTATTATTCTAATGGCCTCTTCAAAACTATTCTGGATTACTACTTTGGATCTATTCTACATTACTTGGCAACAACATACTCTGTAACAGATTAGGCAGTATAATCATATATGTTAACTTGAGAGTGTCCACACTCAATCTACTTATCGTGATGTGTTAAATCAATTACTGTTAGACATTATTTGTCTGATAATCTACCAAATCTTTGAATTGAAGAATTTGTGATTTAATTAATAGCTTGTTCAGGGTAATCAGACTTGTATATAATTCTAATGGCCTTCTTTTGAAAACTATTCTGAATTACAACTTTGGATCTTATATTACTTTGCAACAATCTACTCGGTGACAGATTAGGCAGTATAATCACATATGTTAACTTCAGTGCCCACACTGTATTTATTTATGGTTATTTGTTAAATCAAGTACCGTTAGACATGAAATAGGAAGTGTTTAACATAAATGTTATGGCTACTCACCATTGTAGCTCGCTCCTGGTCAATGATATGAGCCTCTTCTTGCAGTGGAAACCTTGCAGCCAACAAACACCGTGGAACCTAAAGGAATGAAATTAAACATTAACATTTCGCCTGGACCAACATTCACACGTACAACGCAACGCGGCTACACTTCTGCTATTACAAACGTAAATCTCCTTAAACACAACGAGTGTTACTTACCGTGTACGCTCTAGGCAAAATTGGATGTGATGCAATTCCAAATCTAGCTGAAACGGCAGTTAAAAGTAGAGTTACATCAAGTTTTCTTTTTTAATCAACACAATCATTTACAACCGTTGACCAGAAAGAATCGTCGAAATTCGACGTCCCCCACAAACGCCACGCTCACTCGCTTTTCAGGGCAACAAAAGTACTTCTTTTTAAAAACGATGAGTTGTACTTACCGTGTACGCTCTGGACGGTCCAGTTGCAAGCAGAAAATAAAAATATTTCTCTTGTTAGTCGTATGTTACCATCCGCTGTGTCTTTGTCAACATCGCCGCCATTTTCCTACTTCCTGCTGCGAGCCACGCCCACGGATTTAAATTTGGGCGGAAGCTCTTTCCATTGGCGTCGTTTTCGCGTATAGCAAATCCGATTGGTTGGGAAGGGGGCACGGTTATGCAGCCGAGGGGTCCTGTGATCGGTGGGATGTAAAGTAGGCGTCGACGTCACGTCCGCGTCACGTGACCACGACGTGGCAAACGTCATATAGCAACCGCTGTTTTGTTTAGTAGACTTACAGTTGTTATGCATTGACATAATGGCGCACACACCAAATAGATTTAAATAAATTAAATAATTCTTCTGCCCACTCTCTTTTAAACAAGTTAACTCTTCCCGCGGATTTGAATTCTGGCGAAAGTTACGCCCATCGACGTCACGTATGTCACGTGACCACGACGTGGCAGATGTCATATAGCAACCGCTGGTTTGTTTAGTAGATTTACAGTTGTTATGCATTGGCATAATGGTGTGCACTCAAAATAGATTTAAATAAATTAAATATTTCTTCTGCCCACTCCCTTTTAAACAAGTTAACTCTGCCCACGTCCATTGACGTCTTGTCTGCGTCACGTGACCACGACGTAGCGACGTCATATAGTAACCGCTGTTTTGATCAGTAGACTTAGTTATTATGCGTTGACATAATGGCGCATAGTGAGCTGAAGTGCATGGCGCTGAAGATTTGAATCTTTGAAATGCGCTGAGGTCTGACATATCAGGCAGAATGGTTTGCCATCACGTTCAACAAAAAATAGAAACTTTCCCACTCTGATTAAAACGTCCTGTGTTCATCTACGTATTTTCGTTTTGCTGTGCATCTTTTCCCTGCCATTTCGAGAGCCCAATTGACACTCATAGTTTAAAGAAATGTGTTTGCCCATCCTACTTTGTGGAATTTCACCACATGCGCTTTTGACCAAAATACCAAATTGAACTCAAGTGAAGCCAACACGCACAACCCCCCCCCCCCACACACACACACACAAATGTTGATATGAACATAAAAGAGCCGCATGCGGTTCGGGAGTTGCGGCTTGGCCAAACCTGTACTATACAACTTTATTTGTATAAAATTTTCACAACAGCTGTCACACAAACAAAGCGGGAAAAACCGAAGACGTGCGTGTTCCGCCCACGCTGGATTTATTTGCACCTTTGAAAAGACACCGTATTGCCGCAGATGTGGCAAAGAGTACTTTTGGGCATCTGAGACGGAAGGATGTCCAAAGCATCACGTCACCTGCTCTGGTAGGCATGGTGGTGGGACGTTGAGGTCAACCGCTTTGGGGTTGGCTGAATCTTTGATCGCAGGATGCAAAACACTTGAAGACAGAAGCAGAAAAGCAGAGCTAAATGCAAAATGTACTCACCGGTGACTCCAATTTTTTTCCCCCCTGAAGAAACAGCTGGACGGGTGGCCCCGGCTGGCCAGTGGGACTCTTGTTATTCTGACCCTTTTTAGTGCGCGTTTGGGGCAACAACCGTATTTGTGGCGCTCTTTTCTGGTTCAAAAGTGCCCTGCATGTGAATTTGCTTTTCCTGCCTTCTGATTGGATGAGCGCCGGTGTGACGCGGTGCCTCTGTCACCGTGGCGGGGGGTATACGTTGGCATCGGAGCGTCTGCCAACGTCTGAGACCGGCTGGCAGTGTATCGGAGGTGTCGAGTGCGGTGCCGATGGAGCTCACTCACCAGCTGGTGTTAGGGCCACAGAATGAAGGCCAAGGAGAAGAATAGAAAGAGAAACAGAAACTTCTCCTCCAATTGTTTGATTTGTCTCTTCTGAGCTTCAATGAATTCTTTCAGCTCTTTGTAAGCGTGCAAGTAAGTGCCGGGCTGGCTTTGGGCCCTTACCTGTTGCGCGCTGTGCAGCAGATCCATTCTCTCTTGGAGGATGCAAGCGTCGCGCTCCCTCAACTCGCACATCAGGGCTCGCTTCCATTGGTCCACGGCGCTCCTAAGCTCTTCTCTCTGATCCGCCGTCAGCACGTCATTCACGCCAGCGTGGCTGGCTTTTTCGCCGTCCGTGGCGGGGCAGTCCCGCTGCGGTAGCGCCTCGTACAACATGGCCTCCAGCTCCAGGATCCTCTGGGCCGCAATCCTCGTCCATCAGTGGTCCGGCGGGAGATTTGAGGGAGGCTTACCTTATGAGCCTGGTCCATGGAACACTTCCTGAAGTCCAACTCTTCATCCAGGTAGCCCTTCTGCTTGCAGAACATAGAAGAGCCCAAAGGCACAGCGTCAACAAGCTTCTTTCAGCGCAAAGCCTTCCAAAAGTCACATTTGAGCCGCCGAGTCTCGTGGAGTGCGAACATAAGGAGTTCGACATACACTTACGGCGTTATAGCCCAGGATGTCCAGCTTCTTCATCAGATCACTGATGTTGATGTCCGGGGGAAAGGCGCAAGGACCAATGTAAGGTGTTCTGGGACCTCGGGTTAAGGTTAGGGTTGCGAGGGACGCCTTACGTACGCTCACGCCCTCGGCCTCGCAGTAGATCTGCAAAGGGCTGAGGCCGTCTGGGAAACGGACTTGCAGAAACTTCAAGACGGGGGAGCGCCACTCCCTCTCCTGAAAGGCAGAGGCATGCATCCGTCCGTCCGTCCGTCCGTCACATCTCTGGCCTCAACACGCTTGTGCGAGTCTTCCCACCTCCAGCTCCAGGATGCGGAACTCAAGCAGTTCGTTTTGGTCTCGGATATCCTGGATGTGCTCTTTCAGACGCGCTTCTTCCGCCTCCATCCGCCTGACCTGAAAAGACAGTCAGACCTCATCTGCGGGGCTTCCCGACGGGTGTGACGCCAAGCGACTCCGCCCAGCGCCTTTCTTTCCGTCACCTTTTCGGCCAACTGCTGATTGCTCTGACGCAGCAGCTGCTTCTCCTCCACCCACTTGACATTCTAGAAGAGACAAACGCGTGGACAGCTTTGGAATGTTGTGTCATTTTCATCCACAAATTCTTTGGTTGACTGGAAAATGACATTTGCTTTTCTCCGCATTTTCCCAGCCACATTCGGGGGGGGGGGTTGGTCCAGTAATGCCAGACGAATGAGTGACTGAAGAATGTAGCTATTTTGTCTGAGAAAAAGGTGTGCTCATTGATGAGCTTACCTGTCCTTGTTGCTTCAGCGCTGACTCCAGATCTGCTACTCTGCTTTGATAGTGACCCATTTCTACCATCAGCTTTTCTCTGGTCTGAAAGGAGGAGGAGGGAGGCTCCTCCTCCTCCTTTCAGACCAGAGAACACCCGAGGCTGGGCGAGAACGGGGAGGCTGCGACCCGGCCGGGGGTTGCGGGAAGGGGCGCCACCTTGATCTCCTTCTCGGCGTCGTAGTCCCCTTCGCTGGTCTGGGCTAGCAGAGCGTAGGCTCGTTGCAGCGCTTGATATTCTTGCGTCAGCTGGCGGTAGCGAAGCTCCGCCTCTTCATGCACACACCAATGCAACACAGCACTAGTACCAGAATCAGTCAGACCGGCGACAAAGCACCCGCGACGCAAAGACGAGTCCGATTCCAGGCTGAAGAGGAATGTTTGGTGCCAATACGCTGGCAGAAATGGCGGGCTACCTCTTCGGGTTCCGTGTCGGGGGTTCTGTCGGTGTGAAAAGACAAGGACGATCCGTCCGAGTCCACCAACACGTCTTCGTCGTAGCCGTAAAATGTTTCGATGACCTGCGGGCGCGGAAGCAAACATCTCTCTGAACAAACTGAAGCGACACCTCACGATGAATCGACGATAGGAACGATAGCGAGAAAAAGGCCATTTCATCTTGCGCAACACCAAGCAGCCGCAAACAAACAGACTCACCTTGCAGGACCTCACGCTTTGTTCCTCCTCAGAGATTCTCGACGTCGGTATCGTAGCAGCAAATCTCTCTCCTGTCGACACAAATAATCCGCCTTTGAGATTCTTTGGATGCAAAGGGAACGAACGGCTCCGGCGCAGAAACAAACGCGACTCACAATGACATTTCTGACATGAGCTCCTGTCTCCAGAGCCTGAAAAACACGTCACCGGCGATGATTGGAGGGACGCTCGTCTTTTCCAAAAGTGACAACTACAGGGTGTGTCAGGGTTTTCCAGATTATCTTTATCGTATCATTATGTTGCTTTGACTTTGACTGCAACCTGTAATAAATAATATTATTTATCCCTTATTTATCCCTATCGCTTATCCCTTCCTACACAAAGTCGTAAAACACCCCTTGCTATGTTTTGACTAGAGGTCAAGGGCTTCCTCTATTCAATCCACTCTTACACCCACCCTGTTTCTCTTAATTGAAATGCTCGTGCAGGAGCCGAGAGTCAGACTTCATTCGTACAACGGATGGACTCTCCACCTGCAGGTGTCCAAAAGAACTTACTTGTCTCCCGTGTGGTTCTTGCAAAATAAGTTGGAGCGAGCGCAACTCTAACAGGGTGCATTTTGCCACTAGCTGCCTACGGACAATGATGTCGCGCTCGCGGCTCATGGTTGACGGGCTGAGCAGCCGGGCAAGTCCGTCGTTTTCAGCGCACAGCGAGTGGCAAAGGCGCTGACAAAACGGGAGCTTTGAGCTGCTGAAAACGGCAAAACAAGTCTAAAGCGTGTTCAAACGCGTGCGCACAATGCTCCTGCTTGAAAGGTCGGAATTTAAGGGGCCAATTTTTTGGATGGCGGCCGCCGGCCAAGCTTTGGACGGAAAAGGTTTCCTGGCGACAGCGAGCGAGCGTGGCGCTGCCGTACGTGCACCGAGTCGCCTGCCTGAAGACCTTGGACAAGTCGTCGATGATGTGCCGCTGCTCCACAACTTGAAGGAACTCCATTTCACCGTCCTGCTGGCCGCAACCGCGGTCCAGGTCATTGAGCGAACTAGGCCTTCTCTGTGGAACACAAATGCAGTGGACTCTGTTGGCACGCCGCCGTTGTCCGCGTCGACTTACCAAGCTTGCCATCTCCTCGTTCTCCTGGGTGACAACGCGCACTTTGTTTTCAAGGCGACACAGCACCAGCGAGAGTTCTTCATTCTTCCTGCTCAGGCGTTTGTTTTTGTACAGGAGTGGCAGAAACTGGCTTTCTGTTTCTCTCAGTCGCTTTAGCTGCAAGCATGAAGTGCGGGATGTGAAAGACGCACAACACGCGGGCCAGAACGTATCCATTCCTTTTGCATCGGTTTGAACGGAATCGTGGCTTTGGCTCCCAATAAAAGACATCTACCAGGCAACCGACTCGACGCGCCGCTCAACTAATAAGCAAGCGCAATGGGTGCCTCGCTGGATGGCGCGCATCAAACGTAGCGCAAACCTTCAAGCGTGCCGTCAATAAATTACCAGTTCATTGCGCTCTTCAGAAAGCAGGGCGTTTCGATCCTCCAGGTTCCTGATGACTGCGCTGAGCTCAGCGATTTTCAGATGAAACCGTCGCGTGTCCCGATCCTCCTGAGACTGAAAACGCCCCGCAACACACACACACAAGCACTCGTTCAAAGTTCAAAACTGTTTTTGTGCTACCTTCCTCCAGCAACGAACTAAGTCATGCGTACTGCAAGTGTGTGATGAGGTGGCTTACGCAATGAAGAGGATTGCTAGTAGCGGCGTTGACCCCACTTCCAGGGTAGTTTAGGCCCGCCCTTTGGGAATCCCTCAGGGCAGCGATCTGCTGCTCGGCAGCCTGAGTCTGCAGCTGAAGGCGGTGGACGTGGCCGGCCCCAGGGCTTCATCCAAAACACTAACCGCTCTGTCTTTCAGCTTGATCTCATCCGTCTGGATGTACAAACGGGGAGCGCTCAGGCAGGCGGGCAAACTCATTTGCCAGAATTGTGACAAAAACAAAGAGAGCAACCGGCCAATTTTTTTTCTTGAATCGACTAGAACACCTTTGCTGTGACAAAAGCGAAGCGAGCAACCGGACATTTTCTTCTTGTGAAATAGAATAGAATAGAATGCCTTAGGTGTCATTGCACTGCAGGTATACAACGAAATTGGGAACATAGCCACGCACCGCGCATCTGATCAGTCCTACCAGTCGGCGGATCTCCCTCTCGCAGTCTCTCTTGGTTCGGCTCAGCTCCTCCCGATGCTGGTGATGAGCCGATCGGAGCTCGGCAGCTCGGGACTGCCAGGCCTGCTGGGCCGCTGCCAGGGCTTCTTCCGCGCTCCTGGTGGAGGCGACACCGCTCGGTCTCCCGACACCGCCGCGTCTCCTCCACCTCCGCCAGCAAAGCGCCCCCCCTCCTCACCTGAGCAGACATTGCGCCACACCGGGCCGTTGAGACCGCAACGGAGCGCCGCGACGCTTACTGGGGACAAGCTACACAATACGGTAGCGGCCGCATCGAAGCCCGACGTGGCGTGCGGATAGTCAGACATGGATAGAGCGGATCACCTTGTCCATGGAGCCGTCCCTCAGGCTGAGGACCAAGGCATTCAGTCGCTGGATCTCTCCATCTTTGATTTTGATCACTCTCATCAGCTCCATTTCATGCTGCCGCAGTAATGTCTCCCTGGTAATGGCTAACTCTTTCTGCTTCTCCTCATGGAGTCTGCTTTTGAGTTCCGTCATGGCGGCGGTGGCACGGTGGTGCTCCGCCCGCAGGTCCTGACTTCTCTCTCTCTCCAGACAGCTGACCTGACATGACTTAGACTTAGACTTAGACAAACTTTATTGTCATCTTGTCTGCACATGGTGCATACAAAACGAAATTCCGTTGCATACGTCTTACAACAAAGTAGTGATATTGCAGTTGAATAGAAGTAACATATCCTATGAAAAAATATATATATACATATACTATATATATATATATATATATTAAAAATAAGTATAAAGTGCAGCAGTGATAATTATGCAATAGTGCAAGTAGGCAAAACAGTATTCAAGAGTGTGCAGAGGAATGCTAAACCATGTATTAAACTTCTATTTAAAGGGTTTATACAAGTTCAGTAAAGTTGGTAGTGCGAGATAGTGCAAGATAGAGGTCCGTAGTGTCATAAAGTACAGTTCTGTGAATGTGTGATGCAGAGTTCAGTTTAGAGCTCAACAGTTCTAGTGTTCAACAGTCTGATGACAGCAGGGAAAAAGCTGTTGCAGAACCTGGTGGACCTGCAGCGGATGCTGCAAACCTCTTCCCAGAGGGCAGCAGGGAGAACAGTCCATGGTGGGGGTGTGATGGGTCATTGATGATGTTACGGGCACGGGACATGCAGCGCTGAGATGAAATGTCCTGAATGGAGGGAAGAGGAGCCCCTATGATCCTCTCTGCTGTCCTCACCACTCTCCTCACGTTCTTCCAATCGGAGGCGGTGCAGCCTCCACACCACACAGAGAGACAGCTTGTCAGAATGCTCTCTATGGTGCTCCTGTAGAACGTCCTCATGATGGGTGGGGGCAGGTGGGCTCTCCTCATCCTCCGCTGTAAGTACAAGCGCTTCTGTGCCCTCTTGACCAGTGCCGTAGTGTTCATAGTCCAGGTGAGGTCTTCTGTGATGTGGACCCCCAGGAATTTGGTGGTGCTGACCACCTCCACAGCTGAGCTGTTGATGATCAGTGGAGCGTGGTGAGGCTGTTTTTTCCTGAAGTCGACGATGATCTCCTTCATCTTCTCCTCATTCAGGATCAGGCTGTTTTCTCTGCACCAGCCCACCAGCTGCTCCACCTCCTCTCTGTAGTCCAGGTCGTTGTTGTCTCTGATGAGCCCCACCACCGTTGTGTCGTCTGCTGACTTCACGATGTGATTGGTGGTGAACCTGAGGACGCAGTCGTGTGTCATCAGGGTGAACAGCAGGGGGCTCAGGACGCAGCCCTGAAGGGAGCCTGTGCTGAGGGTGATGACATCAGAGGTGTTCTGTCCGACCCGGACTGACTGAGGTCTGTTGCTGAGGAAGTCTAGCAGCCAGTTGCGAAGGGGGGTGTTGAAGCCCAGGTGTTCCAATTTTCCTACCAGATGCTGTGGGATGATGGTGTTAAACGCTGAGCTGAAGTCCAGGAACAGCCTCCGCACATGGGTGTTCTTCTCCTCCAGGTGAGCCAGGCTCAGGTGAAGAACGGAGGAGATGGCGTCCTGAGTGGAGCGGTTTTGCCGGTCGGCAAACTGGAACGGGTCAAATAATAGGGGGAGTCTGGAAACGATGTGACCTTTAAGCAGCCTTTCGAAGCACTTCATCATAACCGGAGTCAGTGCAACAGGCCGGTAATCATTAAATGAGGTGATTTGAGGTTTCTTCGGCACCGGAATGATGGAGGCAGTCTTAAAGCACGCCGGCACTGTGGCTTGGCCCAGCGAGGTGTTAAAAATGTCTGTGATGACCCCAGCCAGATGACTTGCACATTCCCTGAACACACGCCCAGGAATGTTGTCGGGGCCAGGGGCCTTACAGGGGTTGACTCTCCTCAGGGTCTTCAACACATCGGCGGAGTCAAGGCAGAGTACCTCCTCTTCCTGATGGGGGACAGTTTTAACTGCTGGAGTGCCGTTTAGTGCCTCGAACCTCCCAAAGAAGTTATTTAGACCATTTAGAAAGTCAGCATCAACTACACCCACCGGGGGGGGGGGAGAGTGAGTTGTAGTCTGTAATCGCCCGTATGCCTTGCCACATACTCCTGATGTTTTTGACGTCGTGGAAACGATCCTGAAATTTTCGACTGCGGTCTCGCTTCGCTATCCTGATGGCACGGTTCAAGTTGGCTCTCGCTGTCCTCAGTGTCTCCTTGTCGCCAGACTTGAAGGCAGAGTTCCGCGCTCGTAGCGTTTGACGTACCTCCTCAGTCATCCAGGGTCGTTGGTTGCCCCGGGTGATGATATTCTTAGTGGTGCTGACGTCCTCGGTGCATTTGTTGATGTAGGCTGACACAGTCATGGCACACGCATGTCTAATCTACATCGGGAAAACTGGGAGGGAGGGAGGGAGGCAGGCAGGGAGGCAGGCAGGGAGGCAGGCAGTGTCTGTCTGTTGAGGTTTTCACCTTGTTCTTCTCCTGCTGAAGTTCTAACTGGACGTCCATCAGTTTGGTTCTCAGCTCGTCATTGGCGGCCTGAAGGGCGTCCGTTCGCTCCGCCTTGGCCCGCCCTGCCGGAGCTCGTTTGGACATCTCTTACTCGAGTCTCGCCCGGTCGTCAGTCAGAGATCACAACATTTGTACCTGGAGAGCACAAACGCAGCGCTGTTTTCCACTGGCTTCGAACTCAACTTCAATCGGTACCGTAACTTACAACATCATAAACATAGAACTAGCTTGACTTATTCATTGAATAAATGCATTTGGTTCTTCAAAACTGCATCACGCAACATAGCGTGACCGAGACGGCCGTTATCCACCTGCGTGAAGTTATTTGGTGAAATGAATGAGATGTTTAAGACACCATCGTTCTGTCTCTATGTAGATGAAGGGAAATAATCGATTGCTGAAGGTCCAAAGTTGTTGTGATAAACAAATAAACATATTAGTGATTAGTGACATATTTGTGATAAACATATTAGGCAGGATAATCACATATGTTAACGTGACTGCCCACACTGTATTTATTTATGGTTATTTGTTAAATCGAGTACTGTTAGACATGAAATAGGAAGTGTTTAACATAAATGGAAGACGAAAGGGGTACTCACCATTGTAGCTCCTGCTGGTCAATGATACGAGCCTCTTCTTGCAGTGGAAAACATACAGCCAACAAACACCGTGGAACCTAAAGGAATGAAATTAAACATTAACATTTAGCCTCAACCAACATTCACAGATACAACGCAACGCAAACTACACAAACGTAAATCTTTTTAAACACAATGAGTTGTACTTACCGTGTACGCTCTAGACGGTCCACTTGCAAGCAGAAAATAAAGATATTTCTGTTGATAATCGTCGTGTTTGTATCCGGTGTCTCGCTCAAGGCCATTGCGCCCACAGATTTGAATTTTGGCGAGAGTTCAGCCTATTGACGTCATTTCCGCGGTGTAATACCCGCATATCTGAAACGGCAAAGTTAAGAGTAGAGTTAAATAAAGTTTTTAGTCAACGCAATAATTTACAACCGTTGACCAGTCGAAATAATCGTCGAAATTTGGCGTCTGTGGCTGGAAGCAGACGCCGAGTTCGACATTCCTCCCAAACGCCACACTCCCTCGCTTTTCAGGGCTAAAAAAAAACAGTTGTAATTACCTTGTACGCTCTAGACGGTCAAGTTGCAAGCTGAAAACAAAAATATTTGCCTTGTTAGTCATCGTGTTACTAACCGCTGTGTCTTGTTTGCCAGAATTGCCGCTTTCCTACTTCCTGTTGCAAGCCACGCCCACGGATTATAATTTTGCCGTGAGTTCCGCCTATTGACGTCATGTCCGCGTCACATGACTGCGACGTAATATTATCTAAAACTGTTTGTGCGGTATTGTGTTGTTCTGTGCGGTATTGTTATTCTGTGCGGCGTCGTGTTGTTCTGTGCGGCGTCGTGTTGTTCAGTGCGACGTCGTGTTGTTCAGTGCGGCATGGTGTTGTTCAGTAAGGCATGGTGTTGTTCAGTGCGGCATGGTGTTGTTCAGTGCGGCATGGTGTTGTTCAGTGCGGAATGGTGTTGTTCAGTGCAGCATGGTGTTGTTCAGTCCGGGATGGTGTTGTTCAATGCGGGATGGTGTTGTTCAGTGCGGGGTGGTGTTGTTCAGTGCGGGATGGTGTTGTTCAGTGCGGCATGGTGTTGTTCAATGCGGCATGGTGTTGTTCAGTGCGGGATGGTGTTGTTCATTGCGGCATGGTGTTGTTCAGTGCGGCATGGTGTTGTTCAGTGCGGCATGGTGTTGTTCAGTGCGGCATGGTGTTGTTCAGTGCGGCATAATGTTGTTCAGTGCGGCATGGTGTTGTTCAGTGCAGGATGGTGTTGTTCAGTGCGGCATGGTGTTGTTCAATGCAGGATCGTGTTGTTCAGTGCAGCATAATGTTGTTCAGTGCAGCATGGTGTTGTTCAGTGCGGCATGGTGTTGTTCAATGCGGCATGGTGTTGTTCACTGCGGGATGGTGTTGTTCAATGCGGGATCGTGTTGTTCAGTGCGGCATAATGTTGTTCAGTGCGGCATGGTGTTGTTCAGTGCGGCATGGTGTTGTTCAGTGCGACATAATGTTGTTTAGTGCGGCATAATGTTGTTCAGTGCGGCATAATGTTGTTCAGTGCGGCATGGTGTTGTTCAGTGCGGCATGGTGTTGTTCAGTGCGGCATGGTGTTGTTCAGTGCAGGATGGTGTTGTTCAGTGCGGCATGGTGTTGTTCAATGCGGCATGGTGTTGTGCAGTGCGGGATGGTGTTGTTCAGTGCGGGATGGTGTTGTTCAGTGCGGCATGGTGTTGTTCAGTGCGGAATGGTGTTGTTCAGTGCGGCATGGTGTTGTTCAGTGCGGCATGGTGTTGTTCAGTGCAGGATGGTGTTGTTCAATGCGGGATCGTGTTGTTCAGTGCGGCATGGTGTTGTTCAGTGCGGTATGGTGTTGTTCAGTGCGGCATAATGTTGTTCAGTGCGGCATGGTGTTGTTCAGGGCGGCATGGTGTTGTTCAGTGCGGCATGGTGTTGTTCAGTGCGGCATGGTGTTGTTCAGTGCGCCATAATGTTGTTCAGTGCGGCATGGTGTTGTTCAGTGCAGGATGGTGTTGTTCAGTGCGGCATGGTGTTGTTCAATGCGTCAGTGCGGCATAATGTTGTTCAGTGCGGCATGGTGTTGTTCAGTGCGGCATGGTGTTGTTCAGTGCGGCATGGTGTTGTTCAGTGCAGGATGGTGTTGTTCAGTGCGGCATGGTGTTGTTCAATGCGGCATGGTGTTGTTCAGTGCGGGATGGTGTTGTTCAGTGCAGGATGGTGTTGTTCAGTGCGGCATGGTGTTGTTCAGTGCGGAATGGTGCTGTTCAGTGCGGCATGGTGTTGTTCAGTGCGGCATGGTGTTGTTCAGTGCAGGATGGTGTTGTTCAATGCGGGATCGTGTTGTTCAGTGCGGCATGGTGTTGTTCAGTGCGGCATGGTGTTGTTCAGTGCGGCATAATGTTGTTCAGTGCGGCATGGTGTTGTTCAGTGCGGCATGGTGTTGTTCAGTGCGGCATGGTGTTGTTCAGTGCGGCATGGTGTTGTTCAGTGCGGCATAATGTTGTCCAGTGCGCCATAATGTTGTTCAGTGCGGCATGGTGTTGTTCAGTGCGGGATGGTGTTGTTCAGTGCGGCATGGTGTTGTTCAATGCGGCATGGTGTTGTTCAGTGCGGGATGGTATTGTTCAGTGCGGGATAGTGTTGTTCAGTGCGGCATGGTGTTGTTCAATGCGGCATGGTGTTGTTCAGTGCGGGATGGTGTTGTTCAGTGCGGCATGGTGTTGTTCAGTGCGGCATGGTGTTGTTCAGTGCGGCATGGTGTTGTTCAGTGCGGCATGGTGTTGTTCAGTGCGGCATGGTGTTGTTCAGTGCGGCATGGTGTTGTTCAGTGCGGAATGGTGTTGTTCAGTGCGGCATGGTGTTGTTCAGTGCGGGATGGTGTTGTTCAATGCGGGATCGTGTTGTTCAGTGCGGGGTGGTGTTGTTCAGTGCAGGATGGTGTTGTTCAGTGCAGGATGGTGTTGTTCAGTGCGGCATGGTGTTGTTCAATGCAGGATCGTGTTGTTCAGTGCAGCATAATGTTGTTCAGTGCAGCATGGTGTTGTTCAGTGCGGCATGGTGTTGTTCAATGCGGCATGGTGTTGTTCAGTGCGGGATGGTGTTGTTCAGTGCGGCATGGTGTTTTTCAGTGCGGCATAATGTTGTTCAGTGCAGCATGGTGTTGTTCAGTGCGGCATGGTGTTGTTCAGTGCGACATAATGTTGTTCAGTGCGGCATAATGTTGTTCAGTGCGGCATGGTGTTGTTCAGTGCGGCATGGTGTTGTTCAGTGCGGCATGGTGTTGTTCAGTGCGGCATGGTGTTGTTCAGTGCAGGATGGTGTTGTTCAGTGCAGGATGGTGTTGTTCAATGCGGCATGGTGTTGTTCAGTGCGGGATGGTGTTGTTCAGTGCGGGATGGTGTTGTTCATTGCGGCATGGTGTTGTTCAGTGCGGCATGGTGTTGTTCAGTGCGGCATGGTGTTGTTCAGTGCGGCATAATGTTGTTCAGTGCGGCATAATGTTGTTCAGTGCGGCATGGTGTTGTTCAGTGCGGGATGGTGTTGTTCAGTGCAGGATGGTGTTGTTCAGTGCGGCATGGTGTTGTTCAATGCGGGATCGTGTTGTTCAGTGCGGCATGGTGTTGTTCAGTGCGGCATGGTGTTGTTCAGTGCGGCATGGTGTTGTTCAGTGCGGCATGGTGTTGTTCAGTGCGGCATAATGTTGTTCAGTGCGGCATAATGTTGTTCAGTGCGGCATAATGTTGTTCAGTGCGGCATAATGTTGTTCAGTGCGGCATAATGTTGTTCAGTGCGGCATAATGTTGTTCAGTGCGGGATGGTGTTGTTCATTGAGGCATGGTGTTGTTCAGTGCGGCATGGTGTTGTTCAGTGCGGCATGGTGTTGTTCAGTGCGGGATGGTGTTGTTCAGTGCAGGATGGTGTTGTTCAGTGCGGCATGGTGTTGTTCAATGCGGCATGGTGTTGTTCAGTTCGGGATGGTGTTGTTCAGTGCGGCATGGTGTTGTTCAGTGCGGCATAATGTTTTTCAGTGCGGCATGGTGTTGTTCAGTGCGGCATGGTGTTGTTCAGTGCAGCATAATGTTGTTCAGTGCGGCATGGTGTTGTTCAGTGCGGAATGGTGTTGTTCAGTGCGGCATGGTGTTGTTCAGTGCGGCATGGTGTTGTTCAGTGCGGCATGGTGTTGTTCAGTGCGGCATGGTGTTGTTCAGTGCGGGATGGTGTTCAATGCGGGATCGTGTTGTTCAGTGCGGCATGGTGTTGTTCAGTGCGGGATGGTGTTGTTCAGTGCGGCATGGTGTTGTTCAGTGCGGCATGGTGTTGTTCAGTGCGGCATGGTGTTGTTCAGTGCGGCATGGTGTTGTTCAGTGCGGCATAATGTTGTTCAGTGCGGCATAATGTTGTTCAGTGCGGCATGGTGTTGTTCAGTGCGGGATGGTGTTGTTCAGTGCGGGATGGTGTTGTTCAGTGCGGCATGGTGTTCAATGCGGAATGGTGTTGTTCAGTGCAGGATGGTGTTGTTCAGTGCGGCATGGTGTTGTTCAGTGCGGCATAATGTTGTTCAGTGCGGCATGGTGTTGTTCAGTGCGGCATGGTGTTGTTCAGTGCGGCATGGTGTTGTTCAGTGCGGCATGGTGTTGTTCAGTGCGGCATAATGTTGTTCAGTGCGGCATGGTGTTGTTCAGTGCGGCATGGTGTTGTTCAGTGCGGCATAATGTTCAGTGCGGCATAATGTTGTTCAGTGCGGCATGGTGTTGTTCAGTGCGGGATGGTGTTGTTCAGTGCAGGATGGTGTTGTTCAGTGCGGCATGGTGTTCAGTGCGGGATGGTGTCTTTCAGTGCGGCATGGTGTCGTTCAGTGCGGCATGGTGTCTTTCAGTGCGGCATGGTGTCGTTCAGTGAGGCATGGTGTTGTTCAGTGCGGCATGGTGTTATTTAGTGCGGCATGGTGTTGTTCAGTGCGGGATGGTGTTGTTCAGTGTGGCATGGTGTTCAGTGCGGCATGGTGTTGTTCAGTGCGGTATCGTGTTGTTCAGTGCGGTATCGTGTTTCTCAGTGCGGTATCGTGTTGTTCAGTGCAGTATCGTTGTGTTGTTCGTATTGTGTTGTGTTGTTCGTAATGTGTTGTGTTGTTCGTATTGTGTTGTGTTGTTCATATTGTGTTGTTCATATTGTGTTGAGTTATTCGTATTGTGTTGTGTTGTTCGTATTGTGTTGCCTTTAACACTTAGCCTCTAACACTTAGCCTCTAACACTTAGCCTCTAACACTTAGCCTCTAGCATCTAGAAGGTAAATAAATAGGAAGGAAGGACTCACCAGTGACGTCTTCGCCCACGTCCAAGCGTTGTACTTTGTATTTTCATCCTTCTGACAGTGGAAAACATAGCCAACAAACACCGTGGAACCTAAACGAATGAAAGAAAACTATCATTTGGCCACAACCAACATTCACAGATACAACACAATGTGACGTGCGGGGTTGAGGTTAAAGGTTGAGTGAAGGGCCCTCGTTTTAAACTACTTTTTTGAAAAGGATTGGGAACAAGTAAGACGTATTTAATTTATTTAATGGGAAGTAGTAAGAGCTATTGAATTTAATCTATGTATTATATTCTATTGTATTGTATTCTGTTGTATTCTTTTGGATTGTATTCACACTAACCCCACTAAAACTTCAGCCCACAAAAACTCGCCTCTGGCGCCTAGCCTCTGGCACTTAGCCTCTAACACTTAGCCTTTAACACTTAGCCTTTAACACTTAGCCTTTAACACTTAGCCTAGAAGGTGAATAAATAGGGTTTTTAGGTTGAGTGAAGGGACCTCGTTTTAAACTACTTTTTTGAAAAGGAGTGGGAACAAGTAAGACGTATTTAATTTATTTAATGGGAAGTAGTAAGACTTATTAAATTTATTTAATCTACTTTTCTTCCCAGGCAAAATTTGATGTGCTGCAATTCCAAATTTCCAAAGTGAATGAAGGAATGAAGTCCTTTAAATTATGATTTTGTATAAATACTAGGCATTAACACAAAATCGACGGCACAAAATGGGCAGACTTTACTTGTTTGAAAAGGACTGGTTACAAGACAGACTTTTTTAATTTATTTAATGGGAAGAAGACTTATTTAGTTTAATTGATCTATTTTTGTTCCCTGGCAAAATTCGATTTGCTGCAATTCCAAATTTCCAAAGTGAATGAAGGAAAGAAGTCGTTTAAATTATGATTTTGTTTAAATACTAGGCATAGACACAAAATCTACGGCACAAAATGGGCAGACTTTACTTGTTTGAAGAGGACTGGTTACAAGACAGACTTTTCTGATTTATTTAATGGGAAGAAGACTTATTTAGTTTATTTAATCTATTTTTGTTCCCTGGCAAAATTGGATTTGCTGAAATTGTATTTTGCCAAATCTTGCCTTGAGACCTGATAGGAAGTATTAAACGCTTAGTTAAATCAATACAAGTTGGTAATAAGAGCGAGTAATGTTGGTTGAACCGATGAATGAAGGTTGAAAGCAATTTAAATTATGACTTTGTATAAATACTAGATATTAACAGAACATCTACTGCGCGAAATGGGCAGAGTTTACTTGTTTGAGAAGGAGTGGCTTATTCAAAACTAAGATTTATTTAATCTGTTTGTTCCCAGGCAAAATTGGATGTGATGCAATTCCAAATTTCACCACATGATGGTGCCCAATTTTGACTTCATAGGACATATTAAACACTTAGCTTGTTATTATGTTCAAGGTAATCAGATTTGTTTATTATTCTAATGGCCTCTTCAAAACTATTCTGGATTACTACTTTGGATCTATTCTACATTACTTGGCAACAACATACTCTGTAACAGATTAGGCAGTATAATCATATATGTTAACTTGAGAGTGTCCACACTCAATCTACTTATCGTGATGTGTTAAATCAATTACTGTTAGACATTATTTGTCTGATAATCTACCAAATCTTTGAATTGAAGAATTTGTGATTTAATTAATAGCTTGTTGTTATGTTCAGGGTAATCAGACTTGTATATAATTCTAATGGCCTTCTTTTGAAAACTATTCTGAATTACAACTTTGGATCTTATATTACTTTGCAACAATCTACTCGGTGACAGATTAGGCAGTATAATCACATATGTTAACTTCAGTGCCCACACCGTATTTATTTATGGTTATTTGTTAAATCAAGTACTGTTAGACATGAAATAGGAAGTGTTTAACATAAATGTTATGGCTACTCACCATTGTAGCTCGCTCCTGGTCAATGATACGAGCCTCTTCTTGCAGTGGAAAACTTGCAGCCAACAAACACCGTGGAACCTAAAGGAATGAAATTAAACATTAACATTTCGCCTCGACCAATTTTCACACGTACAACGCAACGCGGCTACACTTCTGCTATTACAAACGTAAATCTCCTTAAACACAATGAGTGTTACTTACCGTGTACGCTCTAGACGGTCCAGTTGCAAGCAGAAAATAAAGATATTTCCGTTGATAATCGTCGCTGCTCAGTGGCTCACGGCCATCGCGCCAACAGATTTGAATTTTGGCGGAGGTTCGGGCAATTACGTCATATCCGCGGCACATGACTGCGACGTAATACCCGCTTATCTGAAACGGCAGTTAAAAGTAGAGTTACATCAAGTTTTCTTGGAACCTAAACGAATGAAAGAAAACTATCATTTGGCCACAACCAACATTCACAGATACAACACAACGTGCGGGGTTGAGGTTAAAGATTGAGTGAAGGGCCCTCGTTTTAAACTACTGTTTTGAAAAGGAGTGGGAACAAGTAAGACGTATTTAATTTATTTAATGGGAAGTAGTAAGACTTATTAAATTTATTTAATCTACTTTTCTTCCCAGGCAAAATTTGATGTGCTGCAATTCCAAATTTCCAAAGTGAATGAAGGAATGAAGTCCTTTAAATTATGATTTTGTATAAATACTAGGCATTAACACAAAATCGACGGCACAAAATGGGCAGACTTTACTTGTTTGAAAAGGACTGGTTACAAGACAGACTTTTTTAATTTATTTAATGGGAAGAAGACTTATTTAGTTTAATTGATCTATTTTTGTTCCCTGGCAAAATTCGATTTGCTGCAATTCCAAATTTCCAAAGTGAATGAAGGAAAGAAGTCGTTTAAATTATGATTTTGTTTAAATACTAGGCATAGACACAAAATCTACGGCACAAAATGGGCAGACTTTACTTGTTTGAAGAGGACTGGTTACAAGACAGACTTTTCTGATTTATTTAATGGGAAGAAGACTTATTTAGTTTATTTAATCTATTTTTGTTCCCTGGCAAAATTGGATTTGCTGAAATTGTATTTTGCCAAATCTTGCCTTGAGACCTGATAGGAAGTATTAAACGCTTAGTTAAATCAATACAAGTTGGTAATAAGAGCGAGTAATGTTGGTTGAACCGATGAATGAAGGTTGAAAGCAATTTAAATTATGACTTTGTATAAATACTAGATATTAAAAGAACATCTACTGCGCAAAATGGGCAGAGTTTACTTGTTTGAGAAGGAGTGGCTTATTCAAAACTAAGATTTATGTAATCTGTTTGTTCCCAGGCAAAATTGGATGTGATGCAATTCCAAATTTCACCATATGATGGTGCCCAATTTTGACTTCATAGGACATATTAAACACTTAGCTTGTTATTATGTTCAAGGTAATCAGATTTGTTTATCATTCTAATGGCCTCTTCAAAACTATTCTGGATTACTACTTTGGATCTATTCTACATTACTTGGCAACAACATACTCTGTAACAGATTAGGCAGTATAATCACATATGTTAACTTGAGAGTGCCCACACTCAATCTACTTATCGTGATGTGTTAAATCAATTACTGTTAGACATTATTTGTCTGATAATCTACCAAATCTTTGAATTGAAGAATTTGTGATTTAATTAATAGCTTGTTCAGGGTAATCAGACTTGTATATAATTCTAATGGCCTTCTTTTGAAAACTATTCTGAATTACAACTTTGGATCTTATATTACTTTGCAACAATCTACTCGGTGACAGATTAGGCAGTATAATCACATATGTTAACTTCAGTGCCCACACTGTATTTATTTATGGTTATTTGTTAAATCAAGTACCGTTAGACATGCAATAGGAAGTGTTTAACATAAATGTTATGGCTACTCACCATTGTAGCTCGCTCCTGGTCAATGATATGAGCCTCTTCTTGCAGTGGAAACCTTGCAGCCAACAAACACCGTGGAACCTAAAGGAATGAAATTAAACATTAACATTTCGCCTGGACCAACATTCACACGTACAACGCAACGCGGCTACACTTCTGCTATTACAAACGTAAATCTCCTTAAACACAACGAGTGTTACTTACCGTGTACGCTCTAGGCAAAATTGGATGTGATGCAATTCCAAATCTAGCTGAAACGGCAGTTAAAAGTAGAGTTACATCAAGTTTTCTTTTTTAATCAACACAATCATTTACAACCGTTGACCAGAAAGAATCGTCGAAATTCGACGTCCCCCACAAACGCCACGCTCACTCGCTTTTCAGGGCAACAAAAGTACTTCTTTTTAAAAACGATGAGTTGTACTTACCGTGTACGCTCTGGACGGTCCAGTTGCAAGCAGAAAATAAAAATATTTCTCTTGTTAGTCGTATGTTACCATCCGCTGTGTCTTTGTCAACATCGCCGCCATTTTCCTACTTCCTGCTGCGAGCCACGCCCACGGATTTAAATTTGGGCGGAAGCTCTTTCCATTGGCGTCGTTTTCGCGTATAGCAAATCCGATTGGTTGGGAAGGGGGCACGGTTATGCAGCCGAGAGGTCCTGTGATCGGTGGGATGTAAAGTAGGCGTCGACGTCACGTCCGCGTCACGTGACCACGACGTGGCAAACGTCATATAGCAACCGCTGTTTTGTTTAGTAGACTTACAGTTGTTATGCATTGACATAATGGCGCACACAACAAATAGATTTAAATAAATTAAATAATTCTTCTGCCCACTCTCTTTTAAACAAGTTAACTCTCCCCGCGGATTTGAATTCTGGCGAAAGTTACGCCCATCGACGTCACGTATGTCACGTGACCACGACGTGGCAGATGTCATATAGCAACCGCTGGTTTGTTTAGTAGATTTACAGTTGTTATGCATTGGCATAATGGTGTGCACTCAAAATAGATTTAAATAAATTAAATATTTCTTCTGCCCACTCCCTTTTAAACAAGTTAACTCTGCCCACGTCCATTGACGTCTTGTCTGCGTCACGTGACCACGACGTAGCGACGTCATATAGTAACCGCTGTTTTGATCAGTAGACTTAGTTATTATGCGTTGACATAATGGCGCATAGTGAGCTGAAGTGCATGGCGCTGAAGATTTGAATCTTTGAAATGCGCTGAGGTCTGACATATCAGGCAGAATGGTTTGCCATCACGTTCAACAAAAAATAGAAACTTTCCCACTCTGATTAAAACGTCCTGTGTTCATCTACGTATTTTCGTTTTGCTGTGCATCTTTTCCCTGCCATTTCGAGAGCCCAATTGACACTCATAGTTTAAAGAAATGTGTTTGCCCATCCTACTTTGTGGAATTTCACCACATGCGCTTTTGACCAAAATACCAAATTGAACTCAAGTGAAGCCAACACGCACAACCCCCCCCCCCACACACACACACACACACAAATGTTGATATGAACATAAAAGAGCCGCATGCGGTTCGGGAGTTGCGGCTTGGCCAAACCTGTACTATACAACTTTATTTGTATAAAATTTTCACAACAGCTGTCACACAAACAAAGCGGGAAAAACCGAAGACGTGCGTGTTCCGCCCACGCTGGATTTATTTGCACCTTTGAAAAGACACCGTATTGCCGCAGATGTGGCAAAGAGTACTTTTGGGCATCTGAGACGGAAGGATGTCCAAAGCATCACGTCACCTGCTCTGGTAGGCATGGTGGTGGGACGTTGAGGTCAACCGCTTTGGGGTTGGCTGAATCTTTGATCGCAGGATGCAAAACACTTGAAGACAGAAGCAGAAAAGCAGAGCTAAATGCAAAATGTACTCACCGGTGACTCCAATTTTTTTCCCCCCTGAAGAAACAGCTGGACGGGTGGCCCCGGCTGGCCAGTGGGACTCTTGTTATTCTGACCCTTTTTAGTGCGCGTTTGGGGCAACAACCGTTTTTTGTGGCGCTCTTTTCTGGTTCAAAAGTGCCCTGCATGTGAATTTGCTTTTCCTGCCTTCTGATTGGATGAGCGCCGGTGTGACGCGGTGCCTCTGTCACCGTGGCGGGGGGTATACGTTGGCATCGGAGCGTCTGCCAACGTCTGAGACCGGCTGGCAGTGTATCGGAGGTGTCGAGTGCGGTGCCGATGGAGCTCACTCACCAGCTGGTGTTAGGGCCACAGAATGAAGGCCAAGGAGAAGAATAGAAAGAGAAACAGATACTTCTCCTCCAATTGTTTGATTTGTCTCTTCTGAGCTTCAATGAATTCTTTCAGCTCTTTGTAAGCGTGCAAGTAAGTGCCGGGCTGGCTTTGGGCCCTTACCTGTTGCGCGCTGTGCAGCAGATCCATTCTCTCTTGGAGGATGCAAGCGTCGCGCTCCCTCAACTCGCACATCAGGGCTCGCTTCCATTGGTCCACGGCGCTCCTAAGCTCTTCTCTCTGATCCGCCGTCAGCACGTCATTCACGCCAGCGTGGCTGGCTTTTTCGCCGTCCGTGGCGGGGCAGTCCCGCTGCGGTAGCGCCTCGTACAACATGGCCTCCAGCTCCAGGATCCTCTGGGCCGCAATCCTCGTCCATCAGTGGTCCGGCGGGAGATTTGAGGGAGGCTTACCTTATGAGCCTGGTCCATGGAACACTTCCTGAAGTCCAACTCTTCATCCAGGTAGCCCTTCTGCTTGCAGAACATAGAAGAGCCCAAAGGCACAGCGTCAACAAGCTTCTTTCAGCGCAAAGCCTTCCAAAAGTCACATTTGAGCCGCCGAGTCTCGTGGAGTGCGAACATAAGGAGTTCGACATACACTTACGGCGTTATAGCCCAGGATGTCCAGCTTCTTCATCAGATCACTGATGTTGATGTCCGGGGGAAAGGCGCAAGGAGCAATGTAAGGTGTTCTGGGACCTCGGGTTAAGGTTAGGGTTGCGAGGGACGCCTTACGTACGCTCACGCCCTCGGCCTCGCAGTAGATCTGCAAAGGGCTGAGGCCGTCTGGGAAACGGACTTGCAGAAACTTCAAGACGGGGGAGCGCCACTCCCTCTCCTGAAAGGCAGAGGCATGCATCCGTCCGTCCGTCCGTCCGTCACATCTCTGGCCTCAACACGCTTGTGCGAGTCTTCCCACCTCCAGCTCCAGGATGCGGAACTCAAGCAGTTCGTTTTGGTCTCGGATATCCTGGATGTGCTCTTTCAGACGCGCTTCTTCCGCCTCCATCCGCCTGACCTGAAAAGACAGTCAGACCTCATCTGCGGGGCTTCCCGACGGGTGTGACGCCAAGCGACTCCGCCCAGCGCCTTTCTTTCCGTCACCTTTTCGGCCAACTGCTGATTGCTCTGACGCAGCAGCTGCTTCTCCTCCACCCACTTGACATTCTAGAAGAGACAAACGCGTGGACAGCTTTGGAATGTTGTGTCATTTTCATCCACAAATTCTTTGGTTGACTGGAAAATGACATTTGCTTTTCTCCGCATTTTCCCAGCCACATTCGGGGGGGGGGGGTTGGTCCAGTAATGCCAGACGAATGAGTGACTGAAGAATGTAGCTATTTTGTCTGAGAAAAAGGTGTGCTCATTGATGAGCTTACCTGTCCTTGTTGCTTCAGCGCTGACTCCAGATCTGCTACTCTGCTTTGATAGTGACCCATTTCTACCATCAGCTTTTCTCTGGTCTGAAAGGAGGAGGAGGGAGGCTCCTCCTCCTCCTTTCAGACCAGAGAACACCCGAGGCTGGGTGAGAACGGGGAGGCTGCGACCCGGCCGGGGGTTGCGGGAAGGGGCGCCACCTTGATCTCCTTCTCGGCGTCGTAGTCCCCTTCGCTGGTCTGGGCTAGCAGAGCGTAGGCTCGTTGCAGCGCTTGATATTCTTGCGTCAGCTGGCGGTAGCGAAGCTCCGCCTCTTCATGCACACACCAATGCAACACAGCACTAGTACCAGAATCAGTCAGACCGGCGACAAAGCACCCGCGACGCAAAGACGAGTCCGATTCCAGGCTGAAGAGGAATGTTTGGTGCCAATACGCTGGCAGAAATGGCGGGCTACCTCTTCGGGTTCCGTGTCGGGGGTTCTGTCGGTGTGAAAAGACAAGGACGATCCGTCCGAGTCCACCAACACGTCTTCGTCGTAGCCGTAAAATGTTTCGATGACCTGCGGGCGCGGAAGCAAACATCTCTCTGAACAAACTGAAGCGACACCTCACGATGAATCGACGATAGGAACGATAGCGAGAAAAAGGCCATTTCATCTTGCGCAACACCAAGCA
The DNA here is from genome assembly GCF_059516105.1 of Syngnathus floridae. Taxonomy (NCBI): domain Eukaryota; kingdom Metazoa; phylum Chordata; class Actinopteri; order Syngnathiformes; family Syngnathidae; genus Syngnathus; species Syngnathus floridae. Next base: position 253,078 of record NC_142416.1, on the reverse strand, counting down.
GCCGCAAACAAACAGACTCACCTTGCAGGACCTCACGCTTTGTTCCTCCTCAGAGATTCTCGACGTCGGTATCGTAGCAGCAAATCTCTCTCCTGTCGACACAAATAATCCGCCTTTGAGATTCTTTGGATGCAAAGGGAACGAACGGCTCCGGCGCAGAAACAAACGCGACTCACAATGACATTTCTGACATGAGCTCCTGTCTCCAGAGCCTGAAAAACACGTCACCGGCGATGATTGGAGGGACGCTCGTCTTTTCCAAAAGTGACAACTACAGGGTGTGTCAGGGTTTTCCAGATTATCTTTATCGTATCATTATGTTGCTTTGACTTTGACTGCAACCTGTAATAAATAATATTATTTATCCCTTATTTATCCCTATCGCTTATCCCTTCCTACACAAAGTCGTAAAACACCCCTTGCTATGTTTTGACTAGAGGTCAAGGGCTTCCTCTATTCAATCCACTCTTACACCCACCCTGTTTCTCTTAATTGAAATGCTCGTGCAGGAGCCGAGAGTCAGACTTCATTCGTACAACGGATGGACTCTCCACCTGCAGGTGTCCAAAAGAACTTACTTGTCTCCCGTGTGGTTCTTGCAAAATAAGTTGGAGCGAGCGCAACTCTAACAGGGTGCATTTTGCCACTAGCTGCCTACGGACAATGATGTCGCGCTCGCGGCTCATGGTTGACGGGCTGAGCAGCCGGGCAAGTCCGTCGTTTTCAGCGCACAGCGAGTGGCAAAGGCGCTGACAAAACGGGAGCTTTGAGCTGCTGAAAACGGCAAAACAAGTCTAAAGCGTGTTCAAACGCGTGCGCACAATGCTCCTGCTTGAAAGGTCGGAATTTAAGGGGCCAATTTTTTGGATGGCGGCCGCCGGCCAAGCTTTGGACGGAAAAGGTTTCCTGGCGACAGCGAGCGAGCGTGGCGCTGCCGTACGTGCACCGAGTCGCCTGCCTGAAGACCTTGGACAAGTCGTCGATGATGTGCCGCTGCTCCACAACTTGAAGGAACTCCATTTCACCGTCCTGCTGGCCGCAACCGCGGTCCAGGTCATTGAGCGAACTAGGCCTTCTCTGTGGAACACAAATGCAGTGGACTCTGTTGGCACGCCGCCGTTGTCCGCGTCGACTTACCAAGCTTGCCATCTCCTCGTTCTCCTGGGTGACAAAGCGCACTTTGTTTTCAAGGCGACACAGCACCAGCGAGAGTTCTTCATTCTTCCTGCTCAGGCGTTTGTTTTTGTACAGGAGTGGCAGAAACTGGCTTTCTGTTTCTCTCAGTCGCTTTAGCTGCAAGCATGAAGTGCGGGATGTGAAAGACGCACAACACGCGGGCCAGAACGTATCCATTCCTTTTGCATCGGTTTGAACGGAATCGTGGCTTTGGCTCCCAATAAAAGACATCTACCAGGCAACCGACTCGACGCGCCGCTCAACTAATAAGCAAGCGCAATGGGTGCCTCGCTGGATGGCGCGCATCAAACGTAGCGCAAACCTTCAAGCGTGCCGTCAATAAATTACCAGTTCATTGCGCTCTTCAGAAAGCAGGGCGTTTCGATCCTCCAGGTTCCTGATGACTGCGCTGAGCTCAGCGATTTTCAGATGAAACCGTCGCGTGTCCCGATCCTCCTGAGACTGAAAACGCCCCGCAACACACACACACAAGCACTCGTTCAAAGTTCAAAACTGTTTTTGTGCTACCTTCCTCCAGCAACGAACTAAGTCATGCGTACTGCAAGTGTGTGATGAGGTGGCTTACGCAATGAAGAGGATTGCTAGTAGCGGCGTTGACCCCACTTCCAGGGTAGTTTAGGCCCGCCCTTTGGGAATCCCTCAGGGCAGCGATCTGCTGCTCGGCAGCCTGAGTCTGCAGCTGAAGGCGGTGGACGTGGCCGGCCCCAGGGCTTCATCCAAAACACTAACCGCTCTGTCTTTCAGCTTGATCTCATCCGTCTGGATGTACAAACGGGGAGCGCTCAGGCAGGCGGGCAAACTCATTTGCCAGAATTGTGACAAAAACAAAGAGAGCAACCGGCCAATTTTTTTTCTTGAATCGACTAGAACACCTTTGCTGTGACAAAAGCGAAGCGAGCAACCGGACATTTTCTTCTTGTGAAATAGAATAGAATAGAATGCCTTAGGTGTCATTGCACTGCAGGTATACAACGAAATTGGGAACATAGCCACGCACCGCGCATCTGATCAGTCCTACCAGTCGGCGGATCTCCCTCTCGCAGTCTCTCTTGGTTCGGCTCAGCTCCTCCCGATGCTGGTGATGAGCCGATCGGAGCTCGGCCGCTCGGGACTGCCAGGCCTGCTGGGCCGCTGCCAGGGCTTCTTCCGCGCTCCTGGTGGAGGCGACACCGCTCGGTCTCCCGACACCGCCGCGTCTCCTCCACCTCCGCCAGCAAAGCGCCCCCCCTCCTCACCTGAGCAGACATTGCGCCACACCGGGCCGTTGAGACCGCAACGGAGCGCCGCGACGCTTACTGGGGACAAGCTACACAATACGGTAGCGGCCGCATCGAAGCCCGACGTGGCGTGCGGATAGTCAGACACGGATAGAGCGGATCACCTTGTCCATGGAGCCGTCCCTCAGGCTGAGGACCAAGGCATTCAGTCGCTGGATCTCTCCATCTTTGATTTTGATCACTCTCATCAGCTCCATTTCATGCTGCCGCAGTAATGTCTCCCTGGTAATGGCTAACTCTTTCTGCTTCTGTCCTGAATGGAGGGAAGAGGAGCCCCTATGATCCTCTCTGCTGTCCTCACCACTCTCCTCACGTTCTTCCAATCGGAGGCGGTGCAGCCTCCACACCACACAGAGAGACAGCTTGTCAGAATGCTCTCTATGGTGCTCCTGTAGAACGTCCTCATGATGGGTGGGGGCAGGTGGGCTCTCCTCATCCTCCGCTGTAAGTACAAGCGCTTCTGTGCCCTCTTGACCAGTGCCGTAGTGTTCATAGTCCAGGTGAGGTCTTCTGTGATGTGGACCCCCAGGAATTTGGTGGTGCTGACCACCTCCACAGCTGAGCTGTTGATGATCAGTGGAGCGTGGTGAGGCTGTTTTTTCCTGAAGTCGACGATGATCTCCTTCATCTTCTCCTCATTCAGGATCAGGCTGTTTTCTCTGCACCAGCCCACCAGCTGCTCCACCTCCTCTCTGTAGTCCAGGTCGTTGTTGTCTCTGATGAGCCCCACCACCGTTGTGTCGTCTGCTGACTTCACGATGTGATTGGTGGTGAACCTGAGGACGCAGTCGTGTGTCATCAGGGTGAACAGCAGGGGGCTCAGGACGCAGCCCTGAAGGGAGCCTGTGCTGAGGGTGATGACATCAGAGGTGTTCTGTCCGACCCGGACTGACTGAGGTCTGTTGCTGAGGAAGTCTAGCAGCCAGTTGCGAAGGGGGGTGTTGAAGCCCAGGTGTTCCAATTTTCCTACCAGATGCTGTGGGATGATGGTGTTAAACGCTGAGCTGAAGTCCAGGAACAGCCTCCGCACATGGGTGTTCTTCTCCTCCAGGTGAGCCAGGCTCAGGTGAAGAACGGAGGAGATGGCGTCCTGAGTGGAGCGGTTTTGCCGGTCGGCAAACTGGAACGGGTCAAATAATAGGGGGAGTCTGGAAACGATGTGACCTTTAAGCAGCCTTTCGAAGCACTTCATCATAACCGGAGTCAGTGCAACAGGCCGGTAATCATTAAATGAGGTGATTTGAGGTTTCTTCGGCACCGGAATGATGGAGGCAGTCTTAAAGCACGCCGGCACTGTGGCTTGGCCCAGCGAGGTGTTAAAAATGTCTGTGATGACCCCAGCCAGATGACTTGCACATTCCCTGAACACACGCCCAGGAATGTTGTCGGGGCCAGGGGCCTTACAGGGGTTGACTCTCCTCAGGGTCTTCAACACATCGGCGGAGTCAAGGCAGAGTACCTCCTCTTCCTGATGGGGGACAGTTTTAACTGCTGGAGTGCCGTTTAGTGCCTCGAACCTCCCAAAGAAGTTATTTAGACCATTTAGAAAGTCAGCATCAACTACACCCACTGGGGGGGGGGGAGAGTGAGTTGTAGTCTGTAATCGCCCGTATGCCTTGCCACATACTCCTGATGTTTTTGACGTCGTGGAAACGATCCTGAAATTTTCGACTGCGGTCTCGCTTCGCTATCCTGATGGCACGGTTCAAGTTGGCTCTCGCTGTCCTCAGTGTCTCCTTGTCGCCAGACTTGAAGGCAGAGTTCCGCGCTCGTAGCGTTTGACGTACCTCCTCAGTCATCCAGGGTCGTTGGTTGCCCCGGGTGATGATATTCTTAGTGGTGCTGACGTCCTCGGTGCATTTGTTGATGTAGGCTGACACAGTCATGGCACACGCATGTCTAATCTACATCGGGAAAACTGGGAGGGAGGGAGGGAGGGAGGCAGGCAGGGAGGCAGGCAGGGAGGCAGGCAGTGTCTGTCTGTTGAGGTTTTCACCTTGTTCTTCTCCTGCTGAAGTTCTAACTGGACGTCCATCAGTTTGGTTCTCAGCTCGTCATTGGCGGCCTGAAGGGCGTCCGTTCGCTCCGCCTTGGCCCGCCCTGCCGGAGCTCGTTTGGACATCTCTTACTCGAGTCTCGCCCGGTCGTCAGTCAGAGATCACAACATTTGTACCTGGAGAGCACAAACGCAGCGCTGTTTTCCACTGGCTTCGAACTCAACTTCAATCGGTACCGTAACTTACAACATCATAAACATAGAACTAGCTTGACTTATTCATTGAATAAATGCATTTGGTTCTTCAAAACTGCATCACGCAACATAGCGTGACCGAGACGGCCGTTATCCACCTGCGTGAAGTTATTTGGTGAAATGAATGAGATGTTTAAGACACCATCGTTCTGTCTCTATGTAGATGAAGGGAAATAATCGATTGCTGAAGGTCCAAAGGTGTTGTGATAAACAAATAAACATATTAGTGATTAGTGACATATTTGTGATAAACATATTAGGCAGGATAATCACATATGTTAACGTGACTGCCCACACTGTATTTATTTATGGTTATTTGTTAAATCGAGTACTGTTAGACATGAAATAGGAAGTGTTTAACATAAATGGAAGACGAAAGGGGTACTCACCATTGTAGCTCCTGCTGGTCAATGATACGAGCCTCTTCTTGCAGTGGAAAACATACAGCCAACAAACACCGTGGAACCTAAAGGAATGAAATTAAACATTAACATTTAGCCTCAACCAACATTCACAGATACAACGCAACGCAAACTACACAAACGTAAATCTTTTTAAACACAATGAGTTGTACTTACCGTGTACGCTCTAGACGGTCCACTTGCAAGCAGAAAATAAAGATATTTCTGTTGATAATCGTCGTGTTTGTATCCGGTGTCTCGCTCAAGGCCATTGCGCCCACAGATTTGAATTTTGGCGAGAGTTCAGCCTATTGACGTCATTTCCGCGGTGTAATACCCGCATATCTGAAACGGCAAAGTTAAGAGTAGAGTTAAATAAAGTTTTTAGTCAACGCAATAATTTACAACCGTTGACCAGTCGAAATAATCGTCGAAATTTGGCGTCTGTGGCTGGAAGCAGACGCCGAGTTCGACATTCCTCCCAAACGCCACACTCCCTCGCTTTTCAGGGCTAAAAAAAAACAGTTGTAATTACCTTGTACGCTCTAGACGGTCAAGTTGCAAGCTGAAAACAAAAATATTTGCCTTGTTAGTCATCGTGTTACTAACCGCTGTGTCTTGTTTGCCAGAATTGCCGCTTTCCTACTTCCTGTTGCAAGCCACGCCCACGGATTATAATTTTGCCGTGAGTTCCGCCTATTGACGTCATGTCCGCGTCACATGACTGCGACGTAATATTATCTAAAACTGTTTGTGCGGTATTGTGTTGTTCTGTGCGGTATTGTTATTCTGTGCGGCGTCGTGTTGTTCTGTGCGGCGTCGTGTTGTTCAGTGCGACGTCGTGTTGTTCAGTGCGGCATGGTGTTGTTCAGTAAGGCATGGTGTTGTTCAGTGCGGCATGGTGTTGTTCAGTGCGGCATGGTGTTGTTCAGTGCGGAATGGTGTTGTTCAGTGCAGCATGGTGTTGTTCAGTCCGGGATGGTGTTGTTCAATGCGGGATGGTGTTGTTCAGTGCGGGGTGGTGTTGTTCAGTGCGGGATGGTGTTGTTCAGTGCGGCATGGTGTTGTTCAATGCGGCATGGTGTTGTTCAGTGCGGGATGGTGTTGTTCATTGCGGCATGGTGTTGTTCAGTGCGGCATGGTGTTGTTCAGTGCGGCATGGTGTTGTTCAGTGCGGCATGGTGTTGTTCAGTGCGGCATAATGTTGTTCAGTGCGGCATGGTGTTGTTCAGTGCAGGATGGTGTTGTTCAGTGCGGCATGGTGTTGTTCAATGCAGGATCGTGTTGTTCAGTGCAGCATAATGTTGTTCAGTGCAGCATGGTGTTGTTCAGTGCGGCATGGTGTTGTTCAATGCGGCATGGTGTTGTTCACTGCGGGATGGTGTTGTTCAATGCGGGATCGTGTTGTTCAGTGCGGCATAATGTTGTTCAGTGCGGCATGGTGTTGTTCAGTGCGGCATGGTGTTGTTCAGTGCGACATAATGTTGTTTAGTGCGGCATAATGTTGTTCAGTGCGGCATAATGTTGTTCAGTGCGGCATGGTGTTGTTCAGTGCGGCATGGTGTTGTTCAGTGCGGCATGGTGTTGTTCAGTGCAGGATGGTGTTGTTCAGTGCGGCATGGTGTTGTTCAATGCGGCATGGTGTTGTGCAGTGCGGGATGGTGTTGTTCAGTGCGGGATGGTGTTGTTCAGTGCGGCATGGTGTTGTTCAGTGCGGAATGGTGTTGTTCAGTGCGGCATGGTGTTGTTCAGTGCGGCATGGTGTTGTTCAGTGCAGGATGGTGTTGTTCAATGCGGGATCGTGTTGTTCAGTGCGGCATGGTGTTGTTCAGTGCGGCATGGTGTTGTTCAGTGCGGCATAATGTTGTTCAGTGCGGCATGGTGTTGTTCAGTGCGGCATGGTGTTGTTCAGTGCGGCATGGTGTTGTTCAGTGCGGCATGGTGTTGTTCAGTGCGCCATAATGTTGTTCAGTGCGGCATGGTGTTGTTCAGTGCGGGATGGTGTATTTCAGTGCGGCATGGTGTTGTTCAATGCGGCATAGTGTTGTTCAGTGCGGGATGGTGTTGTTCAGTGCAGGATGGTGTTGTTCAGTGCGGCATGGTGTTGTTCAATGCGTCAGTGCGGCATAATGTTGTTCAGTGCGGCATGGTGTTGTTCAGTGCGGCATGGTGTTGTTCAGTGCGGCATGGTGTTGTTCAGTGCAGGATGGTGTTGTTCAGTGCGGCATGGTGTTGTTCAATGCGGCATGGTGTTGTTCAGTGCGGGATGGTGTTGTTCAGTGCAGGATGGTGTTGTTCAGTGCGGCATGGTGTTGTTCAGTGCGGAATGGTGCTGTTCAGTGCGGCATGGTGTTGTTCAGTGCGGCATGGTGTTGTTCAGTGCAGGATGGTGTTGTTCAATGCGGGATCGTGTTGTTCAGTGCGGCATGGTGTTGTTCAGTGCGGCATGGTGTTGTTCAGTGCGGCATAATGTTGTTCAGTGCGGCATGGTGTTGTTCAGTGCGGCATGGTGTTGTTCAGTGCGGCATGGTGTTGTTCAGTGCGGCATGGTGTTGTCCAGTGCGGCATAATGTTGTCCAGTGCGCCATAATGTTGTTCAGTGCGGCATGGTGTTGTTCAGTGCGGGATGGTGTTGTTCAGTGCGGCATGGTGTTGTTCAATGCGGCATGGTGTTGTTCAGTGCGGGATGGTGTTGTTCAGTGCGGGATAGTGTTGTTCAGTGCGGCATGGTGTTGTTCAATGCGGCATGGTGTTGTTCAGTGCGGGATGGTGTTGTTCAGTGCGGCATGGTGTTGTTCAGTGCGGCATGGTGTTGTTCAGTGCGGCATGGTGTTGTTCAGTGCGGCATGGTGTTGTTCAGTGCGGCATGGTGTTGTTCAGTGCGGCATGGTGTTGTTCAGTGCGGAATGGTGTTGTTCAGTGCGGCATGGTGTTGTTCAGTGCGGGATGGTGTTGTTCAATGCGGGATCGTGTTGTTCAGTGCGGGGTGGTGTTGTTCAGTGCAGGATGGTGTTGTTCAGTGCAGGATGGTGTTGTTCAGTGCGGCATGGTGTTGTTCAATGCAGGATCGTGTTGTTCAGTGCAGCATAATGTTGTTCAGTGCAGCATGGTGTTGTTCAGTGCGGCATGGTGTTGTTCAATGCGGCATGGTGTTGTTCAGTGCGGGATGGTGTTGTTCAGTGCGGCATGGTGTTTTTCAGTGCGGCATAATGTTGTTCAGTGCAGCATGGTGTTGTTCAGTGCGGCATGGTGTTGTTCAGTGCGACATAATGTTGTTCAGTGCGGCATAATGTTGTTCAGTGCGGCATGGTGTTGTTCAGTGCGGCATGGTGTTGTTCAGTGCGGCATGGTGTTGTTCAGTGCGGCATGGTGTTGTTCAGTGCAGGATGGTGTTGTTCAGTGCAGGATGGTGTTGTTCAATGCGGCATGGTGTTGTTCAGTGCGGGATGGTGTTGTTCATTGCGGGATGGTGTTGTTCATTGCGGCATGGTGTTGTTCAGTGCGGCATGGTGTTGTTCAGTGCGGCATGGTGTTGTTCAGTGCGGCATAATGTTGTTCAGTGCGGCATAATGTTGTTCAGTGCGGCATGGTGTTGTTCAGTGCGGGATGGTGTTGTTCAGTGCAGGATGGTGTTGTTCAGTGCGGCATGGTGTTGTTCAATGCGGGATCGTGTTGTTCAGTGCGGCATGGTGTTGTTCAGTGCGGCATGGTGTTGTTCAGTGCGGCATGGTGTTGTTCAGTGCGGCATGGTGTTGTTCAGTGCGGCATAATGTTGTTCAGTGCGGCATAATGTTGTTCAGTGCGGCATAATGTTGTTCAGTGCGGCATAATGTTGTTCAGTGCGGCATAATGTTGTTCAGCGCGGCATAATGTTGTTCAGTGCGGGATGGTGTTGTTCATTGAGGCATGGTGTTGTTCAGTGCGGCATGGTGTTGTTCAGTGCGGCATGGTGTTGTTCAGTGCGGGATGGTGTTGTTCAGTGCAGGATGGTGTTGTTCAGTGCGGCATGGTGTTGTTCAATGCGGCATGGTGTTGTTCAGTTCGGGATGGTGTTGTTCAGTGCGGCATGGTGTTGTTCAGTGCGGCATAATGTTTTTCAGTGCGGCATGGTGTTGTTCAGTGCGGCATGGTGTTGTTCAGTGCAGCATAATGTTGTTCAGTGCGGCATGGTGTTGTTCAGTGCGGAATGGTGTTGTTCAGTGCGGCATGGTGTTGTTCAGTGCGGCATGGTGTTGTTCAGTGCGGCATGGTGTTGTTCAGTGCGGCATGGTGTTGTTCAGTGCGGGATGGTGTTCAATGCGGGATCGTGTTGTTCAGTGCGGCATGGTGTTGTTCAGTGCGGCATGGTGTTGTTCAGTGCGGCATGGTGTTGTTCAGTGCGGCATGGTGTTGTTCAGTGCGGCATGGTGTTGTTCATTTCGGCATAATGTTGTTCAGTGCGGCATAATGTTGTTTAGTGCGGCATGGTGTTGTTCAGTGCGGGATGGTGTTGTTCAGTGCGTTATAATGTTGTTCAGTGCGGCATGGTGTTGTTCAGTGCGGCATGGTGTTGTTCAGTGCGGCATGGTGTTGTTCAGTGCGGCATAATGTTGTTCAGTGCGGCATAATGTTGTTCAGTGCGGCATGGTGTTGTTCAGTGCGGGATGGTGTTGTTCAGTGCGGGATGGTGTTGTTCAGTGCGGCATGGTGTTCAATGCGGAATGGTGTTGTTCAGTGCAGGATGGTGTTGTTCAGTGCGGCATGGTGTTGTTCAGTGCGGCATAATGTTGTTCAGTGCGGCATGGTGTTGTTCAGTGCGGCATGGTGTTGTTCAGTGCGGCATGGTGTTGTTCAGTGCGGCATGGTGTTGTTCAGTGCGGCATAATGTTGTTCAGTGCGGCATGGTGTTGTTCAGTGCGGCATGGTGTTGTTCAGTGCGGCATAATGTTCAGTGCGGCATAATGTTGTTCAGTGCGGCATGGTGTTGTTCAGTGCGGGATGGTGTTGTTCAGTGCAGGATGGTGTTGTTCAGTGCGGCATGGTGTTCAGTGCGGGATGGTGTCTTTCAGTGCGGCATGGTGTCGTTCAGTGCGGCATGGTGTCTTTCAGTGCGGCATGGTGTCGTTCAGTGAGGCATGGTGTTGTTCAGTGCGGCATGGTGTTATTTAGTGCGGCATGGTGTTGTTCAGTGCGGGATGGTGTTGTTCAGTGTGGCATGGTGTTCAGTGCGGCATGGTGTTGTTCAGTGCGGTATCGTGTTGTTCAGTGCGGTATCGTGTTTCTCAGTGCGGTATCGTGTTGTTCAGTGCAGTATCGTTGTGTTGTTCGTATTGTGTTGTGTTGTTCGTAATGTGTTGTGTTGTTCGTATTGTGTTGTGTTGTTCATATTGTGTTGTTCATATTGTGTTGAGTTATTCGTATTGTGTTGTGTTGTTCGTATTGTGTTGCCTTTAACACTTAGCCTCTAACACTTAGCCTCTAACACTTAGCCTCTAACACTTAGCCTCTAGCATCTAGAAGGTAAATAAATAGGAAGGAAGGACTCACCAGTGACGTCTTCGCCCACGTCCAAGCGTTGTACTTTGTATTTTCATCCTTCTGACAGTGGAAAACATAGCCAACAAACACCGTGGAACCTAAACGAATGAAAGAAAACTATCATTTGGCCACAACCAACATTCACAGATACAACACAATGTGACGTGCGGGGTTGAGGTTAAAGGTTGAGTGAAGGGCCCTCGTTTTAAACTACTTTTTTGAAAAGGATTGGGAACAAGTAAGACGTATTTAATTTATTTAATGGGAAGTAGTAAGAGCTATTGAATTTAATCTATGTATTATATTCTATTGTATTGTATTGTTGTTTTCTTTTGGATTGTATTCACACTAACCCCACTAAAACTTCAGCCCACAAAAACTCGCCTCTGGCGCCTAGCCTCTGGCACTTAGCCTCTAACACTTAGCCTTTAACACTTAGCCTTTAACACTTAGCCTTTAACACTTAGCCTAGAAGGTGAATAAATAGGGTTAAAGGTTGAGTGAAGGGACCTCGTTTTAAACTACTTTTTTGAAAAGGAGTGGGAACAAGTAAGACGTATTTAATTTATTTAATGGGAAGTAGTAAGACTTATTAAATTTATTTAATCTACTTTTCTTCCCAGGCAAAATTTGATGTGCTGCAATTCCAAATTTCCAAAGTGAATGAAGGAATGAAGTCCTTTAAATTATGATTTTGTATAAATACTAGGCATTAACACAAAATCGACGGCACAAAATGGGCAGACTTTACTTGTTTGAAAAGGACTGGTTACAAGACAGACTTTTTTAATTTATTTAATGGGAAGAAGACTTATTTAGTTTAATTGATCTATTTTTGTTCCCTGGCAAAATTCGATTTGCTGCAATTCCAAATTTCCAAAGTGAATGAAGGAAAGAAGTCGTTTAAATTATGATTTTGTTTAAATACTAGGCATAGACACAAAATCTACGGCACAAAATGGGCAGACTTTACTTGTTTGAAGAGGACTGGTTACAAGACAGACTTTTCTGATTTATTTAATGGGAAGAAGACTTATTTAGTTTATTTAATCTATTTTTGTTCCCTGGCAAAATTGGATTTGCTGAAATTGTATTTTGCCAAATCTTGCCTTGAGACCTGATAGGAAGTATTAAACGCTTAGTTAAATCAATACAAGTTGGTAATAAGAGCGAGTAATGTTGGTTGAACCGATGAATGAAGGTTGAAAGCAATTTAAATTATGACTTTGTATAAATACTAGATATTAACAGAACATCTACTGCGCGAAATGGGCAGAGTTTACTTGTTTGAGAAGGAGTGGCTTATTCAAAACTAAGATTTATTTAATCTGTTTGTTCCCAGGCAAAATTGGATGTGATGCAATTCCAAATTTCACCACATGATGGTGCCCAATTTTGACTTCATAGGACATATTAAACACTTAGCTTGTTATTATGTTCAAGGTAATCAGATTTGTTTATTATTCTAATGGCCTCTTCAAAACTATTCTGGATTACTACTTTGGATCTATTCTACATTACTTGGCAACAACATACTCTGTAACAGATTAGGCAGTATAATCATATATGTTAACTTGAGAGTGTCCACACTCAATCTACTTATCGTGATGTGTTAAATCAATTACTGTTAGACATTATTTGTCTGATAATCTACCAAATCTTTAAATTGAAGAATTTGTGATTTAATTAATAGCTTGTTGTTATGTTCAGGGTAATCAGACTTGTATATAATTCTAATGGCCTTCTTTTGAAAACTATTCTGAATTACAACTTTGGATCTTATATTACTTTGCAACAATCTACTCGGTGACAGATTAGGCAGTATAATCACATATGTTAACTTCAGTGCCCACACCGTATTTATTTATGGTTATTTGTTAAATCAAGTACTGTTAGACATGAAATAGGAAGTGTTTAACATAAATGTTATGGCTACTCACCATTGTAGCTCGCTCCTGGTCAATGATACGAGCCTCTTCTTGCAGTGGAAAACTTGCAGCCAACAAACACCGTGGAACCTAAAGGAATGAAATTAAACATTAACATTTCGCCTCGACCAATTTTCACACGTACAACGCAACGCGGCTACACTTCTGCTATTACAAACGTAAATCTCCTTAAACACAATGAGTGTTACTTACCGTGTACGCTCTAGACGGTCCAGTTGCAAGCAGAAAATAAAGATATTTCCGTTGATAATCGTCGCTGCTCAGTGGCTCACGGCCATCGCGCCAACAGATTTGAATTTTGGCGGAGGTTCGGGCAATTACGTCATATCCGCGGCACATGACTGCGACGTAATACCCGCTTATCTGAAACGGCAGTTAAAAGTAGAGTTACATCAAGTTTTCTTGGAACCTAAACGAATGAAAGAAAACTATCATTTGGCCACAACCAACATTCACAGATACAACACAACGTGCGGGGTTGAGGTTAAAGATTGAGTGAAGGGCCCTCGTTTTAAACTACTGTTTTGAAAAGGAGTGGGAACAAGTAAGACGTATTTAATTTATTTAATGGGAAGTAGTAAGACTTATTAAATTTATTTAATCTACTTTTCTTCCCAGGCAAAATTTGATGTGCTGCAATTCCAAATTTCCAAAGTGAATGAAGGAATGAAGTCCTTTAAATTATGATTTTGTATAAATACTAGGCATTAACACAAAATCGACGGCACAAAATGGGCAGACTTTACTTGTTTGAAAAGGACTGGTTACAAGACAGACTTTTTTAATTTATTTAATGGGAAGAAGACTTATTTAGTTTAATTGATCTATTTTTGTTCCCTGGCAAAATTCGATTTGCTGCAATTCCAAATTTCCAAAGTGAATGAAGGAAAGAAGTCGTTTAAATTATGATTTTGTTTAAATACTAGGCATAGACACAAAATCTACGGCACAAAATGGGCAGACTTTACTTGTTTGAAGAGGACTGGTTACAAGACAGACTTTTCTGATTTATTTAATGGGAAGAAGACTTATTTATTTTATTTAATCTATTTTTGTTCCCTGGCAAAATTGGATTTGCTGAAACTGTATTTTGCCAAATCTTGCCTTGAGACCTGATAGGAAGTATTAAACGCTTAGTTAAATCAATACAAGTTGGTAATAAGAGCGAGTAATGTTGGTTGAACCGATGAATGAAGGTTGAAAGCAATTTAAATTATGACTTTGTATAAATACTAGATATTAACAGAACATCTACTGCGCGAAATGGGCAGAGTTTACTTGTTTGAGAAGGAGTGGCTTATTCAAAACTAAGATTTATTTAATCTGTTTGTTCCCAGGCAAAATTGGATGTGATGCAATTCCAAATTTCACCACATGATGGTGCCCAATTTTGACTTCATAGGACATATTAAACACTTAGCTTGTTATTATGTTCAAGGTAATCAGATTTGTTTATTATTCTAATGGCCTCTTCAAAACTATTCTGGATTACTACTTTGGATCTATTCTACATTACTTGGCAACAACATACTCTGTAACAGATTAGGCAGTATAATCATATATGTTAACTTGAGAGTGCCCACACTCAATCTACTTATCGTGATGTGTTAAATCAATTACTGTTAGACATTATTTGTCTGATAATCTACCAAATCTTTGAATTGAAGAATTTGTGATTTAATTAATAGCTTGTTCAGGGTAATCAGACTTGTATATAATTCTAATGGCCTTCTTTTGAAAACTATTCTGAATTACAACTTTGGATCTTATATTACTTTGCAACAATCTACTCGGTGACAGATTAGGCAGTATAATCACATATGTTAACTTCAGTGCCCACACTGTATTTATTTATGGTTATTTGTTAAATCAAGTACTGTTACACATGAAATAGGAAGTGTTTAACATAAATGTTATGGCTACTCACCATTGTAGCTCGCTCCTGGTCAATGATACGAGCCTCTTCTTGCAGTGGAAAACTTGCAGCCAACAAACACCGTGGAACCTAAAGGAATGAAATTAAACATTAACATTTCGCCTCGACCAATTTTCACACGTACAACGCAACGCGGCTACACTTCTGCTATTACAAACGTAAATCTCCTTAAACACAATGAGTGTTACTTACCGTGTACGCTCTAGACGGTCCAGTTGCAAGCAGAAAATAAAGATATTTCCGTTGATAATCGTCGCTGCTCAGTGGCTCACGGCCATCGCGCCAACAGATTTGAATTTTGGCGGAGGTTCGGGCAATTACGTCATATCCGCGGCACATGACTGCGACGTAATACCCGCTTATCTGAAACGGCAGTTAAAAGTAGAGTTACATCAAGTTTTCTTGGAACCTAAACGAATGAAAGAAAACTATCATTTGGCCACAACCAACATTCACAGATACAACACAACGTGCGGGGTTGAGGTTAAAGATTGAGTGAAGGGCCCTCGTTTTAAACTACTGTTTTGAAAAGGAGTGGAAACAAGTAAGACGTATTTAATTTATTTAATGGGAAGTAGTAAGACTTATTAGATTTATTTAATCTACTTTTCTTCCCAGGCAAAATTTGATGTGCTGCAATTCCAAATTTCCAAAGTGAATGAAGGAATGAAGTCCTTTAAATTATGATTTTGTATAAATACTAGGCATAAACACAAAATCGACGGCACAAAATGGGCAGACTTTACTTGTTTGAAAAGGACTGGTTACAAGACAGACTTTTTTAATTTATTTAATGGGAAGAAGACTTATTTAGTTTAATTGATCTATTTTTGTTCCCTGGCAAAATTCGATTTGCTGCAATTCCAAATTTCCAAAGTGAATGAAGGAAAGAAGTCGTTTAAATTATGATTTTGTTTAAATACTAGGCATAGACACAAAATCTACGGCACAAAATGGGCAGACTTTACTTGTTTGAAGAGGACTGGTTACAAGACAGACTTTTCTGATTTATTTAATGGGAAGAGGACTTATTTAGTTTATTTAATCTATTTTTGTTCCCTGGCAAAATTGGATTTGCTGAAATTGTATTTTGCCAAATCTCGATTTGAGACCTGATAGGAAGTATTAAACGCTTAGTTAAATCAATACAAGTTGGTAATAAGAGCGAGTAATGTTGGTTGAACCGATGAATGAAGGTTGAAAGCAATTTAAATTATGACTTTGTATAAATACTAGATATTAAAAGAACATCTACTGCGCAAAATGGGCAGAGTTTACTTGTTTGAGAAGGAGTGGCTTATTCAAAACTAAGATTTATTTAATCTGTTTGTTCCCAGGCAAAATTGGATGTGATGCAATTCCAAATTTCACCATATGATGGTGCCCAATTTTGACTTCATAGGACATATTAAACACTTAGCTTGTTATTATGTTCAAGGTAATCAGATTTGTTTATCATTCTAATGGCCTCTTCAAAACTATTCTGGATTACTACTTTGGATCTATTCTACATTACTTGGCAACAACATACTCTGTAACAGATTAGGCAGTATAATCACATATGTTAACTTGAGAGTGCCCACACTCAATCTACTTATCGTGATGTGTTAAATCAATTACTGTTAGACATTATTTGTCTGATAATCTACCAAATCTTTGAATTGAAGAATTTGTGATTTAATTAATAGCTTGTTCAGGGTAATCAGACTTGTATATAATTCTAATGGCCTTCTTTTGAAAACTATTCTGAATTACAACTTTGGATCTTATATTACTTTGCAACAATCTACTCGGTGACAGATTAGGCAGTATAATCACATATGTTAACTTCAGTGCCCACACTGTATTTATTTATGGTTATTTGTTAAATCAAGTACTGTTAGACATGAAATAGGAAGTGTTTAACATAAATGTTATGGCTACTCACCATTGTAGCTCGCTCCTGGTCAATGATATGAGCCTCTTCTTGCAGTGGAAACCTTGCAGCCAACAAACACCGTGGAACCTAAAGGAATGAAATTAAACATTAACATTTCGCCTGGACCAACATTCACACGTACAACGCAACGCGGCTACACTTCTGCTATTACAAACGTAAATCTCCTTAAACACAACGAGTGTTACTTACCGTGTACGCTCTAGGCAAAATTGGATGTGATGCAATTCCAAATCTAGCTGAAACGGCAGTTAAAAGTAGAGTTACATCAAGTTTTCTTTTTTAATCAACACAATCATTTACAACCGTTGACCAGAAAGAATCGTCGAAATTCGACGTCCCCCACAAACGCCACGCTCACTCGCTTTTCAGGGCAACAAAAGTACTTCTTTTTAAAAACGATGAGTTGTACTTACCGTGTACGCTCTGGACGGTCCAGTTGCAAGCAGAAAATAAAAATATTTCTCTTGTTAGTCGTATGTTACCATCCGCTGTGTCTTTGTCAACATCGCCGCCATTTTCCTACTTCCTGCTGCGAGCCACGCCCACGGATTTAAATTTGGGCGGAAGCTCTTTCCATTGGCGTCGTTTTCGCGTATAGCAAATCCGATTGGTTGGGAAGGGGGCACGGTTATGCAGCCGAGGGGTCCTGTGATCGGTGGGATGTAAAGTAGGCGTCGACGTCACATCCGCGTCACGTGACCACGACGTGGCAAACGTCATATAGCAACCGCTGTTTTGTTTAGTAGACTTACAGTTGTTATGCATTGACATAATGGCGCACACACCAAATAGATTTAAATAAATTAAATAATTCTTCTGCCCACTCTCTTTTAAACAAGTTAACTCTCCCCGCGGATTTGAATTCTGGCGAAAGTTACGCCCATCGACGTCACGTATGTCACGTGACCACGACGTGGCAGATGTCATATAGCAACCGCTGGTTTGTTTAGTAGATTTACAGTTGTTATGCATTGGCATAATGGTGTGCACTCAAAATAGATTTAAATAAATTAAATATTTCTTCTGCCCACTCCCTTTTAAACAAGTTAACTCTGCCCACGTCCATTGACGTCTTGTCTGCGTCACGTGACCACGACGTAGCGACGTCATATAGTAACCGCTGTTTTGATCAGTAGACTTAGTTATTATGCGTTGACATAATGGCGCATAGTGAGCTGAAGTGCATGGCGCTGAAGATTTGAATCTTTGAAATGCGCTGAGGTCTGACATATCAGGCAGAATGGTTTGCCATCACGTTCAACAAAAAATAGAAACTTTCCCACTCTGATTAAAACGTCCTGTGTTCATCTACGTATTTTCGTTTTGCTGTGCATCTTTTCCCTGCCATTTCGAGAGCCCAATTGACACTCATAGTTTAAAGAAATGTGTTTGCCCATCCTACTTTGTGGAATTTCACCACATGCGCTTTTGACCAAAATACCAAATTGAACTCAAGTGAAGCCAACACGCACAACCCCCCCCCCCCCCCCCCCCCCCACACACACACACACACACACACACACAAATGTTGATATGAACATAAAAGAGCCGCATGCGGTTCGGGAGTTGCGGCTTGGCCAAACCTGTACTATACAACTTTATTTGTATAAAATTTTCACAACAGCTGTCACACAAACAAAGCGGGAAAAACCGAAGACGTGCGTGTTCCGCCCACGCTGGATTTATTTGCACCTTTGAAAAGACACCGTATTGCCGCAGATGTGGCAAAGAGTACTTTTGGGCATCTGAGACGGAAGGATGTCCAAAGCATCACGTCACCTGCTCTGGTAGGCATGGTGGTGGGACGTTGAGGTCAACCGCTTTGGGGTTGGCTGAATCTTTGATCGCAGGATGCAAAACACTTGAAGACAGAAGCAGAAAAGCAGAGCTAAATGCAAAATGTACTCACCGGTGACTCCAATTTTTTTCCCCCCTGAAGAAACAGCTGGACGGGTGGCCCCGGCTGGCCAGTGGGACTCTTGTTATTCTGACCCTTTTTAGTGCGCGTTTGGGGCAACAACCGTTTTTTGTGGCGCTCTTTTCTGGTTCAAAAGTGCCCTGCATGTGAATTTGCTTTTCCTGCCTTCTGATTGGATGAGCGCCGGTGTGACGCGGTGCCTCTGTCACCGTGGCGGGGGGTATACGTTGGCATCGGAGCGTCTGCCAACGTCTGAGACCGGCTGGCAGTGTATCGGAGGTGTCGAGTGCGGTGCCGATGGAGCTCACTCACCAGCTGGTGTTAGGGCCACAGAATGAAGGCCAAGGAGAAGAATAGAAAGAGAAACAGAAACTTCTCCTCCAATTGTTTGATTTGTCTCTTCTGAGCTTCAATGAATTCTTTCAGCTCTTTGTAAGCGTGCAAGTAAGTGCCGGGCTGGCTTTGGGCCCTTACCTGTTGCGCGCTGTGCAGCAGATCCATTCTCTCTTGGAGGATGCAAGCGTCGCGCTCCCTCAACTCGCACATCAGGGCTCGCTTCCATTGGTCCACGGCGCTCCTAAGCTCTTCTCTCTGATCCGCCGTCAGCACGTCATTCACGCCAGCGTGGCTGGCTTTTTCGCCGTCCGTGGCGGGGCAGTCCCGCTGCGGTAGCGCCTCGTACAACATGGCCTCCAGCTCCAGGATCCTCTGGGCCGCAATCCTCGTCCATCAGTGGTCCGGCGGGAGATTTGAGGGAGGCTTACCTTATGAGCCTGGTCCATGGAACACTTCCTGAAGTCCAACTCTTCATCCAGGTAGCCCTTCTGCTTGCAGAACATAGAAGAGCCCAAAGGCACAGCGTCAACAAGCTTCTTTCAGCGCAAAGCCTTCCAAAAGTCACATTTGAGCCGCCGAGTCTCGTGGAGTGCGAACATAAGGAGTTCGACATACACTTACGGCGTTATAGCCCAGGATGTCCATCTTCTTCATCAGATCACTGATGTTGATGTCCGGGGGAAAGGCGCAAGGAGCAATGTAAGGTGTTCTGGGACCTCGGGTTAAGGTTAGGGTTGCGAGGGACGCCTTACGTACGCTCACGCCCTCGGCCTCGCAGTAGATCTGCAAAGGGCTGAGGCCGTCTGGGAAACGGACTTGCAGAAACTTCAAGACGGGGGAGCGCCACTCCCTCTCCTGAAAGGCAGAGGCATGCATCCGTCCGTCCGTCCGTCCGTCACATCTCTGGCCTCAACACGCTTGTGCGAGTCTTCCCACCTCCAGCTCCAGGATGCGGAACTCAAGCAGTTCGTTTTGGTCTCGGATATCCTGGATGTGCTCTTTCAGACGCGCTTCTTCCGCCTCCATCCGCCTGACCTGAAAAGACAGTCAGACCTCATCTGCGGGGCTTCCCGACGGGTGTGACGCCAAGCGACTCCGCCCAGCGCCTTTCTTTCCGTCACCTTTTCGGCCAACTGCTGATTGCTCTGACGCAGCAGCTGCTTCTCCTCCACCCACTTGACATTCTAGAAGAGACAAACGCGTGGACAGCTTTGGAATGTTGTGTCATTTTCATCCACAAATTCTTTGGTTGACTGGAAAATGACATTTGCTTTTCTCCGCATTTTCCCAGCCACATTCGGGGGGGGGGTTGGTCCAGTAATGCCAGACGAATGAGTGACTGAAGAATGTAGCTATTTTGTCTGAGAAAAAGGTGTGCTCATTGATGAGCTTACCTGTCCTTGTTGCTTCAGCGCTGACTCCAGATCTGCTACTCTGCTTTGATAGTGACCCATTTCTACCATCAGCTTTTCTCTGGTCTGAAAGGAGGAGGAGGGAGGCTCCTCCTCCTCCTTTCAGACCAGAGAACACCCGAGGCTGGGTGAGAACGGGGAGGCTGCGACCCGGCCGGGGGTTGCGGGAAGGGGCGCCACCTTGATCTCCTTCTCGGCGTCGTAGTCCCCTTCGCTGGTCTGGGCTAGCAGAGCGTAGGCTCGTTGCAGCGCTTGATATTCTTGCGTCAGCTGGCGGTAGCGAAGCTCCGCCTCTTCATGCACACACCAATGCAACACAGCACTAGTACCAGAATCAGTCAGACCGGCGACAAAGCACCCGCGACGCAAAGACGAGTCCGATTCCAGGCTGAAGAGGAATGTTTGGTGCCAATACGCTGGCAGAAATGGCGGGCTACCTCTTCGGGTTCCGTGTCGGGGGTTCTGTCGGTGTGAAAAGACAAGGACGATCCGTCCGAGTCCACCAACACGTCTTCGTCGTAGCCGTAAAATGTTTCGATGACCTGCGGGCGCGGAAGCAAACATCTCTCTGAACAAACTGAAGCGACACCTCACGATGAATCGACGATAGGAACGATAGCGAGAAAAAGGCCATTTCATCTTGCGCAACACCAAGCAGCCGCAAACAAACAGACTCACCTTGCAGGACCTCACGCTTTGTTCCTCCTCAGAGATTCTCGACGTCGGTATCGTAGCAGCAAATCTCTCTCCTGTCGACACAAATAATCCGCCTTTGAGATTCTTTGGATGCAAAGGGAACGAACGGCTCCGGCGCAGAAACAAACGCGACTCACAATGACATTTCTGACATGAGCTCCTGTCTCCAGAGCCTGAAAAACACGTCACCGGCGATGATTGGAGGGACGCTCGTCTTTTCCAAAAGTGACAACTACAGGGTGTGTCAGGGTTTTCCAGATTATCTTTATCGTATCATTATGTTGCTTTGACTTTGACTGCAACCTGTAATAAATAATATTATTTATCCCTTATTTATCCCTATCGCTTATCCCTTCCTACACAAAGTCGTAAAACACCCCTTGCTATGTTTTGACTAGAGGTCAAGGGCTTCCTCTATTCAATCCACTCTTACACCCACCCTGTTTCTCTTAATTGAAATGCTCGTGCAGGAGCCGAGAGTCAGACTTCATTCGTACAACGGATGGACTCTCCACCTGCAGGTGTCCAAAAGAACTTACTTGTCTCCCGTGTGGTTCTTGCAAAATAAGTTGGAGCGAGCGCAACTCTAACAGGGTGCATTTTGCCACTAGCTGCCTACAGACAATGATGTCGCGCTCGCGGCTCATGGTTGACGGGCTGAGCAGCCGGGCAAGTCCGTCGTTTTCAGCGCACAGCGAGTGGCAAAGGCGCTGACAAAACGGGAGCTTTGAGCTGCTGAAAACGGCAAAACAAGTCTAAAGCGTGTTCAAACGCGTGCGCACAATGCTCCTGCTTGAAAGGTCGGAATTTAAGGGGCCAATTTTTTGGATGGCGGCCGCCGGCCAAGCTTTGGACGGAAAAGGTTTCCTGGCGACAGCGAGCGAGCGTGGCGCTGCCGTACGTGCACCGAGTCGCCTGCCTGAAGACGTTGGACAAGTCGTCGATGATGTGCCGCTGCTCCACAACTTGAAGGAACTCCATTTCACCGTCCTGCTGGCCGCAACCGCGGTCCAGGTCATTGAGCGAACTAGGCCTTCTCTGTGGAACACAAATGCAGTGGACTCTGTTGGCACGCCGCCGTTGTCCGCGTCGACTTACCAAGCTTGCCATCTCCTCGTTCTCCTGGGTGACAAAGCGCACTTTGTTTTCAAGGCGACACAGCACCAGCGAGAGTTCTTCATTCTTCCTGCTCAGGCGTTTGTTTTTGTACAGGAGTGGCAGAAACTGGCTTTCTGTTTCTCTCAGTCGCTTTAGCTGCAAGCATGAAGTGCGGGATGTGAAAGACGCACAACACGCGGGCCAGAACGTATCCATTCCTTTTGCATCGGTTTGAACGGAATCGTGGCTTTGGCTCCCAATAAAAGACATCTACCAGGCAACCGACTCGACGCGCCGCTCAACTAATAAGCAAGCGCAATGGGTGCCTCGCTGGATGGCGCGCATCAAACGTAGCGCAAACCTTCAAGCGTGCCGTCAATAAATTACCAGTTCATTGCGCTCTTCAGAAAGCAGGGCGTTTCGATCCTCCAGGTTCCTGATGACTGCGCTGAGCTCAGCGATTTTCAGATGAAACCGTCGCGTGTCCCGATCCTCCTGAGACTGAAAACGCCCCGCAACACACACACACAAGCACTCGTTCAAAGTTCAAAACTGTTTTTGTGCTACCTTCCTCCAGCAACGAACTAAGTCATGCGTACTGCAAGTGTGTGATGAGGTGGCTTACGCAATGAAGAGGATTGCTAGTAGCGGCGTTGACCCCACTTCCAGGGTAGTTTAGGCCCGCCCTTTGGGAATCCCTCAGGGCAGCGATCTGCTGCTCGGCAGCCTGAGTCTGCAGCTGAAGGCGGTGGACGTGGCCGGCCCCAGGGCTTCATCCAAAACACTAACCGCTCTGTCTTTCAGCTTGATCTCATCCGTCTGGATGTACAAACGGGGAGCGCTCAGGCAGGCGGGCAAACTCATTTGCCAGAATTGTGACAAAAACAAAGAGAGCAACCGGCCAATTTTTTTTCTTGAATCGACTAGAACACCTTTGCTGTGACAAAAGCGAAGCGAGCAACCGGACATTTTCTTCTTGTGAAATAGAATAGAATAGAATGCCTTAGGTGTCATTGCACTGCAGGTATACAACGAAATTGGGAACATAGCCACGCACCGCGCATCTGATCAGTCCTACCAGTCGGCGGATCTCCCTCTCGCAGTCTCTCTTGGTTCGGCTCAGCTCCTCCCGATGCTGGTGATGAGCCGATCGGAGCTCGGCCGCTCGGGACTGCCAGGCCTGCTGGGCCGCTGCCAGGGCTTCTTCCGCGCTCCTGGTGGAGGCGACACCGCTCGGTCTCCCGACACCGCCGCGTCTCCTCCACCTCCGCCAGCAAAGCGCCCCCCCTCCTCACCTGAGCAGACATTGCGCCACACCGGGCCGTTGAGACCGCAACGGAGCGCCGCGACGCTTACTGGGGACAAGCTACACAATACGGTAGCGGCCGCATCGAAGCCCGACGTGGCGTGCGGATAGTCAGACACGGATAGAGCGGATCACCTTGTCCATGGAGCCGTCCCTCAGGCTGAGGACCAAGGCATTCAGTTGCTGGATCTCTCCATCTTTGATTTTGATCACTCTCATCAGCTCCATTTCATGCTGCCGCAGTAATGTCTCCCTGGTAATGGCTAACTCTTTCTGCTTCTCCTCATGGAGTTTGCTTTTGAGTTCCGTCATGGCGGCGGTGGCACGGTGGTGCTCCGCCCGCAGGTCCTGACTTCTCTCTCTCTCCAGACAGCTGACCTGACATGACTTAGACTTAGACTTAGACAAACTTTATTGTCATCTTGTCTGCACATGGTGCATACAAAACGAAATTCCGTTGCATACGTCTTACAACAAAGTAGTGATATTGCAGTTGAATAGAAGTAACATATCCTATGAAAATATATATATATACATATACTATATATATATATATATATATTAAAAATAAGTATAAAGTGCAGCAGTGATAATTATGCAATAGTGCAAGTAGGCAAAACAGTATTCAAGAGTGTGCAGAGGAATGCTAAACCATGTATTAAACTTCTATTTAAAGGGTTTATACAAGTTCAGTAAAGTTGGTAGTGCGAGATAGTGCAAGATAGAGGTCCGTAGTGTCATAAAGTACAGTTCTGTGAATGTGTGATGCAGAGTTCAGTTTAGAGCTCAACAGTTCTAGTGTTCAACAGTCTGATGACAGCAGGGAAAAAGCTGTTGCAGAACCTGGTGGACCTGCAGCGGATGCTGCAAACCTCTTCCCAGAGGGCAGCAGGGAGAACAGTCCATGGTGGGGGTGTGATGGGTCATTGATGATGTTACGGGCACGGGACATGCAGCGCTGAGATGAAATGTCCTGAATGGAGGGAAGAGGAGCCCCTATGATCCTCTCTGCTGTCCTCACCACTCTCCTCACGTTCTTCCAATCGGAGGCGGTGCAGCCTCCACACCACACAGAGAGACAGCTTGTCAGAATGCTCTCTATGGTGCTCCTGTAGAACGTCCTCATGATGGGTGGGGGCAGGTGGGCTCTCCTCATCCTCCGCTGTAAGTACAAGCGCTTCTGTGCCCTCTTGACCAGTGCCGTAGTGTTCATAGTCCAGGTGAGGTCTTCTGTGATGTGGACCCCCAGGAATTTGGTGGTGCTGACCACCTCCACAGCTGAGCTGTTGATGATCAGTGGAGCGTGGTGAGGCTGTTTTTTCCTGAAGTCGACGATGATCTCCTTCATCTTCTCCTCATTCAGGATCAGGCTGTTTTCTCTGCACCAGCCCACCAGCTGCTCCACCTCCTCTCTGTAGTCCAGGTCGTTGTTGTCTCTGATGAGCCCCACCACCGTTGTGTCGTCTGCTGACTTCACGATGTGATTGGTGGTGAACCTGAGGACGCAGTCGTGTGTCATCAGGGTGAACAGCAGGGGGCTCAGGACGCAGCCCTGAAGGGAGCCTGTGCTGAGGGTGATGACATCAGAGGTGTTCTGTCCGACCCGGACTGACTGAGGTCTGTTGCTGAGGAAGTCTAGCAGCCAGTTGCGAAGGGGGGTGTTGAAGCCCAGGTGTTCCAATTTTCCTACCAGATGCTGTGGGATGATGGTGTTAAACGCTGAGCTGAAGTCCAGGAACAGCCTCCGCACATGGGTGTTCTTCTCCTCCAGGTGAGCCAGGCTCAGGTGAAGAACGGAGGAGATGGCGTCCTGAGTGGAGCGGTTTTGCCGGTCGGCAAACTGGAACGGGTCAAATAATAGGGGGAGTCTGGAAACGATGTGACCTTTAAGCAGCCTTTCGAAGCACTTCATCATAACCGGAGTCAGTGCAACAGGCCGGTAATCATTAAATGAGGTGATTTGAGGTTTCTTCGGCACCGGAATGATGGAGGCAGTCTTAAAGCACGCCGGCACTGTGGCTTGGCCCAGCGAGGTGTTAAAAATGTCTGTGATGACCCCAGCCAGATGACTTGCACATTCCCTGAACACACGCCCAGGAATGTTGTCGGGGCCAGGGGCCTTACAGGGGTTGACTCTCCTCAGGGTCTTCAACACATCGGCGGAGTCAAGGCAGAGTACCTCCTCTTCCTGATGGGGGACAGTTTTAACTGCTGGAGTGCCGTTTAGTGCCTCGAACCTCCCAAAGAAGTTATTTAGACCATTTAGAAAGTCAGCATCAACTACACCCACCGGGGGGGGGGGAGAGTGAGTTGTAGTCTGTAATCGCCCGTATGCCTTGCCACATACTCCTGATGTTTTTGACGTCGTGGAAACGATCCTGAAATTTTCGACTGCGGTCTCGCTTCGCTATCCTGATGGCACGGTTCAAGTTGGCTCTCGCTGTCCTCAGTGTCTCCTTGTCGCCAGACTTGAAGGCAGAGTTCCGCGCTCGTAGCGTTTGACGTACCTCCTCAGTCATCCAGGGTCGTTGGTTGCCCCGGGTGATGATATTCTTAGTGGTGCTGACGTCCTCGGTGCATTTGTTGATGTAGGCTGACACAGTCATGGCACACGCATGTCTAATCTACATCGGGAAAACTGGGAGGGAGGGAGGGAGGGAGGCAGGCAGGGAGGCAGGCAGGGAGGCAGGCAGTGTCTGTCTGTTGAGGTTTTCACCTTGTTCTTCTCCTGCTGAAGTTCTAACTGGACGTCCATCAGTTTGGTTCTCAGCTCGTCATTGGCGGCCTGAAGGGCGTCCGTTCGCTCCGCCTTGGCCCGCCCTGCCGGAGCTCGTTTGGACATCTCTTACTCGAGTCTCGCCCGGTCGTCAGTCAGAGATCACAACATTTGTACCTGGAGAGCACAAACGCAGCGCTGTTTTCCACTGGCTTCGAACTCAACTTCAATCGGTACCGTAACTTACAACATCATAAACATAGAACTAGCTTGACTTATTCATTGAATAAATGCATTTGGTTCTTCAAAACTGCATCACGCAACATAGCGTGACCGAGACGGCCGTTATCCACCTGCGTGAAGTTATTTGGTGAAATGAATGAGATGTTTAAGACACCATCGTTCTGTCTCTATGTAGATGAAGGGAAATAATCGATTGCTGAAGGTCCAAAGGTGTTGTGATAAACAAATAAACATATTAGTGATTAGTGACATATTTGTGATAAACATATTAGGCAGGATAATCACATATGTTAACGTGACTGCCCACACTGTATTTATTTATGGTTATTTGTTAAATCGAGTACTGTTAGACATGAAATAGGAAGTGTTTAACATAAATGGAAGACGAAAGGGGTACTCACCATTGTAGCTCCTGCTGGTCAATGATACGAGCCTCTTCTTGCAGTGGAAAACATACAGCCAACAAACACCGTGGAACCTAAAGGAATGAAATTAAACATTAACATTTAGCCTCAACCAACATTCACAGATACAACGCAACGCAAACTACACAAACGTAAATCTTTTTAAACACAATGAGTTGTACTTACCGTGTACGCTCTAGACGGTCCACTTGCAAGCAGAAAATAAAGATATTTCTGTTGATAATCGTCGTGTTTGTATCCGGTGTCTCGCTCAAGGCCATTGCGCCCACAGATTTGAATTTTGGCGAGAGTTCAGCCTATTGACGTCATTTCCGCGGTGTAATACCCGCATATCTGAAACGGCAAAGTTAAGAGTAGAGTTAAATAAAGTTTTTAGTCAACGCAATAATTTACAACCGTTGACCAGTCGAAATAATCGTCGAAATTTGGCGTCTGTGGCTGGAAGCAGACGCCGAGTTCGACATTCCTCCCAAACGCCACACTCCCTCGCTTTTCAGGGCTAAAAAAAAACAGTTGTAATTACCTTGTACGCTCTAGACGGTCAAGTTGCAAGCTGAAAACAAAAATATTTGCCTTGTTAGTCATCGTGTTACTAACCGCTGTGTCTTGTTTGCCAGAATTGCCGCTTTCCTACTTCCTGTTGCAAGCCACGCCCACGGATTATAATTTTGCCGTGAGTTCCGCCTATTGACGTCATGTCCGCGCCACATGACTGCGACGTAATATTATCTAAAACTGTTTGTGCGGTATTGTGTTGTTCTGTGCGGTATTGTTATTCTGTGCGGCGTCGTGTTGTTCTGTGCGGCGTCGTGTTGTTCAGTGCGACGTCGTGTTGTTCAGTGCGGCATGGTGTTGTTCAGTGCGGCATGGTGTTGTTCAGTGCGGCATGGTGTTGTTCAGTGCGGCATGGTGTTGTTCAGTGCGGAATGGTGTTGTTCAGTGCAGCATGGTGTTGTTCAGTCCGGGATGGTGTTGTTCAATGCGGGATGGTGTTGTTCAGTGCGGGGTGGTGTTGTTCAGTGCGGGATGGTGTTGTTCAGTGCGGCATGGTGTTGTTCAATGCGGCATGGTGTTGTTCAGTGCGGGATGGTGTTGTTCATTGCGGCATGGTGTTGTTCAGTGCGGCATGGTGTTGTTCAGTGCGGCATGGTGTTGTTCAGTGCGGCATGGTGTTGTTCAGTGCGGCATAATGTTGTTCAGTGCGGCATGGTGTTGTTCAGTGCAGGATGGTGTTGTTCAGTGCGGCATGGTGTTGTTCAATGCAGGATCGTGTTGTTCAGTGCAGCATAATGTTGTTCAGTGCAGCATGGTGTTGTTCAGTGCGGCATGGTGTTGTTCAATGCGGCATGGTGTTGTTCACTGCGGGATGGTGTTGTTCAATGCGGGATCGTGTTGTTCAGTGCGGCATAATGTTGTTCAGTGCGGCATGGTGTTGTTCAGTGCGGCATGGTGTTGTTCAGTGCGACATAATGTTGTTTAGTGCGGCATAATGTTGTTCAGTGCGGCATAATGTTGTTCAGTGCGGCATGGTGTTGTTCAGTGCGGCATGGTGTTGTTCAGTGCGGCATGGTGTTGTTCAGTGCAGGATGGTGTTGTTCAGTGCGGCATGGTGTTGTTCAATGCGGCATGGTGTTGTGCAGTGCGGGATGGTGTTGTTCAGTGCGGGATGGTGTTGTTCAGTGCGGCATGGTGTTGTTCAGTGCGGAATGGTGTTGTTCAGTGCGGCATGGTGTTGTTCAGTGCGGCATGGTGTTGTTCAGTGCAGGATGGTGTTGTTCAATGCGGGATCGTGTTGTTCAGTGCGGCATGGTGTTGTTCAGTGCGGCATGGTGTTGTTCAGTGCGGCATAATGTTGTTCAGTGCGGCATGGTGTTGTTCAGTGCGGCATGGTGTTGTTCAGTGCGGCATGGTGTTGTTCAGTGCGGCATGGTGTTGTTCAGTGCGCCATAATGTTGTTCAGTGCGGCATGGTGTTGTTCAGTGCGGGATGGTGTTGTTCAGTGCGGCATGGTGTTGTTCAATGCGGCATAGTGTTGTTCAGTGCGGGATGGTGTTGTTCAGTGCAGGATGGTGTTGTTCAGTGCGGCATGGTGTTGTTCAATGCGTCAGTGCGGCATAATGTTGTTCAGTGCGGCATGGTGTTGTTCAGTGCGGCATGGTGTTGTTCAGTGCGGCATGGTGTTGTTCAGTGCAGGATGGTGTTGTTCAGTGCGGCATGGTGTTGTTCAATGCGGCATGGTGTTGTTCAGTGCGGGATGGTGTTGTTCAGTGCAGGATGGTGTTGTTCAGTGCGGCATGGTGTTGTTCAGTGCGGAATGGTGCTGTTCAGTGCGGCATGGTGTTGTTCAGTGCGGCATGGTGTTGTTCAGTGCAGGATGGTGTTGTTCAATGCGGGATCGTGTTGTTCAGTGCGGCATGGTGTTGTTCAGTGCGGCATGATGTTGTTCAGTGCGGCATAATGTTGTTCAGTGCGGCATGGTGTTGTTCAGTGCGGCATGGTGTTGTTCAGTGCGGCATGGTGTTGTTCAGTGCGGCATGGTGTTGTTCAGTGCGGCATAATGTTGTCCAGTGCGCCATAATGTTGTTCAGTGCGGCATGGTGTTGTTCAGTGCGGGATGGTGTTGTTCAGTGCGGCATGGTGTTGTTCAATGCGGCATGGTGTTGTTCAGTGCGGGATGGTGTTGTTCAGTGCGGGATAGTGTTGTTCAGTGCGGCATGGTGTTGTTCAATGCGGCATGGTGTTGTTCAGTGCGGGATGGTGTTGTTCAGTGCGGCATGGTGTTGTTCAGTGCGGCATGGTGTTGTTCAGTGCGGCATGGTGTTGTTCAGTGCGGCATGGTGTTGTTCAGTGCGGCATGGTGTTGTTCAGTGCGGCATGGTGTTGTTCAGTGCGGAATGGTGTTGTTCAGTGCGGCATGGTGTTGTTCAGTGCGGGATGGTGTTGTTCAATGCGGGATCGTGTGTTCAGTGCGGGGTGGTGTTGTTCAGTGCAGGATGGTGTTGTTCAGTGCAGGATGGTGTTGTTCAGTGCGGCATGGTGTTGTTCAATGCAGGATCGTGTTGTTCAGTGCAGCATAATGTTGTTCAGTGCAGCATGGTGTTGTTCAGTGCGGCATGGTGTTGTTCAATGCGGCATGGTGTTGTTCAGTGCGGGATGGTGTTGTTCAGTGCGGCATGGTGTTTTTCAGTGCGGCATAATGTTGTTCAGTGCAGCATGGTGTTGTTCAGTGCGGCATGGTGTTGTTCAGTGCGACATAATGTTGTTCAGTGCGGCATAATGTTGTTCAGTGCGGCATGGTGTTGTTCAGTGCGGCATGGTGTTGTTCAGTGCGGCATGGTGTTGTTCAGTGCGGCATGGTGTTGTTCAGTGCAGGATGGTGTTGTTCAGTGCAGGATGGTGTTGTTCAATGCGGCATGGTGTTGTTCAGTGCGGGATGGTGTTGTTCAGTGCGGGATGGTGTTGTTCATTGCGGCATGGTGTTGTTCAGTGCGGCATGGTGTTGTTCAGTGCGGCATGGTGTTGTTCAGTGCGGCATAATGTTGTTCAGTGCGGCATAATGTTGTTCAGTGCGGCATGGTGTTGTTCAGTGCGGGATGGTGTTGTTCAGTGCAGGATGGTGTTGTTCAGTGCGGCATGGTGTTGTTCAATGCGGGATCGTGTTGTTCAGTGCGGCATGGTGTTGTTCAGTGCGGCATGGTGTTGTTCAGTGCGGCATGGTGTTGTTCAGTGCGGCATGGTGTTGTTCAGTGCGGCATAATGTTGTTCAGTGCGGCATAATGTTGTTCAGTGCGGCATAATGTTGTTCAGTGCGGCATAATGTTGTTCAGTGCGGCATAATGTTGTTCAGTGCGGCATAATGTTGTTCAGTGCGGGATGGTGTTGTTCATTGAGGCATGGTGTTGTTCAGTGCGGCATGGTGTTGTTCAGTGCGGCATGGTGTTGTTCAGTGCGGGATGGTGTTGTTCAGTGCAGGATGGTGTTGTTCAGTGCGGCATGGTGTTGTTCAATGCGGCATGGTGTTGTTCAGTTCGGGATGGTGTTGTTCAGTGCGGCATGGTGTTGTTCAGTGCGGCATAATGTTTTTCAGTGCGGCATGGTGTTGTTCAGTGCGGCATGGTGTTGTTCAGTGCAGCATAATGTTGTTCAGTGCGGCATGGTGTTGTTCAGTGCGGAATGGTGTTGTTCAGTGCGGCATGGTGTTGTTCAGTGCGGCATGGTGTTGTTCAGTGCGGCATGGTGTTGTTCAGTGCGGCATGGTGTTGTTCAGTGCGGGATGGTGTTCAATGCGGGATCGTGTTGTTCAGTGCGGCATGGTGTTGTTCAGTGCGGCATGGTGTTGTTCAGTGCGGCATGGTGTTGTTCAGTGCGGCATGGTGTTGTTCATTTCGGCATAATGTTGTTCAGTGCGGCATATTGTTGTTTAGTGCGGCATGGTGTTGTTCAGTGCGGGATGGT
The DNA here is from genome assembly GCF_059516105.1 of Syngnathus floridae. Classification (NCBI taxonomy): domain Eukaryota; kingdom Metazoa; phylum Chordata; class Actinopteri; order Syngnathiformes; family Syngnathidae; genus Syngnathus; species Syngnathus floridae. The sequence continues at coordinate 222,006 of NC_142416.1, read as the reverse complement.
GTTGTTCAGTGCGTTACAATGTTGTTCAGTGCGGCATGGTGTTGTTCAGTGCGGCATGGTGTTGTTCAGTGCGGCATGGTGTTGTTCAGTGCGGCATAATGTTGTTCAGTGCGGCATAATGTTGTTCAGTGCGGCATGGTGTTGTTCAGTGCGGGATGATGTTGTTCAGTGCGGGATGGTGTTGTTCAGTGCGGCATGGTGTTCAATGCGGAATGGTGTTGTTCAGTGCAGGATGGTGTTGTTCAGTGCGGCATGGTGTTGTTCAGTGCGGCATAATGTTGTTCAGTGCGGCATGGTGTTGTTCAGTGCGGCATGGTGTTGTTCAGTGCGGCATGGTGTTGTTCAGTGCGGCATGGTGTTGTTCAGTGCGGCATAATGTTGTTCAGTGCGGCATGGTGTTGTTCAGTGCGGCATGGTGTTGTTCAGTGCGGCATAATGTTCAGTGCGGCATAATGTTGTTCAGTGCGGCATGGTGTTGTTCAGTGCGGGATGGTGTTGTTCAGTGCAGGATGGTGTTGTTCAGTGCGGCATGGTGTTCAGTGCGGGATGGTGTCTTTCAGTGCGGCATGGTGTCGTTCAGTGCGGCATGGTGTCTTTCAGTGCGGCATGGTGTCGTTCAGTGAGGCATGGTGTTGTTCAGTGCGGCATGGTGTTATTTAGTGCGGCATGGTGTTGTTCAGTGCGGGATGGTGTTGTTCAGTGTGGCATGGTGTTCAGTGCGGCATGGTGTTGTTCAGTGCGGTATCGTGTTGTTCAGTGCGGTATCGTGTTTCTCAGTGCGGTATCGTGTTGTTCAGTGCAGTATCGTTGTGTTGTTCGTATTGTGTTGTGTTGTTCGTAATGTGTTGTGTTGTTCGTATTGTGTTGTGTTGTTCATATTGTGTTGTTCATATTGTGTTGAGTTATTCGTATTGTGTTGTGTTGTTCGTATTGTGTTGCCTTTAACACTTAGCCTCTAACACTTAGCCTCTAACACTTAGCCTCTAACACTTAGCCTCTAGCATCTAGAAGGTAAATAAATAGGAAGGAAGGACTCACCAGTGACGTCTTCGCCCACGTCCAAGCGTTGTACTTTGTATTTTCATCCTTCTGACAGTGGAAAACATAGCCAACAAACACCGTGGAACCTAAACGAATGAAAGAAAACTATCATTTGGCCACAACCAACATTCACAGATACAACACAATGTGACGTGCGGGGTTGAGGTTAAAGGTTGAGTGAAGGGCCCTCGTTTTAAACTACTTTTTTGAAAAGGATTGGGAACAAGTAAGACGTATTTAATTTATTTAATGGGAAGTAGTAAGAGCTATTGAATTTAATCTATGTATTATATTCTATTGTATTGTATTCTGTTGTATTCTTTTGGATTGTATTCACACTAACCCCACTAAAACTTCAGCCCACAAAAACTCGCCTCTGGCGCCTAGCCTCTGGCACTTAGCCTCTAACACTTAGCCTTTAACACTTAGCCTTTAACACTTAGCCTTTAACACTTAGCCTAGAAGGTGAATAAATAGGGTTAAAGGTTGAGTGAAGGGACCTCGTTTTAAACTACTTTTTTGAAAAGGAGTGGGAACAAGTAAGACGTATTTAATTTATTTAATGGGAAGTAGTAAGACTTATTAAATTTATTTAATCTACTTTTCTTCCCAGGCAAAATTTGATGTGCTGCAATTCCAAATTTCCAAAGTGAATGAAGGAATGAAGTCCTTTAAATTATGATTTTGTATAAATACTAGGCATTAACACAAAATCGACGGCACAAAATGGGCAGACTTTACTTGTTTGAAAAGGACTGGTTACAAGACAGACTTTTTTAATTTATTTAATGGGAAGAAGACTTATTTAGTTTAATTGATCTATTTTTGTTCCCTGGCAAAATTCGATTTGCTGCAATTCCAAATTTCCAAAGTGAATGAAGGAAAGAAGTCGTTTAAATTATGATTTTGTTTAAATACTAGGCATAGACACAAAATCTACGGCACAAAATGGGCAGACTTTACTTGTTTGAAGAGGACTGGTTACAAGACAGACTTTTCTGATTTATTTAATGGGAAGAAGACTTATTTAGTTTATTTAATCTATTTTTGTTCCCTGGCAAAATTGGATTTGCTGAAATTGTATTTTGCCAAATCTTGCCTTGAGACCTGATAGGAAGTATTAAACGCTTAGTTAAATCAATACAAGTTGGTAATAAGAGCGAGTAATGTTGGTTGAACCGATGAATGAAGGTTGAAAGCAATTTAAATTATGACTTTGTATAAATACTAGATATTAACAGAACATCTACTGCGCGAAATGGGCAGAGTTTACTTGTTTGAGAAGGAGTGGCTTATTCAAAACTAAGATTTATTTAATCTGTTTGTTCCCAGGCAAAATTGGATGTGATGCAATTCCAAATTTCACCACATGATGGTGCCCAATTTTGACTTCATAGGACATATTAAACACTTAGCTTGTTATTATGTTCAAGGTAATCAGATTTGTTTATTATTATAATGGCCTCTTCAAAACTATTCTGGATTACTACTTTGGATCTATTCTACATTACTTGGCAACAACATACTCTGTAACAGATTAGGCAGTATAATCATATATGTTAACTTGAGAGTGTCCACACTCAATCTACTTATCGTGATGTGTTAAATCAATTACTGTTAGACATTATTTGTCTGATAATCTACCAAATCTTTGAATTGAAGAATTTGTGATTTAATTAATAGCTTGTTGTTATGTTCAGGGTAATCAGACTTGTATATAATTCTAATGGCCTTCTTTTGAAAACTATTCTGAATTACAACTTTGGATCTTATATTACTTTGCAACAATCTACTCGGTGACAGATTAGGCAGTATAATCACATATGTTAACTTCAGTGCCCACACTGTATTTATTTATGGTTATTTGTTAAATCAAGTACTGTTACACATGAAATAGGAAGTGTTTAACATAAATGTTATGGCTACTCACCATTGTAGCTCGCTCCTGGTCAATGATACGAGCCTCTTCTTGCAGTGGAAAACTTGCAGCCAACAAACACCGTGGAACCTAAAGGAATGAAATTAAACATTAACATTTCGCCTCGACCAATTTTCACACGTACAACGCAACGCGGCTACACTTCTGCTATTACAAACGTAAATCTCCTTAAACACAATGAGTGTTACTTACCGTGTACGCTCTAGACGGTCCAGTTGCAAGCAGAAAATAAAGATATTTCCGTTGATAATCGTCGCTGCTCAGTGGCTCACGGCCATCGCGCCAACAGATTTGAATTTTGGCGGAGGTTCGGGCAATTACGTCATATCCGCGGCACATGACTGCGACGTAATACCCGCTTATCTGAAACGGCAGTTAAAAGTAGAGTTACATCAAGTTTTCTTGGAACCTAAACGAATGAAAGAAAACTATCATTTGGCCACAACCAACATTCACAGATACAACACAACGTGCGGGGTTGAGGTTAAAGATTGAGTGAAGGGCCCTCGTTTTAAACTACTGTTTTGAAAAGGAGTGGAAACAAGTAAGACGTATTTAATTTATTTAATGGGAAGTAGTAAGACTTATTAGATTTATTTAATCTACTTTTCTTCCCAGGCAAAATTTGATGTGCTGCAATTCCAAATTTCCAAAGTGAATGAAGGAATGAAGTCCTTTAAATTATGATTTTGTATAAATACTAGGCATAAACACAAAATCGACGGCACAAAATGGGCAGACTTTACTTGTTTGAAAAGGACTGGTTACAAGACAGACTTTTTTAATTTATTTAATGGGAAGAAGACTTATTTAGTTTAATTGATCTATTTTTGTTCCCTGGCAAAATTCGATTTGCTGCAATTCCAAATTTCCAAAGTGAATGAAGGAAAGAAGTCGTTTAAATTATGATTTTGTTTAAATACTAGGCATAGACACAAAATCTACGGCACAAAATGGGCAGACTTTACTTGTTTGAAGAGGACTGGTTACAAGACAGACTTTTCTGATTTATTTAATGGGAAGAGGACTTATTTAGTTTATTTAATCTATTTTTGTTCCCTGGCAAAATTGGATTTGCTGAAATTGTATTTTGCCAAATCTCGATTTGAGACCTGATAGGAAGTGTTAAACGCTTAGTTAAATCAATACAAGTTGGTAATAAGAGCGAGTAATGTTGGTTGAACCGATGAATGAAGGTTGAAAGCAATTTAAATTATGACTTTGTATAAATACTAGATATTAAAAGAACATCTACTGCGCAAAATGGGCAGAGTTTACTTGTTTGAGAAGGAGTGGCTTATTCAAAACTAAGATTTATTTAATCTGTTTGTTCCCAGGCAAAATTGGATGTGATGCAATTCCAAATTTCACCATATGATGGTGCCCAATTTTGACTTCATAGGACATATTAAACACTTAGCTTGTTATTATGTTCAAGGTAATCAGATTTGTTTATCATTCTAATGGCCTCTTCAAAACTATTCTGGATTACTACTTTGGATCTATTCTACATTACTTGGCAACAACATACTCTGTAACAGATTAGGCAGTATAATCACATATGTTAACTTGAGAGTGCCCACACTCAATCTACTTATCGTGATGTGTTAAATCAATTACTGTTAGACATTATTTGTCTGATAATCTACCAAATCTTTGAATTGAAGAATTTGTGATTTAATTAATAGCTTGTTCAGGGTAATCAGACTTGTATATAATTCTAATGGCCTTCTTTTGAAAACTATTCTGAATTACAACTTTGGATCTTATATTACTTTGCAACAATCTACTCGGTGACAGATTAGGCAGTATAATCACATATGTTAACTTCAGTGCCCACACTGTATTTATTTATGGTTATTTGTTAAATCAAGTACTGTTAGACATGAAATAGGAAGTGTTTAACATAAATGTTATGGCTACTCACCATTGTAGCTCGCTCCTGGTCAATGATATGAGCCTCTTCTTGCAGTGGAAACCTTGCAGCCAACAAACACCGTGGAACCTAAAGGAATGAAATTAAACATTAACATTTCGCCTGGACCAACATTCACACGTACAACGCAACGCGGCTACACTTCTGCTATTACAAACGTAAATCGCCTTAAACACAACGAGTGTTACTTACCGTGTACGCTCTAGGCAAAATTGGATGTGATGCAATTCCAAATCTAGCTGAAACGGCAGTTAAAAGTAGAGTTACATCAAGTTTTCTTTTTTAATCAACACAATCATTTACAACCGTTGACCAGAAAGAATCGTCGAAATTCGACGTCCCCCACAAACGCCACGCTCACTCGCTTTTCAGGGCAACAAAAGTACTTCTTTTTAAAAACGATGAGTTGTACTTACCGTGTACGCTCTGGACGGTCCAGTTGCAAGCAGAAAATAAAAATATTTCTCTTGTTAGTCGTATGTTACCATCCGCTGTGTCTTTGTCAACATCGCCGCCATTTTCCTACTTCCTGCTGCGAGCCACGCCCACGGATTTAAATTTGGGCGGAAGCTCTTTCCATTGGCGTCGTTTTCGCGTATAGCAAATCCGATTGGTTGGGAAGGGGGCACGGTTATGCAGCCGAGGGGTCCTGTGATCGGTGGGATGTAAAGTAGGCGTCGACGTCACGTCCGCGTCACGTGACCACGACGTGGCAAACGTCATATAGCAACCGCTGTTTTGTTTAGTAGACTTACAGTTGTTATGCATTGACATAATGGCGCACACACCAAATAGATTTAAATAAATTAAATAATTCTTCTGCCCACTCTCTTTTAAACAAGTTAACTCTCCCCGCGGATTTGAATTCTGGCGAAAGTTACGCCCATCGACGTCACGTATGTCACGTGACCACGACGTGGCAGATGTCATATAGCAACCGCTGGTTTGTTTAGTAGATTTACAGTTGTTATGCATTGGCATAATGGTGTGCACTCAAAATAGATTTAAATAAATTAAATATTTCTTCTGCCCACTCCCTTTTAAACAAGTTAACTCTGCCCACGTCCATTGACGTCTTGTCTGCGTCACGTGACCACGACGTAGCGACGTCATATAGTAACCGCTGTTTTGATCAGTAGACTTAGTTATTATGCGTTGACATAATGGCGCATAGTGAGCTGAAGTGCATGGCGCTGAAGATTTGAATCTTTGAAATGCGCTGAGGTCTGACATATCAGGCAGAATGGTTTGCCATCACGTTCAACAAAAAATAGAAACTTTCCCACTCTGATTAAAACGTCCTGTGTTCATCTACGTATTTTCGTTTTGCTGTGCATCTTTTCCCTGCCATTTCGAGAGCCCAATTGACACTCATAGTTTAAAGAAATGTGTTTGCCCATCCTACTTTGTGGAATTTCACCACATGCGCTTTTGACCAAAATACCAAATTGAACTCAAGTGAAGCCAACACGCACAACCCCACCCCCCCCCCCCCCCCCACACACACACACACACACACACACAAATGTTGATATGAACATAAAAGAGCCGCATGCGGTTCGGGAGTTGCGGCTTGGCCAAACCTGTACTATACAACTTTATTTGTATAAAATTTTCACAACAGCTGTCACACAAACAAAGCGGGAAAAACCGAAGACGTGCGTGTTCCGCCCACGCTGGATTTATTTGCACCTTTGAAAAGACACCGTATTGCCGCAGATGTGGCAAAGAGTACTTTTGGGCATCTGAGACGGAAGGATGTCCAAAGCATCACGTCACCTGCTCTGGTAGGCATGGTGGTGGGACGTTGAGGTCAACCGCTTTGGGGTTGGCTGAATCTTTGATCGCAGGATGCAAAACACTTGAAGACAGAAGCAGAAAAGCAGAGCTAAATGCAAAATGTACTCACCGGTGACTCCAATTTTTTTCCCCCCTGAAGAAACAGCTGGACGGGTGGCCCCGGCTGGCCAGTGGGACTCTTGTTATTCTGACCCTTTTTAGTGCGCGTTTGGGGCAACAACCGTTTTTTGTGGCGCTCTTTTCTGGTTCAAAAGTGCCCTGCATGTGAATTTGCTTTTCCTGCCTTCTGATTGGATGAGCGCCGGTGTGACGCGGTGCCTCTGTCACCGTGGCGGGGGGTATACGTTGGCATCGGAGCGTCTGCCAACGTCTGAGACCGGCTGGCAGTGTATCGGAGGTGTCGAGTGCGGTGCCGATGGAGCTCACTCACCAGCTGGTGTTAGGGCCACAGAATGAAGGCCAAGGAGAAGAATAGAAAGAGAAACAGAAACTTCTCCTCCAATTGTTTGATTTGTCTCTTCTGAGCTTCAATGAATTCTTTCAGCTCTTTGTAAGCGTGCAAGTAAGTGCCGGGCTGGCTTTGGGCCCTTACCTGTTGCGCGCTGTGCAGCAGATCCATTCTCTCTTGGAGGATGCAAGCGTCGCGCTCCCTCAACTCGCACATCAGGGCTCGCTTCCATTGGTCCACGGCGCTCCTAAGCTCTTCTCTCTGATCCGCCGTCAGCACGTCATTCACGCCAGCGTGGCTGGCTTTTTCGCCGTCCGTGGCGGGGCAGTCCCGCTGCGGTAGCGCCTCGTACAACATGGCCTCCAGCTCCAGGATCCTCTGGGCCGCAATCCTCGTCCATCAGTGGTCCGGCGGGAGATTTGAGGGAGGCTTACCTTATGAGCCTGGTCCATGGAACACTTCCTGAAGTCCAACTCTTCATCCAGGTAGCCCTTCTGCTTGCAGAACATAGAAGAGCCCAAAGGCACAGCGTCAACAAGCTTCTTTCAGCGCAAAGCCTTCCAAAAGTCACATTTGAGCCGCCGAGTCTCGTGGAGTGCGAACATAAGGAGTTCGACATACACTTACGGCGTTATAGCCCAGGATGTCCATCTTCTTCATCAGATCACTGATGTTGATGTCCGGGGGAAAGGCGCAAGGAGCAATGTAAGGTGTTCTGGGACCTCGGGTTAAGGTTAGGGTTGCGAGGGACGCCTTACGTACGCTCACGCCCTCGGCCTCGCAGTAGATCTGCAAAGGGCTGAGGCCGTCTGGGAAACGGACTTGCAGAAACTTCAAGACGGGGGAGCGCCACTCCCTCTCCTGAAAGGCAGAGGCATGCATCCGTCCGTCCGTCCGTCCGTCACATCTCTGGCCTCAACACGCTTGTGCGAGTCTTCCCACCTCCAGCTCCAGGATGCGGAACTCAAGCAGTTCGTTTTGGTCTCGGATATCCTGGATGTGCTCTTTCAGACGCGCTTCTTCCGCCTCCATCCGCCTGACCTGAAAAGACAGTCAGACCTCATCTGCGGGGCTTCCCGACGGGTGTGACGCCAAGCGACTCCGCCCAGCGCCTTTCTTTCCGTCACCTTTTCGGCCAACTGCTGATTGCTCTGACGCAGCAGCTGCTTCTCCTCCACCCACTTGACATTCTAGAAGAGACAAACGCGTGGACAGCTTTGGAATGTTGTGTCATTTTCATCCACAAATTCTTTGGTTGACTGGAAAATGACATTTGCTTTTCTCCGCATTTTCCCAGCCACATTCGGGGGGGGGGTTGGTCCAGTAATGCCAGACGAATGAGTGACTGAAGAATGTAGCTATTTTGTCTGAGAAAAAGGTGTGCTCATTGATGAGCTTACCTGTCCTTGTTGCTTCAGCGCTGACTCCAGATCTGCTACTCTGCTTTGATAGTGACCCATTTCTACCATCAGCTTTTCTCTGGTCTGAAAGGAGGAGGAGGGAGGCTCCTCCTCCTCCTTTCAGACCAGAGAACACCCGAGGCTGGGTGAGAACGGGGAGGCTGCGACCCGGCCGGGGGTTGCGGGAAGGGGCGCCACCTTGATCTCCTTCTCGGCGTCGTAGTCCCCTTCGCTGGTCTGGGCTAGCAGAGCGTAGGCTCGTTGCAGCGCTTGATATTCTTGCGTCAGCTGGCGGTAGCGAAGCTCCGCCTCTTCATGCACACACCAATGCAACACAGCACTAGTACCAGAATCAGTCAGACCGGCGACAAAGCACCCGCGACGCAAAGACGAGTCCGATTCCAGGCTGAAGAGGAATGTTTGGTGCCAATACGCTGGCAGAAATGGCGGGCTACCTCTTCGGGTTCCGTGTCGGGGGTTCTGTCGGTGTGAAAAGACAAGGACGATCCGTCCGAGTCCACCAACACGTCTTCGTCGTAGCCGTAAAATGTTTCGATGACCTGCGGGCGCGGAAGCAAACATCTCTCTGAACAAACTGAAGCGACACCTCACGATGAATCGACGATAGGAACGATAGCGAGAAAAAGGCCATTTCATCTTGCGCAACACCAAGCAGCCGCAAACAAACAGACTCACCTTGCAGGACCTCACGCTTTGTTCCTCCTCAGAGATTCTCGACGTCGGTATCGTAGCAGCAAATCTCTCTCCTGTCGACACAAATAATCCGCCTTTGAGATTCTTTGGATGCAAAGGGAACGAACGGCTCCGGCGCAGAAACAAACGCGACTCACAATGACATTTCTGACATGAGCTCCTGTCTCCAGAGCCTGAAAAACACGTCACCGGCGATGATTGGAGGGACGCTCGTCTTTTCCAAAAGTGACAACTACAGGGTGTGTCAGGGTTTTCCAGATTATCTTTATCGTATCATTATGTTGCTTTGACTTTGACTGCAACCTGTAATAAATAATATTATTTATCCCTTATTTATCCCTATCGCTTATCCCTTCCTACACAAAGTCGTAAAACACCCCTTGCTATGTTTTGACTAGAGGTCAAGGGCTTCCTCTATTCAATCCACTCTTACACCCACCCTGTTTCTCTTAATTGAAATGCTCGTGCAGGAGCCGAGAGTCAGACTTCATTCGTACAACGGATGGACTCTCCACCTGCAGGTGTCCAAAAGAACTTACTTGTCTCCCGTGTGGTTCTTGCAAAATAAGTTGGAGCGAGCGCAACTCTAACAGGGTGCATTTTGCCACTAGCTGCCTACAGACAATGATGTCGCGCTCGCGGCTCATGGTTGACGGGCTGAGCAGCCGGGCAAGTCCGTCGTTTTCAGCGCACAGCGAGTGGCAAAGGCGCTGACAAAACGGGAGCTTTGAGCTGCTGAAAACGGCAAAACAAGTCTAAAGCGTGTTCAAACGCGTGCGCACAATGCTCCTGCTTGAAAGGTCGGAATTTAAGGGGCCAATTTTTTGGATGGCGGCCGCCGGCCAAGCTTTGGACGGAAAAGGTTTCCTGGCGACAGCGAGCGAGCGTGGCGCTGCCGTACGTGCACCGAGTCGCCTGCCTGAAGACGTTGGACAAGTCGTCGATGATGTGCCGCTGCTCCACAACTTGAAGGAACTCCATTTCACCGTCCTGCTGGCCGCAACCGCGGTCCAGGTCATTGAGCGAACTAGGCCTTCTCTGTGGAACACAAATGCAGTGGACTCTGTTGGCACGCCGCCGTTGTCCGCGTCGACTTACCAAGCTTGCCATCTCCTCGTTCTCCTGGGTGACAAAGCGCACTTTGTTTTCAAGGCGACACAGCACCAGCGAGAGTTCTTCATTCTTCCTGCTCAGGCGTTTGTTTTTGTACAGGAGTGGCAGAAACTGGCTTTCTGTTTCTCTCAGTCGCTTTAGCTGCAAGCATGAAGTGCGGGATGTGAAAGACGCACAACACGCGGGCCAGAACGTATCCATTCCTTTTGCATCGGTTTGAACGGAATCGTGGCTTTGGCTCCCAATAAAAGACATCTACCAGGCAACCGACTCGACGCGCCGCTCAACTAATAAGCAAGCGCAATGGGTGCCTCGCTGGATGGCGCGCATCAAACGTAGCGCAAACCTTCAAGCGTGCCGTCAATAAATTACCAGTTCATTGCGCTCTTCAGAAAGCAGGGCGTTTCGATCCTCCAGGTTCCTGATGACTGCGCTGAGCTCAGCGATTTTCAGATGAAACCGTCGCGTGTCCCGATCCTCCTGAGACTGAAAACGCCCCGCAACACACACACACAAGCACTCGTTCAAAGTTCAAAACTGTTTTTGTGCTACCTTCCTCCAGCAACGAACTAAGTCATGCGTACTGCAAGTGTGTGATGAGGTGGCTTACGCAATGAAGAGGATTGCTAGTAGCGGCGTTGACCCCACTTCCAGGGTAGTTTAGGCCCGCCCTTTGGGAATCCCTCAGGGCAGCGATCTGCTGCTCGGCAGCCTGAGTCTGCAGCTGAAGGCGGTGGACGTGGCCGGCCCCAGGGCTTCATCCAAAACACTAACCGCTCTGTCTTTCAGCTTGATCTCATCCGTCTGGATGTACAAACGGGGAGCGCTCAGGCAGGCGGGCAAACTCATTTGCCAGAATTGTGACAAAAACAAAGAGAGCAACCGGCCAATTTTTTTTCTTGAATCGACTAGAACACCTTTGCTGTGACAAAAGCGAAGCGAGCAACCGGACATTTTCTTCTTGTGAAATAGAATAGAATAGAATGCCTTAGGTGTCATTGCACTGCAGGTATACAACGAAATTGGGAACATAGCCACGCACCGCGCATCTGATCAGTCCTACCAGTCGGCGGATCTCCCTCTCGCAGTCTCTCTTGGTTCGGCTCAGCTCCTCCCGATGCTGGTGATGAGCCGATCGGAGCTCGGCCGCTCGGGACTGCCAGGCCTGCTGGGCCGCTGCCAGGGCTTCTTCCGCGCTCCTGGTGGAGGCGACACCGCTCGGTCTCCCGACACCGCCGCGTCTCCTCCACCTCCGCCAGCAAAGCGCCCCCCCTCCTCACCTGAGCAGACATTGCGCCACACCGGGCCGTTGAGACCGCAACGGAGCGCCGCGACGCTTACTGGGGACAAGCTACACAATACGGTAGCGGCCGCATCGAAGCCCGACGTGGCGTGCGGATAGTCAGACACGGATAGAGCGGATCACCTTGTCCATGGAGCCGTCCCTCAGGCTGAGGACCAAGGCATTCAGTTGCTGGATCTCTCCATCTTTGATTTTGATCACTCTCATCAGCTCCATTTCATGCTGCCGCAGTAATGTCTCCCTGGTAATGGCTAACTCTTTCTGCTTCTCCTCATGGAGTTTGCTTTTGAGTTCCGTCATGGCGGCGGTGGCACGGTGGTGCTCCGCCCGCAGGTCCTGACTTCTCTCTCTCTCCAGACAGCTGACCTGACATGACTTAGACTTAGACTTAGACAAACTTTATTGTCATCTTGTCTGCACATGGTGCATACAAAACGAAATTCCGTTGCATACGTCTTACAACAAAGTAGTGATATTGCAGTTGAATAGAAGTAACATATCCTATGAAAATATATATATATACATATACTATATATATATATATATATATTAAAAATAAGTATAAAGTGCAGCAGTGATAATTATGCAATAGTGCAAGTAGGCAAAACAGTATTCAAGAGTGTGCAGAGGAATGCTAAACCATGTATTAAACTTCTATTTAAAGGGTTTATACAAGTTCAGTAAAGTTGGTAGTGCGAGATAGTGCAAGATAGAGGTCCGTAGTGTCATAAAGTACAGTTCTGTGAATGTGTGATGCAGAGTTCAGTTTAGAGCTCAACAGTTCTAGTGTTCAACAGTCTGATGACAGCAGGGAAAAAGCTGTTGCAGAACCTGGTGGACCTGCAGCGGATGCTGCAAACCTCTTCCCAGAGGGCAGCAGGGAGAACAGTCCATGGTGGGGGTGTGATGGGTCATTGATGATGTTACGGGCACGGGACATGCAGCGCTGAGATGAAATGTCCTGAATGGAGGGAAGAGGAGCCCCTATGATCCTCTCTGCTGTCCTCACCACTCTCCTCACGTTCTTCCAATCGGAGGCGGTGCAGCCTCCACACCACACAGAGAGACAGCTTGTCAGAATGCTCTCTATGGTGCTCCTGTAGAACGTCCTCATGATGGGTGGGGGCAGGTGGGCTCTCCTCATCCTCCGCTGTAAGTACAAGCGCTTCTGTGCCCTCTTGACCAGTGCCGTAGTGTTCATAGTCCAGGTGAGGTCTTCTGTGATGTGGACCCCCAGGAATTTGGTGGTGCTGACCACCTCCACAGCTGAGCTGTTGATGATCAGTGGAGCGTGGTGAGGCTGTTTTTTCCTGAAGTCGACGATGATCTCCTTCATCTTCTCCTCATTCAGGATCAGGCTGTTTTCTCTGCACCAGCCCACCAGCTGCTCCACCTCCTCTCTGTAGTCCAGGTCGTTGTTGTCTCTGATGAGCCCCACCACCGTTGTGTCGTCTGCTGACTTCACGATGTGATTGGTGGTGAACCTGAGGACGCAGTCGTGTGTCATCAGGGTGAACAGCAGGGGGCTCAGGACGCAGCCCTGAAGGGAGCCTGTGCTGAGGGTGATGACATCAGAGGTGTTCTGTCCGACCCGGACTGACTGAGGTCTGTTGCTGAGGAAGTCTAGCAGCCAGTTGCGAAGGGGGGTGTTGAAGCCCAGGTGTTCCAATTTTCCTACCAGATGCTGTGGGATGATGGTGTTAAACGCTGAGCTGAAGTCCAGGAACAGCCTCCGCACATGGGTGTTCTTCTCCTCCAGGTGAGCCAGGCTCAGGTGAAGAACGGAGGAGATGGCGTCCTGAGTGGAGCGGTTTTGCCGGTCGGCAAACTGGAACGGGTCAAATAATAGGGGGAGTCTGGAAACGATGTGACCTTTAAGCAGCCTTTCGAAGCACTTCATCATAACCGGAGTCAGTGCAACAGGCCGGTAATCATTAAATGAGGTGATTTGAGGTTTCTTCGGCACCGGAATGATGGAGGCAGTCTTAAAGCACGCCGGCACTGTGGCTTGGCCCAGCGAGGTGTTAAAAATGTCTGTGATGACCCCAGCCAGATGACTTGCACATTCCCTGAACACACGCCCAGGAATGTTGTCGGGGCCAGGGGCCTTACAGGGGTTGACTCTCCTCAGGGTCTTCAACACATCGGCGGAGTCAAGGCAGAGTACCTCCTCTTCCTGATGGGGGACAGTTTTAACTGCTGGAGTGCCGTTTAGTGCCTCGAACCTCCCAAAGAAGTTATTTAGACCATTTAGAAAGTCAGCATCAACTACACCCACCGGGGGGGGGGGAGAGTGAGTTGTAGTCTGTAATCGCCCGTATGCCTTGCCACATACTCCTGATGTTTTTGACGTCGTGGAAACGATCCTGAAATTTTCGACTGCGGTCTCGCTTCGCTATCCTGATGGCACGGTTCAAGTTGGCTCTCGCTGTCCTCAGTGTCTCCTTGTCGCCAGACTTGAAGGCAGAGTTCCGCGCTCGTAGCGTTTGACGTACCTCCTCAGTCATCCAGGGTCGTTGGTTGCCCCGGGTGATGATATTCTTAGTGGTGCTGACGTCCTCGGTGCATTTGTTGATGTAGGCTGACACAGTCATGGCACACGCATGTCTAATCTACATCGGGAAAACTGGGAGGGAGGGAGGGAGGGAGGCAGGCAGGGAGGCAGGCAGGGAGGCAGGCAGTGTCTGTCTGTTGAGGTTTTCACCTTGTTCTTCTCCTGCTGAAGTTCTAACTGGACGTCCATCAGTTTGGTTCTCAGCTCGTCATTGGCGGCCTGAAGGGCGTCCGTTCGCTCCGCCTTGGCCCGCCCTGCCGGAGCTCGTTTGGACATCTCTTACTCGAGTCTCGCCCGGTCGTCAGTCAGAGATCACAACATTTGTACCTGGAGAGCACAAACGCAGCGCTGTTTTCCACTGGCTTCGAACTCAACTTCAATCGGTACCGTAACTTACAACATCATAAACATAGAACTAGCTTGACTTATTCATTGAATAAATGCATTTGGTTCTTCAAAACTGCATCACGCAACATAGCGTGACCGAGACGGCCGTTATCCACCTGCGTGAAGTTATTTGGTGAAATGAATGAGATGTTTAAGACACCATCGTTCTGTCTCTATGTAGATGAAGGGAAATAATCGATTGCTGAAGGTCCAAAGGTGTTGTGATAAACAAATAAACATATTAGTGATTAGTGACATATTTGTGATAAACATATTAGGCAGGATAATCACATATGTTAACGTGACTGCCCACACTGTATTTATTTATGGTTATTTGTTAAATCGAGTACTGTTAGACATGAAATAGGAAGTGTTTAACATAAATGGAAGACGAAAGGGGTACTCACCATTGTAGCTCCTGCTGGTCAATGATACGAGCCTCTTCTTGCAGTGGAAAACATACAGCCAACAAACACCGTGGAACCTAAAGGAATGAAATTAAACATTAACATTTAGCCTCAACCAACATTCACAGATACAACGCAACGCAAACTACACAAACGTAAATCTTTTTAAACACAATGAGTTGTACTTACCGTGTACGCTCTAGACGGTCCACTTGCAAGCAGAAAATAAAGATATTTCTGTTGATAATCGTCGTGTTTGTATCCGGTGTCTCGCTCAAGGCCATTGCGCCCACAGATTTGAATTTTGGCGAGAGTTCAGCCTATTGACGTCATTTCCGCGGTGTAATACCCGCATATCTGAAACGGCAAAGTTAAGAGTAGAGTTAAATAAAGTTTTTAGTCAACGCAATAATTTACAACCGTTGACCAGTCGAAATAATCGTCGAAATTTGGCGTCTGTGGCTGGAAGCAGACGCCGAGTTCGACATTCCTCCCAAACGCCACACTCCCTCGCTTTTCAGGGCTAAAAAAAAACAGTTGTAATTACCTTGTACGCTCTAGACGGTCAAGTTGCAAGCTGAAAACAAAAATATTTGCCTTGTTAGTCATCGTGTTACTAACCGCTGTGTCTTGTTTGCCAGAATTGCCGCTTTCCTACTTCCTGTTGCAAGCCACGCCCACGGATTATAATTTTGCCGTGAGTTCCGCCTATTGACGTCATGTCCGCGCCACATGACTGCGACGTAATATTATCTAAAACTGTTTGTGCGGTATTGTGTTGTTCTGTGCGGTATTGTTATTCTGTGCGGCGTCGTGTTGTTCTGTGCGGCGTCGTGTTGTTCAGTGCGACGTCGTGTTGTTCAGTGCGGCATGGTGTTGTTCAGTGCGGCATGGTGTTGTTCAGTGCGGCATGGTGTTGTTCAGTGCGGCATGGTGTTGTTCAGTGCGGAATGGTGTTGTTCAGTGCAGCATGGTGTTGTTCAGTCCGGGATGGTGTTGTTCAATGCGGGATGGTGTTGTTCAGTGCGGGGTGGTGTTGTTCAGTGCGGGATGGTGTTGTTCAGTGCGGCATGGTGTTGTTCAATGCGGCATGGTGTTGTTCAGTGCGGGATGGTGTTGTTCATTGCGGCATGGTGTTGTTCAGTGCGGCATGGTGTTGTTCAGTGCGGCATGGTGTTGTTCAGTGCGGCATGGTGTTGTTCAGTGCGGCATAATGTTGTTCAGTGCGGCATGGTGTTGTTCAGTGCAGGATGGTGTTGTTCAGTGCGGCATGGTGTTGTTCAATGCAGGATCGTGTTGTTCAGTGCAGCATAATGTTGTTCAGTGCAGCATGGTGTTGTTCAGTGCGGCATGGTGTTGTTCAATGCGGCATGGTGTTGTTCACTGCGGGATGGTGTTGTTCAATGCGGGATCGTGTTGTTCAGTGCGGCATAATGTTGTTCAGTGCGGCATGGTGTTGTTCAGTGCGGCATGGTGTTGTTCAGTGCGACATAATGTTGTTTAGTGCGGCATAATGTTGTTCAGTGCGGCATAATGTTGTTCAGTGCGGCATGGTGTTGTTCAGTGCGGCATGGTGTTGTTCAGTGCGGCATGGTGTTGTTCAGTGCAGGATGGTGTTGTTCAGTGCGGCATGGTGTTGTTCAATGCGGCATGGTGTTGTGCAGTGCGGGATGGTGTTGTTCAGTGCGGGATGGTGTTGTTCAGTGCGGCATGGTGTTGTTCAGTGCGGAATGGTGTTGTTCAGTGCGGCATGGTGTTGTTCAGTGCGGCATGGTGTTGTTCAGTGCAGGATGGTGTTGTTCAATGCGGGATCGTGTTGTTCAGTGCGGCATGGTGTTGTTCAGTGCGGCATGGTGTTGTTCAGTGCGGCATAATGTTGTTCAGTGCGGCATGGTGTTGTTCAGTGCGGCATGGTGTTGTTCAGTGCGGCATGGTGTTGTTCAGTGCGGCATGGTGTTGTTCAGTGCGCCATAATGTTGTTCAGTGCGGCATGGTGTTGTTCAGTGCGGGATGGTGTTGTTCAGTGCGGCATGGTGTTGTTCAATGCGGCATAGTGTTGTTCAGTGCGGGATGGTGTTGTTCAGTGCAGGATGGTGTTGTTCAGTGCGGCATGGTGTTGTTCAATGCGTCAGTGCGGCATAATGTTGTTCAGTGCGGCATGGTGTTGTTCAGTGCGGCATGGTGTTGTTCAGTGCGGCATGGTGTTGTTCAGTGCAGGATGGTGTTGTTCAGTGCGGCATGGTGTTGTTCAATGCGGCATGGTGTTGTTCAGTGCGGGATGGTGTTGTTCAGTGCAGGATGGTGTTGTTCAGTGCGGCATGGTGTTGTTCAGTGCGGAATGGTGCTGTTCAGTGCGGCATGGTGTTGTTCAGTGCGGCATGGTGTTGTTCAGTGCAGGATGGTGTTGTTCAATGCGGGATCGTGTTGTTCAGTGCGGCATGGTGTTGTTCAGTGCGGCATGATGTTGTTCAGTGCGGCATAATGTTGTTCAGTGCGGCATGGTGTTGTTCAGTGCGGCATGGTGTTGTTCAGTGCGGCATGGTGTTGTTCAGTGCGGCATGGTGTTGTTCAGTGCGGCATAATGTTGTCCAGTGCGCCATAATGTTGTTCAGTGCGGCATGGTGTTGTTCAGTGCGGGATGGTGTTGTTCAGTGCGGCATGGTGTTGTTCAATGCGGCATGGTGTTGTTCAGTGCGGGATGGTGTTGTTCAGTGCGGGATAGTGTTGTTCAGTGCGGCATGGTGTTGTTCAATGCGGCATGGTGTTGTTCAGTGCGGGATGGTGTTGTTCAGTGCGGCATGGTGTTGTTCAGTGCGGCATGGTGTTGTTCAGTGCGGCATGGTGTTGTTCAGTGCGGCATGGTGTTGTTCAGTGCGGCATGGTGTTGTTCAGTGCGGCATGGTGTTGTTCAGTGCGGAATGGTGTTGTTCAGTGCGGCATGGTGTTGTTCAGTGCGGGATGGTGTTGTTCAATGCGGGATCGTGTGTTCAGTGCGGGGTGGTGTTGTTCAGTGCAGGATGGTGTTGTTCAGTGCAGGATGGTGTTGTTCAGTGCGGCATGGTGTTGTTCAATGCAGGATCGTGTTGTTCAGTGCAGCATAATGTTGTTCAGTGCAGCATGGTGTTGTTCAGTGCGGCATGGTGTTGTTCAATGCGGCATGGTGTTGTTCAGTGCGGGATGGTGTTGTTCAGTGCGGCATGGTGTTTTTCAGTGCGGCATAATGTTGTTCAGTGCAGCATGGTGTTGTTCAGTGCGGCATGGTGTTGTTCAGTGCGACATAATGTTGTTCAGTGCGGCATAATGTTGTTCAGTGCGGCATGGTGTTGTTCAGTGCGGCATGGTGTTGTTCAGTGCGGCATGGTGTTGTTCAGTGCGGCATGGTGTTGTTCAGTGCAGGATGGTGTTGTTCAGTGCAGGATGGTGTTGTTCAATGCGGCATGGTGTTGTTCAGTGCGGGATGGTGTTGTTCAGTGCGGGATGGTGTTGTTCATTGCGGCATGGTGTTGTTCAGTGCGGCATGGTGTTGTTCAGTGCGGCATGGTGTTGTTCAGTGCGGCATAATGTTGTTCAGTGCGGCATAATGTTGTTCAGTGCGGCATGGTGTTGTTCAGTGCGGGATGGTGTTGTTCAGTGCAGGATGGTGTTGTTCAGTGCGGCATGGTGTTGTTCAATGCGGGATCGTGTTGTTCAGTGCGGCATGGTGTTGTTCAGTGCGGCATGGTGTTGTTCAGTGCGGCATGGTGTTGTTCAGTGCGGCATGGTGTTGTTCAGTGCGGCATAATGTTGTTCAGTGCGGCATAATGTTGTTCAGTGCGGCATAATGTTGTTCAGTGCGGCATAATGTTGTTCAGTGCGGCATAATGTTGTTCAGTGCGGCATAATGTTGTTCAGTGCGGGATGGTGTTGTTCATTGAGGCATGGTGTTGTTCAGTGCGGCATGGTGTTGTTCAGTGCGGCATGGTGTTGTTCAGTGCGGGATGGTGTTGTTCAGTGCAGGATGGTGTTGTTCAGTGCGGCATGGTGTTGTTCAATGCGGCATGGTGTTGTTCAGTTCGGGATGGTGTTGTTCAGTGCGGCATGGTGTTGTTCAGTGCGGCATAATGTTTTTCAGTGCGGCATGGTGTTGTTCAGTGCGGCATGGTGTTGTTCAGTGCAGCATAATGTTGTTCAGTGCGGCATGGTGTTGTTCAGTGCGGAATGGTGTTGTTCAGTGCGGCATGGTGTTGTTCAGTGCGGCATGGTGTTGTTCAGTGCGGCATGGTGTTGTTCAGTGCGGCATGGTGTTGTTCAGTGCGGGATGGTGTTCAATGCGGGATCGTGTTGTTCAGTGCGGCATGGTGTTGTTCAGTGCGGCATGGTGTTGTTCAGTGCGGCATGGTGTTGTTCAGTGCGGCATGGTGTTGTTCATTTCGGCATAATGTTGTTCAGTGCGGCATAATGTTGTTTAGTGCGGCATGGTGTTGTTCAGTGCGGGATGGTGTTGTTCAGTGCGTTACAATGTTGTTCAGTGCGGCATGGTGTTGTTCAGTGCGGCATGGTGTTGTTCAGTGCGGCATGGTGTTGTTCAGTGCGGCATAATGTTGTTCAGTGCGGCATAATGTTGTTCAGTGCGGCATGGTGTTGTTCAGTGCGGGATGATGTTGTTCAGTGCGGGATGGTGTTGTTCAGTGCGGCATGGTGTTCAATGCGGAATGGTGTTGTTCAGTGCAGGATGGTGTTGTTCAGTGCGGCATGGTGTTGTTCAGTGCGGCATAATGTTGTTCAGTGCGGCATGGTGTTGTTCAGTGCGGCATGGTGTTGTTCAGTGCGGCATGGTGTTGTTCAGTGCGGCATGGTGTTGTTCAGTGCGGCATAATGTTGTTCAGTGCGGCATGGTGTTGTTCAGTGCGGCATGGTGTTGTTCAGTGCGGCATAATGTTCAGTGCGGCATAATGTTGTTCAGTGCGGCATGGTGTTGTTCAGTGCGGGATGGTGTTGTTCAGTGCAGGATGGTGTTGTTCAGTGCGGCATGGTGTTCAGTGCGGGATGGTGTCTTTCAGTGCGGCATGGTGTCGTTCAGTGCGGCATGGTGTCTTTCAGTGCGGCATGGTGTCGTTCAGTGAGGCATGGTGTTGTTCAGTGCGGCATGGTGTTATTTAGTGCGGCATGGTGTTGTTCAGTGCGGGATGGTGTTGTTCAGTGTGGCATGGTGTTCAGTGCGGCATGGTGTTGTTCAGTGCGGTATCGTGTTGTTCAGTGCGGTATCGTGTTTCTCAGTGCGGTATCGTGTTGTTCAGTGCAGTATCGTTGTGTTGTTCGTATTGTGTTGTGTTGTTCGTAATGTGTTGTGTTGTTCGTATTGTGTTGTGTTGTTCATATTGTGTTGTTCATATTGTGTTGAGTTATTCGTATTGTGTTGTGTTGTTCGTATTGTGTTGCCTTTAACACTTAGCCTCTAACACTTAGCCTCTAACACTTAGCCTCTAACACTTAGCCTCTAGCATCTAGAAGGTAAATAAATAGGAAGGAAGGACTCACCAGTGACGTCTTCGCCCACGTCCAAGCGTTGTACTTTGTATTTTCATCCTTCTGACAGTGGAAAACATAGCCAACAAACACCGTGGAACCTAAACGAATGAAAGAAAACTATCATTTGGCCACAACCAACATTCACAGATACAACACAATGTGACGTGCGGGGTTGAGGTTAAAGGTTGAGTGAAGGGCCCTCGTTTTAAACTACTTTTTTGAAAAGGATTGGGAACAAGTAAGACGTATTTAATTTATTTAATGGGAAGTAGTAAGAGCTATTGAATTTAATCTATGTATTATATTCTATTGTATTGTATTCTGTTGTATTCTTTTGGATTGTATTCACACTAACCCCACTAAAACTTCAGCCCACAAAAACTCGCCTCTGGCGCCTAGCCTCTGGCACTTAGCCTCTAACACTTAGCCTTTAACACTTAGCCTTTAACACTTAGCCTTTAACACTTAGCCTAGAAGGTGAATAAATAGGGTTAAAGGTTGAGTGAAGGGACCTCGTTTTAAACTACTTTTTTGAAAAGGAGTGGGAACAAGTAAGACGTATTTAATTTATTTAATGGGAAGTAGTAAGACTTATTAAATTTATTTAATCTACTTTTCTTCCCAGGCAAAATTTGATGTGCTGCAATTCCAAATTTCCAAAGTGAATGAAGGAATGAAGTCCTTTAAATTATGATTTTGTATAAATACTAGGCATTAACACAAAATCGACGGCACAAAATGGGCAGACTTTACTTGTTTGAAAAGGACTGGTTACAAGACAGACTTTTTTAATTTATTTAATGGGAAGAAGACTTATTTAGTTTAATTGATCTATTTTTGTTCCCTGGCAAAATTCGATTTGCTGCAATTCCAAATTTCCAAAGTGAATGAAGGAAAGAAGTCGTTTAAATTATGATTTTGTTTAAATACTAGGCATAGACACAAAATCTACGGCACAAAATGGGCAGACTTTACTTGTTTGAAGAGGACTGGTTACAAGACAGACTTTTCTGATTTATTTAATGGGAAGAAGACTTATTTAGTTTATTTAATCTATTTTTGTTCCCTGGCAAAATTGGATTTGCTGAAATTGTATTTTGCCAAATCTTGCCTTGAGACCTGATAGGAAGTATTAAACGCTTAGTTAAATCAATACAAGTTGGTAATAAGAGCGAGTAATGTTGGTTGAACCGATGAATGAAGGTTGAAAGCAATTTAAATTATGACTTTGTATAAATACTAGATATTAACAGAACATCTACTGCGCGAAATGGGCAGAGTTTACTTGTTTGAGAAGGAGTGGCTTATTCAAAACTAAGATTTATTTAATCTGTTTGTTCCCAGGCAAAATTGGATGTGATGCAATTCCAAATTTCACCACATGATGGTGCCCAATTTTGACTTCATAGGACATATTAAACACTTAGCTTGTTATTATGTTCAAGGTAATCAGATTTGTTTATTATTATAATGGCCTCTTCAAAACTATTCTGGATTACTACTTTGGATCTATTCTACATTACTTGGCAACAACATACTCTGTAACAGATTAGGCAGTATAATCATATATGTTAACTTGAGAGTGTCCACACTCAATCTACTTATCGTGATGTGTTAAATCAATTACTGTTAGACATTATTTGTCTGATAATCTACCAAATCTTTGAATTGAAGAATTTGTGATTTAATTAATAGCTTGTTGTTATGTTCAGGGTAATCAGACTTGTATATAATTCTAATGGCCTTCTTTTGAAAACTATTCTGAATTACAACTTTGGATCTTATATTACTTTGCAACAATCTACTCGGTGACAGATTAGGCAGTATAATCACATATGTTAACTTCAGTGCCCACACTGTATTTATTTATGGTTATTTGTTAAATCAAGTACTGTTACACATGAAATAGGAAGTGTTTAACATAAATGTTATGGCTACTCACCATTGTAGCTCGCTCCTGGTCAATGATACGAGCCTCTTCTTGCAGTGGAAAACTTGCAGCCAACAAACACCGTGGAACCTAAAGGAATGAAATTAAACATTAACATTTCGCCTCGACCAATTTTCACACGTACAACGCAACGCGGCTACACTTCTGCTATTACAAACGTAAATCTCCTTAAACACAATGAGTGTTACTTACCGTGTACGCTCTAGACGGTCCAGTTGCAAGCAGAAAATAAAGATATTTCCGTTGATAATCGTCGCTGCTCAGTGGCTCACGGCCATCGCGCCAACAGATTTGAATTTTGGCGGAGGTTCGGGCAATTACGTCATATCCGCGGCACATGACTGCGACGTAATACCCGCTTATCTGAAACGGCAGTTAAAAGTAGAGTTACATCAAGTTTTCTTGGAACCTAAACGAATGAAAGAAAACTATCATTTGGCCACAACCAACATTCACAGATACAACACAACGTGCGGGGTTGAGGTTAAAGATTGAGTGAAGGGCCCTCGTTTTAAACTACTGTTTTGAAAAGGAGTGGAAACAAGTAAGACGTATTTAATTTATTTAATGGGAAGTAGTAAGACTTATTAGATTTATTTAATCTACTTTTCTTCCCAGGCAAAATTTGATGTGCTGCAATTCCAAATTTCCAAAGTGAATGAAGGAATGAAGTCCTTTAAATTATGATTTTGTATAAATACTAGGCATAAACACAAAATCGACGGCACAAAATGGGCAGACTTTACTTGTTTGAAAAGGACTGGTTACAAGACAGACTTTTTTAATTTATTTAATGGGAAGAAGACTTATTTAGTTTAATTGATCTATTTTTGTTCCCTGGCAAAATTCGATTTGCTGCAATTCCAAATTTCCAAAGTGAATGAAGGAAAGAAGTCGTTTAAATTATGATTTTGTTTAAATACTAGGCATAGACACAAAATCTACGGCACAAAATGGGCAGACTTTACTTGTTTGAAGAGGACTGGTTACAAGACAGACTTTTCTGATTTATTTAATGGGAAGAGGACTTATTTAGTTTATTTAATCTATTTTTGTTCCCTGGCAAAATTGGATTTGCTGAAATTGTATTTTGCCAAATCTCGATTTGAGACCTGATAGGAAGTATTAAACGCTTAGTTAAATCAATACAAGTTGGTAATAAGAGCGAGTAATGTTGGTTGAACCGATGAATGAAGGTTGAAAGCAATTTAAATTATGACTTTGTATAAATACTAGATATTAAAAGAACATCTACTGCGCAAAATGGGCAGAGTTTACTTGTTTGAGAAGGAGTGGCTTATTCAAAACTAAGATTTATGTAATCTGTTTGTTCCCAGGCAAAATTGGATGTGATGCAATTCCAAATTTCACCATATGATGGTGCCCAATTTTGACTTCATAGGACATATTAAACACTTAGCTTGTTATTATGTTCAAGGTAATCAGATTTGTTTATCATTCTAATGGCCTCT
Organism: Syngnathus floridae; assembly: GCF_059516105.1. Classification (NCBI taxonomy): domain Eukaryota; kingdom Metazoa; phylum Chordata; class Actinopteri; order Syngnathiformes; family Syngnathidae; genus Syngnathus; species Syngnathus floridae. The sequence goes on along the minus strand of NC_142416.1, from coordinate 198,033 downwards.
TCAAAACTATTCTGGATTACTACTTTGGATCTATTCTACATTACTTGGCAACAACATACTCTGTAACAGATTAGGCAGTATAATCACATATGTTAACTTGAGAGTGCCCACACTCAATCTACTTATCGTGATGTGTTAAATCAATTACTGTTAGACATTATTTGTCTGATAATCTACCAAATCTTTGAATTGAAGAATTTGTGATTTAATTAATAGCTTGTTCAGGGTAATCAGACTTGTATATAATTCTAATGGCCTTCTTTTGAAAACTATTCTGAATTACAACTTTGGATCTTATATTACTTTGCAACAATCTACTCGGTGACAGATTAGGCAGTATAATCACATATGTTAACTTCAGTGCCCACACTGTATTTATTTATGGTTATTTGTTAAATCAAGTACTGTTAGACATGAAATAGGAAGTGTTTAACATAAATGTTATGGCTACTCACCATTGTAGCTCGCTCCTGGTCAATGATATGAGCCTCTTCTTGCAGTGGAAACCTTGCAGCCAACAAACACCGTGGAACCTAAAGGAATGAAATTAAACATTAACATTTCGCCTGGACCAACATTCACACGTACAACGCAACGCGGCTACACTTCTGCTATTACAAACGTAAATCTCCTTTAACACAACGAGTGTTACTTACCGTGTACGCTCTAGGCAAAATTGGATGTGATGCAATTCCAAATCTAGCTGAAACGGCAGTTAAAAGTAGAGTTACATCAAGTTTTCTTTTTTAATCAACACAATCATTTACAACCGTTGACCAGAAAGAATCGTCGAAATTCGACGTCCCCCACAAACGCCACGCTCACTCGCTTTTCAGGGCAACAAAAGTACTTCTTTTTAAAAACGATGAGTTGTACTTACCGTGTACGCTCTGGACGGTCCAGTTGCAAGCAGAAAAGAAAAATATTTCTCTTGTTAGTCGTATGTTACCATCCGCTGTGTCTTTGTCAACATCGCCGCCATTTTCCTACTTCCTGCTGCGAGCCACGCCCACGGATTTAAATTTGGGCGGAAGCTCTTTCCATTGGCGTCGTTTTCGCGTATAGCAAATCCGATTGGTTGGGAAGGGGGCACGGTTATGCAGCCGAGGGGTCCTGTGATCGGTGGGATGTAAAGTAGGCGTCGACGTCACATCCGCGTCACGTGACCACGACGTGGCAAACGTCATATAGCAACCGCTGTTTTGTTTAGTAGACTTACAGTTGTTATGCATTGACATAATGGCGCACACACCAAATAGATTTAAATAAATTAAATAATTCTTCTGCCCACTCTCTTTTAAACAAGTTAACTCTCCCCGCGGATTTGAATTCTGGCGAAAGTTACGCCCATCGACGTCACGTATGTCACGTGACCACGACGTGGCAGATGTCATATAGCAACCGCTGGTTTGTTTAGTAGATTTACAGTTGTTATGCATTGGCATAATGGTGTGCACTCAAAATAGATTTAAATAAATTAAATATTTCTTCTGCCCACTCCCTTTTAAACAAGTTAACTCTGCCCACGTCCATTGACGTCTTGTCTGCGTCACGTGACCACGACGTAGCGACGTCATATAGTAACCGCTGTTTTGATCAGTAGACTTAGTTATTATGCGTTGACATAATGGCGCATAGTGAGCTGAAGTGCATGGCGCTGAAGATTTGAATCTTTGAAATGCGCTGAGGTCTGACATATCAGGCAGAATGGTTTGCCATCACGTTCAACAAAAAATAGAAACTTTCCCACTCTGATTAAAACGTCCTGTGTTCATCTACGTATTTTCGTTTTGCTGTGCATCTTTTCCCTGCCATTTCGAGAGCCCAATTGACACTCATAGTTTAAAGAAATGTGTTTGCCCATCCTACTTTGTGGAATTTCACCACATGCGCTTTTGACCAAAATACCAAATTGAACTCAAGTGAAGCCAACACGCACAACCCCCCCCCCCCCCCCCCCCCCACACACACACACACACACACACACACACACAAATGTTGATATGAACATAAAAGAGCCGCATGCGGTTCGGGAGTTGCGGCTTGGCCAAACCTGTACTATACAACTTTATTTGTATAAAATTTTCACAACAGCTGTCACACAAACAAAGCGGGAAAAACCGAAGACGTGCGTGTTCCGCCCACGCTGGATTTATTTGCACCTTTGAAAAGACACCGTATTGCCGCAGATGTGGCAAAGAGTACTTTTGGGCATCTGAGACGGAAGGATGTCCAAAGCATCACGTCACCTGCTCTGGTAGGCATGGTGGTGGGACGTTGAGGTCAACCGCTTTGGGGTTGGCTGAATCTTTGATCGCAGGATGCAAAACACTTGAAGACAGAAGCAGAAAAGCAGAGCTAAATGCAAAATGTACTCACCGGTGACTCCAATTTTTTTCCCCCCTGAAGAAACAGCTGGACGGGTGGCCCCGGCTGGCCAGTGGGACTCTTGTTATTCTGACCCTTTTTAGTGCGCGTTTGGGGCAACAACCGTTTTTTGTGGCGCTCTTTTCTGGTTCAAAAGTGCCCTGCATGTGAATTTGCTTTTCCTGCCTTCTGATTGGATGAGCGCCGGTGTGACGCGGTGCCTCTGTCACCGTGGCGGGGGGTATACGTTGGCATCGGAGCGTCTGCCAACGTCTGAGACCGGCTGGCAGTGTATCGGAGGTGTCGAGTGCGGTGCCGATGGAGCTCACTCACCAGCTGGTGTTAGGGCCACAGAATGAAGGCCAAGGAGAAGAATAGAAAGAGAAACAGAAACTTCTCCTCCAATTGTTTGATTTGTCTCTTCTGAGCTTCAATGAATTCTTTCAGCTCTTTGTAAGCGTGCAAGTAAGTGCCGGGCTGGCTTTGGGCCCTTACCTGTTGCGCGCTGTGCAGCAGATCCATTCTCTCTTGGAGGATGCAAGCGTCGCGCTCCCTCAACTCGCACATCAGGGCTCGCTTCCATTGGTCCACGGCGCTCCTAAGCTCTTCTCTCTGATCCGCCGTCAGCACGTCATTCACGCCAGCGTGGCTGGCTTTTTCGCCGTCCGTGGCGGGGCAGTCCCGCTGCGGTAGCGCCTCGTACAACATGGCCTCCAGCTCCAGGATCCTCTGGGCCGCAATCCTCGTCCATCAGTGGTCCGGCGGGAGATTTGAGGGAGGCTTACCTTATGAGCCTGGTCCATGGAACACTTCCTGAAGTCCAACTCTTCATCCAGGTAGCCCTTCTGCTTGCAGAACATAGAAGAGCCCAAAGGCACAGCGTCAACAAGCTTCTTTCAGCGCAAAGCCTTCCAAAAGTCACATTTGAGCCGCCGAGTCTCGTGGAGTGCGAACATAAGGAGTTCGACATACACTTACGGCGTTATAGCCCAGGATGTCCATCTTCTTCATCAGATCACTGATGTTGATGTCCGGGGGAAAGGCGCAAGGAGCAATGTAAGGTGTTCTGGGACCTCGGGTTAAGGTTAGGGTTGCGAGGGACGCCTTACGTACGCTCACGCCCTCGGCCTCGCAGTAGATCTGCAAAGGGCTGAGGCCGTCTGGGAAACGGACTTGCAGAAACTTCAAGACGGGGGAGCGCCACTCCCTCTCCTGAAAGGCAGAGGCATGCATCCGTCCGTCCGTCCGTCCGTCACATCTCTGGCCTCAACACGCTTGTGCGAGTCTTCCCACCTCCAGCTCCAGGATGCGGAACTCAAGCAGTTCGTTTTGGTCTCGGATATCCTGGATGTGCTCTTTCAGACGCGCTTCTTCCGCCTCCATCCGCCTGACCTGAAAAGACAGTCAGACCTCATCTGCGGGGCTTCCCGACGGGTGTGACGCCAAGCGACTCCGCCCAGCGCCTTTCTTTCCGTCACCTTTTCGGCCAACTGCTGATTGCTCTGACGCAGCAGCTGCTTCTCCTCCACCCACTTGACATTCTAGAAGAGACAAACGCGTGGACAGCTTTGGAATGTTGTGTCATTTTCATCCACAAATTCTTTGGTTGACTGGAAAATGACATTTGCTTTTCTCCGCATTTTCCCAGCCACATTCGGGGGGGGGGTTGGTCCAGTAATGCCAGACGAATGAGTGACTGAAGAATGTAGCTATTTTGTCTGAGAAAAAGGTGTGCTCATTGATGAGCTTACCTGTCCTTGTTGCTTCAGCGCTGACTCCAGATCTGCTACTCTGCTTTGATAGTGACCCATTTCTACCATCAGCTTTTCTCTGGTCTGAAAGGAGGAGGAGGGAGGCTCCTCCTCCTCCTTTCAGACCAGAGAACACCCGAGGCTGGGTGAGAACGGGGAGGCTGCGACCCGGCCGGGGGTTGCGGGAAGGGGCGCCACCTTGATCTCCTTCTCGGCGTCGTAGTCCCCTTCGCTGGTCTGGGCTAGCAGAGCGTAGGCTCGTTGCAGCGCTTGATATTCTTGCGTCAGCTGGCGGTAGCGAAGCTCCGCCTCTTCATGCACACACCAATGCAACACAGCACTAGTACCAGAATCAGTCAGACCGGCGACAAAGCACCCGCGACGCAAAGACGAGTCCGATTCCAGGCTGAAGAGGAATGTTTGGTGCCAATACGCTGGCAGAAATGGCGGGCTACCTCTTCGGGTTCCGTGTCGGGGGTTCTGTCGGTGTGAAAAGACAAGGACGATCCGTCCGAGTCCACCAACACGTCTTCGTCGTAGCCGTAAAATGTTTCGATGACCTGCGGGCGCGGAAGCAAACATCTCTCTGAACAAACTGAAGCGACACCTCACGATGAATCGACGATAGGAACGATAGCGAGAAAAAGGCCATTTCATCTTGCGCAACACCAAGCAGCCGCAAACAAACAGACTCACCTTGCAGGACCTCACGCTTTGTTCCTCCTCAGAGATTCTCGACGTCGGTATCGTAGCAGCAAATCTCTCTCCTGTCGACACAAATAATCCGCCTTTGAGATTCTTTGGATGCAAAGGGAACGAACGGCTCCGGCGCAGAAACAAACGCGACTCACAATGACATTTCTGACATGAGCTCCTGTCTCCAGAGCCTGAAAAACACGTCACCGGCGATGATTGGAGGGACGCTCGTCTTTTCCAAAAGTGACAACTACAGGGTGTGTCAGGGTTTTCCAGATTATCTTTATCGTATCATTATGTTGCTTTGACTTTGACTGCAACCTGTAATAAATAATATTATTTATCCCTTATTTATCCCTATCGCTTATCCCTTCCTACACAAAGTCGTAAAACACCCCTTGCTATGTTTTGACTAGAGGTCAAGGGCTTCCTCTATTCAATCCACTCTTACACCCACCCTGTTTCTCTTAATTGAAATGCTCGTGCAGGAGCCGAGAGTCAGACTTCATTCGTACAACGGATGGACTCTCCACCTGCAGGTGTCCAAAAGAACTTACTTGTCTCCCGTGTGGTTCTTGCAAAATAAGTTGGAGCGAGCGCAACTCTAACAGGGTGCATTTTGCCACTAGCTGCCTACAGACAATGATGTCGCGCTCGCGGCTCATGGTTGACGGGCTGAGCAGCCGGGCAAGTCCGTCGTTTTCAGCGCACAGCGAGTGGCAAAGGCGCTGACAAAACGGGAGCTTTGAGCTGCTGAAAACGGCAAAACAAGTCTAAAGCGTGTTCAAACGCGTGCGCACAATGCTCCTGCTTGAAAGGTCGGAATTTAAGGGGCCAATTTTTTGGATGGCGGCCGCCGGCCAAGCTTTGGACGGAAAAGGTTTCCTGGCGACAGCGAGCGAGCGTGGCGCTGCCGTACGTGCACCGAGTCGCCTGCCTGAAGACGTTGGACAAGTCGTCGATGATGTGCCGCTGCTCCACAACTTGAAGGAACTCCATTTCACCGTCCTGCTGGCCGCAACCGCGGTCCAGGTCATTGAGCGAACTAGGCCTTCTCTGTGGAACACAAATGCAGTGGACTCTGTTGGCACGCCGCCGTTGTCCGCGTCGACTTACCAAGCTTGCCATCTCCTCGTTCTCCTGGGTGACAAAGCGCACTTTGTTTTCAAGGCGACACAGCACCAGCGAGAGTTCTTCATTCTTCCTGCTCAGGCGTTTGTTTTTGTACAGGAGTGGCAGAAACTGGCTTTCTGTTTCTCTCAGTCGCTTTAGCTGCAAGCATGAAGTGCGGGATGTGAAAGACGCACAACACGCGGGCCAGAACGTATCCATTCCTTTTGCATCGGTTTGAACGGAATCGTGGCTTTGGCTCCCAATAAAAGACATCTACCAGGCAACCGACTCGACGCGCCGCTCAACTAATAAGCAAGCGCAATGGGTGCCTCGCTGGATGGCGCGCATCAAACGTAGCGCAAACCTTCAAGCGTGCCGTCAATAAATTACCAGTTCATTGCGCTCTTCAGAAAGCAGGGCGTTTCGATCCTCCAGGTTCCTGATGACTGCGCTGAGCTCAGCGATTTTCAGATGAAACCGTCGCGTGTCCCGATCCTCCTGAGACTGAAAACGCCCCGCAACACACACACACAAGCACTCGTTCAAAGTTCAAAACTGTTTTTGTGCTACCTTCCTCCAGCAACGAACTAAGTCATGCGTACTGCAAGTGTGTGATGAGGTGGCTTACGCAATGAAGAGGATTGCTAGTAGCGGCGTTGACCCCACTTCCAGGGTAGTTTAGGCCCGCCCTTTGGGAATCCCTCAGGGCAGCGATCTGCTGCTCGGCAGCCTGAGTCTGCAGCTGAAGGCGGTGGACGTGGCCGGCCCCAGGGCTTCATCCAAAACACTAACCGCTCTGTCTTTCAGCTTGATCTCATCCGTCTGGATGTACAAACGGGGAGCGCTCAGGCAGGCGGGCAAACTCATTTGCCAGAATTGTGACAAAAACAAAGAGAGCAACCGGCCAATTTTTTTTCTTGAATCGACTAGAACACCTTTGCTGTGACAAAAGCGAAGCGAGCAACCGGACATTTTCTTCTTGTGAAATAGAATAGAATAGAATGCCTTAGGTGTCATTGCACTGCAGGTATACAACGAAATTGGGAACATAGCCACGCACCGCGCATCTGATCAGTCCTACCAGTCGGCGGATCTCCCTCTCGCAGTCTCTCTTGGTTCGGCTCAGCTCCTCCCGATGCTGGTGATGAGCCGATCGGAGCTCGGCCGCTCGGGACTGCCAGGCCTGCTGGGCCGCTGCCAGGGCTTCTTCCGCGCTCCTGGTGGAGGCGACACCGCTCGGTCTCCCGACACCGCCGCGTCTCCTCCACCTCCGCCAGCAAAGCGCCCCCCCTCCTCACCTGAGCAGACATTGCGCCACACCGGGCCGTTGAGACCGCAACGGAGCGCCGCGACGCTTACTGGGGACAAGCTACACAATACGGTAGCGGCCGCATCGAAGCCCGACGTGGCGTGCGGATAGTCAGACACGGATAGAGCGGATCACCTTGTCCATGGAGCCGTCCCTCAGGCTGAGGACCAAGGCATTCAGTTGCTGGATCTCTCCATCTTTGATTTTGATCACTCTCATCAGCTCCATTTCATGCTGCCGCAGTAATGTCTCCCTGGTAATGGCTAACTCTTTCTGCTTCTCCTCATGGAGTTTGCTTTTGAGTTCCGTCATGGCGGCGGTGGCACGGTGGTGCTCCGCCCGCAGGTCCTGACTTCTCTCTCTCTCCAGACAGCTGACCTGACATGACTTAGACTTAGACTTAGACAAACTTTATTGTCATCTTGTCTGCACATGGTGCATACAAAACGAAATTCCGTTGCATACGTCTTACAACAAAGTAGTGATATTGCAGTTGAATAGAAGTAACATATCCTATGAAAATATATATATATACATATACTATATATATATATATATATATATTAAAAATAAGTATAAAGTGCAGCAGTGATAATTATGCAATAGTGCAAGTAGGCAAAACAGTATTCAAGAGTGTGCAGAGGAATGCTAAACCATGTATTAAACTTCTATTTAAAGGGTTTATACAAGTTCAGTAAAGTTGGTAGTGTGAGATAGTGCAAGATAGAGGTCCGTAGTGTCATAAAGTACAGTTCTGTGAATGTGTGATGCAGAGTTCAGTTTAGAGCTCAACAGTTCTAGTGTTCAACAGTCTGATGACAGCAGGGAAAAAGCTGTTGCAGAACCTGGTGGACCTGCAGCGGATGCTGCAAACCTCTTCCCAGAGGGCAGCAGGGAGAACAGTCCATGGTGGGGGTGTGATGGGTCATTGATGATGTTACGGGCACGGGACATGCAGCGCTGAGATGAAATGTCCTGAATGGAGGGAAGAGGAGCCCCTATGATCCTCTCTGCTGTCCTCACCACTCTCCTCACGTTCTTCCAATCGGAGGCGGTGCAGCCTCCACACCACACAGAGAGACAGCTTGTCAGAATGCTCTCTATGGTGCTCCTGTAGAACGTCCTCATGATGGGTGGGGGCAGGTGGGCTCTCCTCATCCTCCGCTGTAAGTACAAGCGCTTCTGTGCCCTCTTGACCAGTGCCGTAGTGTTCATAGTCCAGGTGAGGTCTTCTGTGATGTGGACCCCCAGGAATTTGGTGGTGCTGACCACCTCCACAGCTGAGCTGTTGATGATCAGTGGAGCGTGGTGAGGCTGTTTTTTCCTGAAGTCGACGATGATCTCCTTCATCTTCTCCTCATTCAGGATCAGGCTGTTTTCTCTGCACCAGCCCACCAGCTGCTCCACCTCCTCTCTGTAGTCCAGGTCGTTGTTGTCTCTGATGAGCCCCACCACCGTTGTGTCGTCTGCTGACTTCACGATGTGATTGGTGGTGAACCTGAGGACGCAGTCGTGTGTCATCAGGGTGAACAGCAGGGGGCTCAGGACGCAGCCCTGAAGGGAGCCTGTGCTGAGGGTGATGACATCAGAGGTGTTCTGTCCGACCCGGACTGACTGAGGTCTGTTGCTGAGGAAGTCTAGCAGCCAGTTGCGAAGGGGGGTGTTGAAGCCCAGGTGTTCCAATTTTCCTACCAGATGCTGTGGGATGATGGTGTTAAACGCTGAGCTGAAGTCCAGGAACAGCCTCCGCACATGGGTGTTCTTCTCCTCCAGGTGAGCCAGGCTCAGGTGAAGAACGGAGGAGATGGCGTCCTGAGTGGAGCGGTTTTGCCGGTCGGCAAACTGGAACGGGTCAAATAATAGGGGGAGTCTGGAAACGATGTGACCTTTAAGCAGCCTTTCGAAGCACTTCATCATAACCGGAGTCAGTGCAACAGGCCGGTAATCATTAAATGAGGTGATTTGAGGTTTCTTCGGCACCGGAATGATGGAGGCAGTCTTAAAGCACGCCGGCACTGTGGCTTGGCCCAGCGAGGTGTTAAAAATGTCTGTGATGACCCCAGCCAGATGACTTGCACATTCCCTGAACACACGCCCAGGAATGTTGTCGGGGCCAGGGGCCTTACAGGGGTTGACTCTCCTCAGGGTCTTCAACACATCGGCGGAGTCAAGGCAGAGTACCTCCTCTTCCTGATGGGGGACAGTTTTAACTGCTGGAGTGCCGTTTAGTGCCTCGAACCTCCCAAAGAAGTTATTTAGACCATTTAGAAAGTCAGCATCAACTACACCCACCGGGGGGGGGGGAGAGTGAGTTGTAGTCTGTAATCGCCCGTATGCCTTGCCACATACTCCTGATGTTTTTGACGTCGTGGAAACGATCCTGAAATTTTCGACTGCGGTCTCGCTTCGCTATCCTGATGGCACGGTTCAAGTTGGCTCTCGCTGTCCTCAGTGTCTCCTTGTCGCCAGACTTGAAGGCAGAGTTCCGCGCTCGTAGCGTTTGACGTACCTCCTCAGTCATCCAGGGTCGTTGGTTGCCCCGGGTGATGATATTCTTAGTGGTGCTGACGTCCTCGGTGCATTTGTTGATGTAGGCTGACACAGTCATGGCACACGCATGTCTAATCTACATCGGGAAAACTGGGAGGGAGGGAGGGAGGCAGGCAGGGAGGCAGGCAGGGAGGCAGGCAGTGTCTGTCTGTTGAGGTTTTCACCTTGTTCTTCTCCTGCTGAAGTTCTAACTGGACGTCCATCAGTTTGGTTCTCAGCTCGTCATTGGCGGCCTGAAGGGCGTCCGTTCGCTCCGCCTTGGCCCGCCCTGCCGGAGCTCGTTTGGACATCTCTTACTCGAGTCTCGCCCGGTCGTCAGTCAGAGATCACAACATTTGTACCTGGAGAGCACAAACGCAGCGCTGTTTTCCACTGGCTTCGAACTCAACTTCAATCGGTACCGTAACTTACAACATCATAAACATAGAACTAGCTTGACTTATTCATTGAATAAATGCATTTGGTTCTTCAAAACTGCATCACGCAACATAGCGTGACCGAGACGGCCGTTATCCACCTGCGTGAAGTTATTTGGTGAAATGAATGAGATGTTTAAGACACCATCGTTCTGTCTCTATGTAGATGAAGGGAAATAATCGATTGCTGAAGGTCCAAAGGTGTTGTGATAAACAAATAAACATATTAGTGATTAGTGACATATTTGTGATAAACATATTAGGCAGGATAATCACATATGTTAACGTGACTGCCCACACTGTATTTATTTATGGTTATTTGTTAAATCGAGTACTGTTAGACATGAAATAGGAAGTGTTTAACATAAAAGGAAGACGAAAGGGGTACTCACCATTGTAGCTCCTGCTGGTCAATGATACGAGCCTCTTCTTGCAGTGGAAAACATACAGCCAACAAACACCGTGGAACCTAAAGGAATGAAATTAAACATTAACATTTAGCCTCAACCAACATTCACAGATACAACGCAACGCAAACTACACAAACGTAAATCTTTTTAAACACAATGAGTTGTACTTACCGTGTACGCTCTAGACGGTCCACTTGCAAGCAGAAAATAAAGATATTTCTGTTGATAATCGTCGTGTTTGTATCCGGTGTCTCGCTCAAGGCCATTGCGCCCACAGATTTGAATTTTGGCGAGAGTTCAGCCTATTGACGTCATTTCCGCGGTGTAATACCCGCATATCTGAAACGGCAAAGTTAAGAGTAGAGTTAAATAAAGTTTTTAGTCAACGCAATAATTTACAACCGTTGACCAGTCGAAATAATCGTCGAAATTTGGCGTCTGTGGCTGGAAGCAGACGCCGAGTTCGACATTCCTCCCAAACGCCACACTCCCTCGCTTTTCAGGGCTAAAAAAAAACAGTTGTAATTACCTTGTACGCTCTAGACGGTCAAGTTGCAAGCTGAAAACAAAAATATTTGCCTTGTTAGTCATCGTGTTACTAACCGCTGTGTCTTGTTTGCCAGAATTGCCGCTTTCCTACTTCCTGTTGCAAGCCACGCCCACGGATTATAATTTTGCCGTGAGTTCCGCCTATTGACGTCATGTCCGCGCCACATGACTGCGACGTAATATTATCTAAAACTGTTTGTGCGGTATTGTGTTGTTCTGTGCGGTATTGTTATTCTGTGCGGCGTCGTGTTGTTCTGTGCGGCGTCGTGTTGTTCAGTGCGACGTCGTGTTGTTCAGTGCGGCATGGTGTTGTTCAGTGCGGCATGGTGTTGTTCAGTGCGGCATGGTGTTGTTCAGTGCGGCATGGTGTTGTTCAGTGCGGAATGGTGTTGTTCAGTGCAGCATGGTGTTGTTCAGTCCGGGATGGTGTTGTTCAATGCGGGATGGTGTTGTTCAGTGCGGGGTGGTGTTGTTCAGTGCGGGATGGTGTTGTTCAGTGCGGCATGGTGTTGTTCAATGCGGCATGGTGTTGTTCAGTGCGGGATGGTGTTGTTCATTGCGGCATGGTGTTGTTCAGTGCGGCATGGTGTTGTTCAGTGCGGCATGGTGTTGTTCAGTGCGGCATGGTGTTGTTCAGTGCGGCATAATGTTGTTCAGTGCGGCATGGTGTTGTTCAGTGCAGGATGGTGTTGTTCAGTGCGGCATGGTGTTGTTCAATGCAGGATCGTGTTGTTCAGTGCAGCATAATGTTGTTCAGTGCAGCATGGTGTTGTTCAGTGCGGCATGGTGTTGTTCAATGCGGCATGGTGTTGTTCACTGCGGGATGGTGTTGTTCAATGCGGGATCGTGTTGTTCAGTGCGGCATAATGTTGTTCAGTGCGGCATGGTGTTGTTCAGTGCGGCATGGTGTTGTTCAGTGCGACATAATGTTGTTTAGTGCGGCATAATGTTGTTCAGTGCGGCATAATGTTGTTCAGTGCGGCATGGTGTTGTTCAGTGCGGCATGGTGTTGTTCAGTGCGGCATGGTGTTGTTCAGTGCAGGATGGTGTTGTTCAGTGCGGCATGGTGTTGTTCAATGCGGCATGGTGTTGTGCAGTGCGGGATGGTGTTGTTCAGTGCGGGGTGGTGTTGTTCAGTGCGGCATGGTGTTGTTCAGTGCGGAATGGTGTTGTTCAGTGCGGCATGGTGTTGTTCAGTGCGGCATGGTGTTGTTCAGTGCAGGATGGTGTTGTTCAATGCGGGATCGTGTTGTTCAGTGCGGCATGGTGTTGTTCAGTGCGGCATGGTGTTGTTCAGTGCGGCATAATGTTGTTCAGTGCGGCATGGTGTTGTTCAGTGCGGCATGGTGTTGTTCAGTGCGGCATGGTGTTGTTCAGTGCGGCATGGTGTTGTTCAGTGCGCCATAATGTTGTTCAGTGCGGCATGGTGTTGTTCAGTGCGGGATGGTGTTGTTCAGTGCGGCATGGTGTTGTTCAATGCGGCATAGTGTTGTTCAGTGCGGGATGGTGTTGTTCAGTGCAGGATGGTGTTGTTCAGTGCGGCATGGTGTTGTTCAATGCGTCAGTGCGGCATAATGTTGTTCAGTGCGGCATGGTGTTGTTCAGTGCGGCATGGTGTTGTTCAGTGCGGCATGGTGTTGTTCAGTGCAGGATGGTGTTGTTCAGTGCGGCATGGTGTTGTTCAATGCGGCATGGTGTTGTTCAGTGCGGGATGGTGTTGTTCAGTGCAGGATGGTGTTGTTCAGTGCGGCATGGTGTTGTTCAGTGCGGAATGGTGCTGTTAAGTGCGGCATGGTGTTGTTCAGTGCGGCATGGTGTTGTTCAGTGCAGGATGGTGTTGTTCAATGCGGGATCGTGTTGTTCAGTGCGGCATGGTGTTGTTCAGTGCGGCATGATGTTGTTCAGTGCGGCATAATGTTGTTCAGTGCGGCATGGTGTTGTTCAGTGCGGCATGGTGTTGTTCAGTGCGGCATGGTGTTGTTCAGTGCGGCATGGTGTTGTTCAGTGCGGCATAATGTTGTCCAGTGCGCCATAATGTTGTTCAGTGCGGCATGGTGTTGTTCAGTGCGGGATGGTGTTGTTCAGTGCGGCATGGTGTTGTTCAATGCGGCATGGTGTTGTTCAGTGCGGGATGGTGTTGTTCAGTGCGGGATAGTGTTGTTCAGTGCGGCATGGTGTTGTTCAATGCGGCATGGTGTTGTTCAGTGCGGGATGGTGTTGTTCAGTGCGGCATGGTGTTGTTCAGTGCGGCATGGTGTTGTTCAGTGCGGCATGGTGTTGTTCAGTGCGGCATGGTGTTGTTCAGTGCGGCATGGTGTTGTTCAGTGCGGCATGGTGTTGTTCAGTGCGGAATGGTGTTGTTCAGTGCGGCATGGTGTTGTTCAGTGCGGGATGGTGTTGTTCAATGCGGGATCGTGTGTTCAGTGCGGGGTGGTGTTGTTCAGTGCAGGATGGTGTTGTTCAGTGCAGGATGGTGTTGTTCAGTGCGGCATGGTGTTGTTCAATGCAGGATCGTGTTGTTCAGTGCAGCATAATGTTGTTCAGTGCAGCATGGTGTTGTTCAGTGCGGCATGGTGTTGTTCAATGCGGCATGGTGTTGTTCAGTGCGGGATGGTGTTGTTCAGTGCGGCATGGTGTTTTTCAGTGCGGCATAATGTTGTTCAGTGCAGCATGGTGTTGTTCAGTGCGGCATGGTGTTGTTCAGTGCGACATAATGTTGTTCAGTGCGGCATAATGTTGTTCAGTGCGGCATGGTGTTGTTCAGTGCGGCATGGTGTTGTTCAGTGCGGCATGGTGTTGTTCAGTGCGGCATGGTGTTGTTCAGTGCAGGATGGTGTTGTTCAGTGCAGGATGGTGTTGTTCAATGCGGCATGGTGTTGTTCAGTGCGGGATGGTGTTGTTCAGTGCGGGATGGTGTTGTTCATTGCGGCATGGTGTTGTTCAGTGCGGCATGGTGTTGTTCAGTGCGGCATGGTGTTGTTCAGTGCGGCATAATGTTGTTCAGTGCGGCATAATGTTGTTCAGTGCGGCATGGTGTTGTTCAGTGCGGGATGGTGTTGTTCAGTGCAGGATGGTGTTGTTCAGTGCGGCATGGTGTTGTTCAATGCGGGATCGTGTTGTTCAGTGCGGCATGGTGTTGTTCAGTGCGGCATGGTGTTGTTCAGTGCGGCATGGTGTTGTTCAGTGCGGCATGGTGTTGTTCAGTGCGGCATAATGTTGTTCAGTGCGGCATAATGTTGTTCAGTGCGGCATAATGTTGTTCAGTGCGGCATAATGTTGTTCAGTGCGGCATAATGTTGTTCAGTGCGGCATAATGTTGTTCAGTGCGGGATGGTGTTGTTCATTGAGGCATGGTGTTGTTCAGTGCGGCATGGTGTTGTTCAGTGCGGCATGGTGTTGTTCAGTGCGGGATGGTGTTGTTCAGTGCAGGATGGTGTTGTTCAGTGCGGCATGGTGTTGTTCAATGCGGCATGGTGTTGTTCAGTTCGGGATGGTGTTGTTCAGTGCGGCATGGTGTTGTTCAGTGCGGCATAATGTTTTTCAGTGCGGCATGGTGTTGTTCAGTGCGGCATGGTGTTGTTCAGTGCAGCATAATGTTGTTCAGTGCGGCATGGTGTTGTTCAGTGCGGAATGGTGTTGTTCAGTGCGGCATGGTGTTGTTCAGTGCGGCATGGTGTTGTTCAGTGCGGCATGGTGTTGTTCAGTGCGGCATGGTGTTGTTCAGTGCGGGATGGTGTTCAATGCGGGATCGTGTTGTTCAGTGCGGCATGGTGTTGTTCAGTGCGGCATGGTGTTGTTCAGTGCGGCATGGTGTTGTTCAGTGCGGCATGGTGTTGTTCAGTGCGGCATGGTGTTGTTCATTTCGGCATAATGTTGTTCAGTGCGGCATAATGTTGTTTAGTGCGGCATGGTGTTGTTCAGTGCGGGATGGTGTTGTTCAGTGCGTTACAATGTTGTTCAGTGCGGCATGGTGTTGTTCAGTGCGGCATGGTGTTGTTCAGTGCGGCATGGTGTTGTTCAGTGCGGCATAATGTTGTTCAGTGCGGCATAATGTTGTTCAGTGCGGCATGGTGTTGTTCAGTGCGGGATGATGTTGTTCAGTGCGGGATGGTGTTGTTCAGTGCGGCATGGTGTTCAATGCGGAATGGTGTTGTTCAGTGCAGGATGGTGTTGTTCAGTGCGGCATGGTGTTGTTCAGTGCGGCATAATGTTGTTCAGTGCGGCATGGTGTTGTTCAGTGCGGCATGGTGTTGTTCAGTGCGGCATGGTGTTGTTCAGTGCGGCATGGTGTTGTTCAGTGCGGCATAATGTTGTTCAGTGCGGCATGGTGTTGTTCAGTGCGGCATGGTGTTGTTCAGTGCGGCATAATGTTCAGTGCGGCATAATGTTGTTCAGTGCGGCATGGTGTTGTTCAGTGCGGGATGGTGTTGTTCAGTGCAGGATGGTGTTGTTCAGTGCGGCATGGTGTTCAGTGCGGGATGGTGTCTTTCAGTGCGGCATGGTGTCGTTCAGTGCGGCATGGTGTCTTTCAGTGCGGCATGGTGGCGTTCAGTGAGGCATGGTGTTGTTCAGTGCGGCATGGTGTTATTTAGTGCGGCATGGTGTTGTTCAGTGCGGGATGGTGTTGTTCAGTGTGGCATGGTGTTCAGTGCGGCATGGTGTTGTTCAGTGCGGTATCGTGTTGTTCAGTGCGGTATCGTGTTTCTCAGTGCGGTATCGTGTTGTTCAGTGCAGTATCGTTGTGTTGTTCGTATTGTGTTGTGTTGTTCGTAATGTGTTGTGTTGTTCGTATTGTGTTGTGTTGTTCATATTGTGTTGTTCATATTGTGTTGAGTTATTCGTATTGTGTTGTGTTGTTCGTATTGTGTTGCCTTTAACACTTAGCCTCTAACACTTAGCCTCTAACACTTAGCCTCTAACACTTAGCCTCTAGCATCTAGAAGGTAAATAAATAGGAAGGAAGGACTCACCAGTGACGTCTTCGCCCACGTCCAAGCGTTGTACTTTGTATTTTCATCCTTCTGACAGTGGAAAACATAGCCAACAAACACCGTGGAACCTAAACGAATGAAAGAAAACTATCATTTGGCCACAACCAACATTCACAGATACAACACAATGTGACGTGCGGGGTTGAGGTTAAAGGTTGAGTGAAGGGCCCTCGTTTTAAACTACTTTTTTGAAAAGGATTGGGAACAAGTAAGACGTATTTAATTTATTTAATGGGAAGTAGTAAGAGCTATTGAATTTAATCTATGTATTATATTCTATTGTATTGTATTCTGTTGTATTCTTTTGGATTGTATTCACACTAACCCCACTAAAACTTCAGCCCACAAAAACTCGCCTCTGGCGCCTAGCCTCTGGCACTTAGCCTCTAACACTTAGCCTTTAACACTTAGCCTTTAACACTTAGCCTTTAACACTTAGCCTAGAAGGTGAATAAATAGGGTTAAAGGTTGAGTGAAGGGACCTCGTTTTAAACTACTTTTTTGAAAAGGAGTGGGAACAAGTAAGACGTATTTAATTTATTTAATGGGAAGTAGTAAGACTTATTAAATTTATTTAATCTACTTTTCTTCCCAGGCAAAATTTGATGTGCTGCAATTCCAAATTTCCAAAGTGAATGAAGGAATGAAGTCCTTTAAATTATGATTTTGTATAAATACTAGGCATTAACACAAAATCGACGGCACAAAATGGGCAGACTTTACTTGTTTGAAAAGGACTGGTTACAAGACAGACTTTTTTAATTTATTTAATGGGAAGAAGACTTATTTAGTTTAATTGATCTATTTTTGTTCCCTGGCAAAATTCGATTTGCTGCAATTCCAAATTTCCAAAGTGAATGAAGGAAAGAAGTCGTTTAAATTATGATTTTGTTTAAATACTAGGCATAGACACAAAATCTACGGCACAAAATGGGCAGACTTTACTTGTTTGAAGAGGACTGGTTACAAGACAGACTTTTCTGATTTATTTAATGGGAAGAAGACTTATTTAGTTTATTTAATCTATTTTTGTTCCCTGGCAAAATTGGATTTGCTGAAATTGTATTTTGCCAAATCTTGCCTTGAGACCTGATAGGAAGTATTAAACGCTTAGTTAAATCAATACAAGTTGGTAATAAGAGCGAGTAATGTTGGTTGAACCGATGAATGAAGGTTGAAAGCAATTTAAATTATGACTTTGTATAAATACTAGATATTAACAGAACATCTACTGCGCGAAATGGGCAGAGTTTACTTGTTTGAGAAGGAGTGGCTTATTCAAAACTAAGATTTATTTAATCTGTTTGTTCCCAGGCAAAATTGGATGTGATGCAATTCCAAATTTCACCACATGATGGTGCCCAATTTTGACTTCATAGGACATATTAAACACTTAGCTTGTTATTATGTTCAAGGTAATCAGATTTGTTTATTATTCTAATGGCCTCTTCAAAACTATTCTGGATTACTACTTTGGATCTATTCTACATTACTTGGCAACAACATACTCTGTAACAGATTAGGCAGTATAATCATATATGTTAACTTGAGAGTGTCCACACTCAATCTACTTATCGTGATGTGTTAAATCAATTACTGTTAGACATTATTTGTCTGATAATCTACCAAATCTTTGAATTGAAGAATTTGTGATTTAATTAATAGCTTGTTGTTATGTTCAGGGTAATCAGACTTGTATATAATTCTAATGGCCTTCTTTTGAAAACTATTCTGAATTACAACTTTGGATCTTATATTACTTTGCAACAATCTACTCGGTGACAGATTAGGCAGTATAATCACGTATGTTAACTTCAGTGCCCACACCGTATTTATTTATGGTTATTTGTTAAATCAAGTACTGTTAGACATGAAATAGGAAGTGTTTAACATAAATGTTATGGCTACTCACCATTGTAGCTCGCTCCTGGTCAATGATACGAGCCTCTTCTTGCAGTGGAAAACTTGCAGCCAACAAACACCGTGGAACCTAAAGGAATGAAATTAAACATTAACATTTCGCCTCGACCAATTTTCACACGTACAACGCAACGCGGCTACACTTCTGCTATTACAAACGTAAATCTCCTTAAACACAATGAGTGTTACTTACCGTGTACGCTCTAGACGGTCCAGTTGCAAGCAGAAAATAAAGATATTTCCGTTGATAATCGTCGCTGCTCAGTGGCTCACGGCCATCGCGCCAACAGATTTGAATTTTGGCGGAGGTTCGGGCAATTACGTCATATCCGCGGCACATGACTGCGACGTAATACCCGCTTATCTGAAACGGCAGTTAAAAGTAGAGTTACATCAAGTTTTCTTGGAACCTAAACGAATGAAAGAAAACTATCATTTGGCCACAACCAACATTCACAGATACAACACAACGTGCGGGGTTGAGGTTAAAGATTGAGTGAAGGGCCCTCGTTTTAAACTACTGTTTTGAAAAGGAGTGGGAACAAGTAAGACGTATTTAATTTATTTAATGGGAAGTAGTAAGACTTATTAAATTTATTTAATCTACTTTTCTTCCCAGGCAAAATTTGATGTGCTGCAATTCCAAATTTCCAAAGTGAATGAAGGAATGAAGTCCTTTAAATTATGATTTTGTATAAATACTAGGCATTAACACAAAATCGACGGCACAAAATGGGCAGACTTTACTTGTTTGAAAAGGACTGGTTACAAGACAGACTTTTTTAATTTATTTAATGGGAAGAAGACTTATTTAGTTTAATTGATCTATTTTTGTTCCCTGGCAAAATTCGATTTGCTGCAATTCCAAATTTCCAAAGTGAATGAAGGAAAGAAGTCGTTTAAATTATGATTTTGTTTAAATACTAGGCATAGACACAAAATCTACGGCACAAAATGGGCAGACTTTACTTGTTTGAAGAGGACTGGTTACAAGACAGACTTTTCTGATTTATTTAATGGGAAGAAGACTTATTTAGTTTATTTAATCTATTTTTGTTCCCTGGCAAAATTGGATTTGCTGAAACTGTATTTTGCCAAATCTTGCCTTGAGACCTGATAGGAAGTATTAAACGCTTAGTTAAATCAATACAAGTTGGTAATAAGAGCGAGTAATGTTGGTTGAACCGATGAATGAAGGTTGAAAGCAATTTAAATTATGACTTTGTATAAATACTAGATATTAACAGAACATCTACTGCGCGAAATGGGCAGAGTTTACTTGTTTGAGAAGGAGTGGCTTATTCAAAACTAAGATTTATTTAATCTGTTTGTTCCCAGGCAAAATTGGATGTGATGCAATTCCAAATTTCACCACATGATGGTGCCCAATTTTGACTTCATAGGACATATTAAACACTTAGCTTGTTATTATGTTCAAGGTAATCAGATTTGTTTATTATTCTAATGGCCTCTTCAAAACTATTCTGGATTACTACTTTGGATCTATTCTACATTACTTGGCAACAACATACTCTGTAACAGATTAGGCAGTATAATCATATATGTTAACTTGAGAGTGCCCACACTCAATCTACTTATCGTGATGTGTTAAATCAATTACTGTTAGACATTATTTGTCTGATAATCTACCAAATCTTTGAATTGAAGAATTTGTGATTTAATTAATAGCTTGTTCAGGGTAATCAGACTTGTATATAATTCTAATGGCCTTCTTTTGAAAACTATTCTGAATTACAACTTTGGATCTTATATTACTTTGCAACAATCTACTCGGTGACAGATTAGGCAGTATAATCACATATGTTAACTTCAGTGCCCACACTGTATTTATTTATGGTTATTTGTTAAATCAAGTACTGTTACACATGAAATAGGAAGTGTTTAACATAAATGTTATGGCTACTCACCATTGTAGCTCGCTCCTGGTCAATGATACGAGCCTCTTCTTGCAGTGGAAAACTTGCAGCCAACAAACACCGTGGAACCTAAAGGAATGAAATTAAACATTAACATTTCGCCTCGACCAATTTTCACACGTACAACGCAACGCGGCTACACTTCTGCTATTACAAACGTAAATCTCCTTAAACACAATGAGTGTTACTTACCGTGTACGCTCTAGACGGTCCAGTTGCAAGCAGAAAATAAAGATATTTCCGTTGATAATCGTCGCTGCTCAGTGGCTCACGGCCATCGCGCCAACAGATTTGAATTTTGGCGGAGGTTCGGGCAATTACGTCATATCCGCGGCACATGACTGCGACGTAATACCCGCTTATCTGAAACGGCAGTTAAAAGTAGAGTTACATCAAGTTTTCTTGGAACCTAAACGAATGAAAGAAAACTATCATTTGGCCACAACCAACATTCACAGATACAACACAACGTGCGGGGTTGAGGTTAAAGATTGAGTGAAGGGCCCTCGTTTTAAACTACTGTTTTGAAAAGGAGTGGAAACAAGTAAGACGTATTTAATTTATTTAATGGGAAGTAGTAAGACTTATTAAATTTATTTAATCTACTTTTCTTCCCAGGCAAAATTTGATGTGCTGCAATTCCAAATTTCCAAAGTGAATGAAGGAATGAAGTCCTTTAAATTATGATTTTGTATAAATACTAGGCATAAACACAAAATCGACGGCACAAAATGGGCAGACTTTACTTGTTTGAAAAGGACTGGTTACAAGACAGACTTTTTTAATTTATTTAATGGGAAGAAGACTTATTTAGTTTAATTGATCTATTTTTGTTCCCTGGCAAAATTCGATTTGCTGCAATTCCAAATTTCCAAAGTGAATGAAGGAAAGAAGTCGTTTAAATTATGATTTTGTTTAAATACTAGGCATAGACACAAAATCTACGGCACAAAATGGGCAGACTTTACTTGTTTGAAGAGGACTGGTTACAAGACAGACTTTTCTGATTTATTTAATGGGAAGAGGACTTATTTAGTTTATTTAATCTATTTTTGTTCCCTGGCAAAATTGGATTTGCTGAAATTGTATTTTGCCAAATCTCGATTTGAGACCTGATAGGAAGTATTAAACGCTTAGTTAAATCAATACAAGTTGGTAATAAGAGCGAGTAATGTTGGTTGAACCGATGAATGAAGGTTGAAAGCAATTTAAATTATGACTTTGTATAAATACTAGATATTAAAAGAACATCTACTGCGCAAAATGGGCAGAGTTTACTTGTTTGAGAAGGAGTGGCTTATTCAAAACTAAGATTTATGTAATCTGTTTGTTCCCAGGCAAAATTGGATGTGATGCAATTCCAAATTTCACCATATGATGGTGCCCAATTTTGACTTCATAGGACATATTAAACACTTAGCTTGTTATTATGTTCAAGGTAATCAGATTTGTTTATCATTCTAATGGCCTCTTCAAAACTATTCTGGATTACTACTTTGGATCTATTCTACATTACTTGGCAACAACATACTCTGTAACAGATTAGGCAGTATAATCACATATGTTAACTTGAGAGTGCCCACACTCAATCTACTTATCGTGATGTGTTAAATCAATTACTGTTAGACATTATTTGTCTGATAATCTACCAAATCTGTGAATTGAAGAATTTGTGATTTAATTAATAGCTTGTTCAGGGTAATCAGACTTGTATATAATTCTAATGGCCTTCTTTTGAAAACTATTCTGAATTACAACTTTGGATCTTATATTACTTTGCAACAATCTACTCGGTGACAGATTAGGCAGTATAATCACATATGTTAACTTCAGTGCCCACACTGTATTTATTTATGGTTATTTGTTAAATCAAGTACCGTTAGACATGCAATAGGAAGTGTTTAACATAAATGTTATGGCTACTCACCATTGTAGCTCGCTCCTGGTCAATGATATGAGCCTCTTCTTGCAGTGGAAACCTTGCAGCCAACAAACACCGTGGAACCTAAAGGAATGAAATTAAACATTAACATTTCGCCTGGACCAACATTCACACGTACAACGCAACGCGGCTACACTTCTGCTATTACAAACGTAAATCTCCTTAAACACAACGAGTGTTACTTACCGTGTACGCTCTAGGCAAAATTGGATGTGATGCAATTCCAAATCTAGCTGAAACGGCAGTTAAAAGTAGAGTTACATCAAGTTTTCTTTTTTAATCAACACAATCATTTACAACCGTTGACCAGAAAGAATCGTCGAAATTCGACGTCCCCCACAAACGCCACGCTCACTCGCTTTTCAGGGCAACAAAAGTACTTCTTTTTAAAAACGATGAGTTGTACTTACCGTGTACGCTCTGGACGGTCCAGTTGCAAGCAGAAAATAAAAACATTTCTCTTGTTAGTCGTATGTTACCATCCGCTGTGTCTTTGTCAACATCGCCGCCATTTTCCTACTTCCTGCTGCGAGCCACGCCCACGGATTTAAATTTGGGCGGAAGCTCTTTCCATTGGCGTCGTTTTCGCGTATAGCAAATCCGATTGGTTGGGAAGGGGGCACGGTTATGCAGCCGAGGGGTCCTGTGATCGGTGGGATGTAAAGTAGGCGTCGACGTCACGTCCGCGTCACGTGACCACGACGTGGCAAACGTCATATAGCAACCGCTGTTTTGTTTAGTAGACTTACAGTTGTTATGCATTGACATAATGGCGCACACACCAAATAGATTTAAATAAATTAAATAATTCTTCTGCCCACTCTCTTTTAAACAAGTTAACTCTCCCCGCGGATTTGAATTCTGGCGAAAGTTACGCCCATCGACGTCACGTATGTCACGTGACCACGACGTGGCAGATGTCATATAGCAACCGCTGGTTTGTTTAGTAGATTTACAGTTGTTATGCATTGGCATAATGGTGTGCACTCAAAATAGATTTAAATAAATTAAATATTTCTTCTGCCCACTCCCTTTTAAACAAGTTAACTCTGCCCACGTCCATTGACGTCTTGTCTGCGTCACGTGACCACGACGTAGCGACGTCATATAGTAACCGCTGTTTTGATCAGTAGACTTAGTTATTATGCGTTGACATAATGGCGCATAGTGAGCTGAAGTGCATGGCGCTGAAGATTTGAATCTTTGAAATGCGCTGAGGTCTGACATATCAGGCAGAATGGTTTGCCATCACGTTCAACAAAAAATAGAAACTTTCCCACTCTGATTAAAACGTCCTGTGTTCATCTACGTATTTTCGTTTTGCTGTGCATCTTTTCCCTGCCATTTCGAGAGCCCAATTGACACTCATAGTTTAAAGAAATGTGTTTGCCCATCCTACTTTGTGGAATTTCACCACATGCGCTTTTGACCAAAATACCAAATTGAACTCAAGTGAAGCCAACACGCACAACCCCCCCCCCACACACACACACACACAAATGTTGATATGAACATAAAAGAGCCGCATGCGGTTCGGGAGTTGCGGCTTGGCCAAACCTGTACTATACAACTTTATTTGTATAAAATTTTCACAACAGCTGTCACACAAACAAAGCGGGAAAAACCGAAGACGTGCGTGTTCCGCCCACGCTGGATTTATTTGCACCTTTGAAAAGACACCGTATTGCCGCAGATGTGGCAAAGAGTACTTTTGGGCATCTGAGACGGAAGGATGTCCAAAGCATCACGTCACCTGCTCTGGTAGGCATGGTGGTGGGACGTTGAGGTCAACCGCTTTGGGGTTGGCTGAATCTTTGATCGCAGGATGCAAAACACTTGAAGACAGAAGCAGAAAAGCAGAGCTAAATGCAAAATGTACTCACCGGTGACTCCAATTTTTTTCCCCCCTGAAGAAACAGCTGGACGGGTGGCCCCGGCTGGCCAGTGGGACTCTTGTTATTCTGACCCTTTTTAGTGCGCGTTTGGGGCAACAACCGTTTTTTGTGGCGCTCTTTTCTGGTTCAAAAGTGCCCTGCATGTGAATTTGCTTTTCCTGCCTTCTGATTGGATGAGCGCCGGTGTGACGCGGTGCCTCTTTCACCGTGGCGGGGGGTATACGTTGGCATCGGAGCGTCTGCCAACGTCTGAGACCGGCTGGCAGTGTATCGGAGGTGTCGAGTGCGGTGCCGATGGAGCTCACTCACCAGCTGGTGTTAGGGCCACAGAATGAAGGCCAAGGAGAAGAATAGAAAGAGAAACAGAAACTTCTCCTCCAATTGTTTGATTTGTCTCTTCTGAGCTTCAATGAATTCTTTCAGCTCTTTGTAAGCGTGCAAGTAAGTGCCGGGCTGGCTTTGGGCCCTTACCTGTTGCGCGCTGTGCAGCAGATCCATTCTCTCTTGGAGGATGCAAGCGTCGCGCTCCCTCAACTCGCACATCAGGGCTCGCTTCCATTGGTCCACGGCGCTCCTAAGCTCTTCTCTCTGATCCGCCGTCAGCACGTCATTCACGCCAGCGTGGCTGGCTTTTTCGCCGTCCGTGGCGGGGCAGTCCCGCTGCGGTAGCGCCTCGTACAACATGGCCTCCAGCTCCAGGATCCTCTGGGCCGCAATCCTCGTCCATCAGTGGTCCGGCGGGAGATTTGAGGGAGGCTTACCTTATGAGCCTGGTCCATGGAACACTTCCTGAAGTCCAACTCTTCATCCAGGTAGCCCTTCTGCTTGCAGAACATAGAAGAGCCCAAAGGCACAGCGTCAACAAGCTTCTTTCAGCGCAAAGCCTTCCAAAAGTCACATTTGAGCCGCCGAGTCTCGTGGAGTGCGAACATAAGGAGTTCGACATACACTTACGGCGTTATAGCCCAGGATGTCCAGCTTCTTCATCAGATCACTGATGTTGATGTCCGGGGGAAAGGCGCAAGGAGCAATGTAAGGTGTTCTGGGACCTCGGGTTAAGGTTAGGGTTGCGAGGGACGCCTTACGTACGCTCACGCCCTCGGCCTCGCAGTAGATCTGCAAAGGGCTGAGGCCGTCTGGGAAACGGACTTGCAGAAACTTCAAGACGGGGGAGCGCCACTCCCTCTCCTGAAAGGCAGAGGCATGCATCCGTCCGTCCGTCCGTCCGTCACATCTCTGGCCTCAACACGCTTGTGCGAGTCTTCCCACCTCCAGCTCCAGGATGCGGAACTCAAGCAGTTCGTTTTGGTCTCGGATATCCTGGATGTGCTCTTTCAGACGCGCTTCTTCCGCCTCCATCCGCCTGACCTGAAAAGACAGTCAGACCTCATCTGCGGGGCTTCCCGACGGGTGTGACGCCAAGCGACTCCGCCCAGCGCCTTTCTTTCCGTCACCTTTTCGGCCAACTGCTGATTGCTCTGACGCAGCAGCTGCTTCTCCTCCACCCACTTGACATTCTAGAAGAGACAAACGCGTGGACAGCTTTGGAATGTTGTGTCATTTTCATCCACAAATTCTTTGGTTGACTGGAAAATGACATTTGCTTTTCTCCGCATTTTCCCAGCCACATTCGGGGGGGGGGGGTTGGTCCAGTAATGCCAGACGAATGAGTGACTGAAGAAGAATGTAGCTATTTTGTCTGAGAAAAAGGTGTGCTCATTGATGAGCTTACCTGTCCTTGTTGCTTCAGCGCTGACTCCAGATCTGCTACTCTGCTTTGATAGTGACCCATTTCTACCATCAGCTTTTCTCTGGTCTGAAAGGAGGAGGAGGGAGGCTCCTCCTCCTCCTTTCAGACCAGAGAACACCCGAGGCTGGGTGAGAACGGGGAGGCTGCGACCCGGCCGGGGGTTGCGGGAAGGGGCGCCACCTTGATCTCCTTCTCGGCGTCGTAGTCCCCTTCGCTGGTCTGGGCTAGCAGAGCGTAGGCTCGTTGCAGCGCTTGATATTCTTGCGTCAGCTGGCGGTAGCGAAGCTCCGCCTCTTCATGCACACACCAATGCAACACAGCACTAGTACCAGAATCAGTCAGACCGGCGACAAAGCACCCGCGACGCAAAGACGAGTCCGATTCCAGGCTGAAGAGGAATGTTTGGTGCCAATACGCTGGCAGAAATGGCGGGCTACCTCTTCGGGTTCCGTGTCGGGGGTTCTGTCGGTGTGAAAAGACAAGGACGATCCGTCCGAGTCCACCAACACGTCTTCGTCGTAGCCGTAAAATGTTTCGATGACCTGCGGGCGCGGAAGCAAACATCTCTCTGAACAAACTGAAGCGACACCTCACGATGAATCGACGATAGGAACGATAGCGAGAAAAAGGCCATTTCATCTTGCGCAACACCAAGCAGCCGCAAACAAACAGACTCACCTTGCAGGACCTCACGCTTTGTTCCTCCTCAGAGATTCTCGACGTCGGTATCGTAGCAGCAAATCTCTCTCCTGTCGACACAAATAATCCGCCTTTGAGATTCTTTGGATGCAAAGGGAACGAACGGCTCCGGCGCAGAAACAAACGCGACTCACAATGACATTTCTGACATGAGCTCCTGTCTCCAGAGCCTGAAAAACACGTCACCGGCGATGATTGGAGGGACGCTCGTCTTTTCCAAAAGTGACAACTACAGGGTGTGTCAGGGTTTTCCAGATTATCTTTATCGTATCATTATGTTGCTTTGACTTTGACTGCAACCTGTAATAAATAATATTATTTATCCCTTATTTATCCCTATCGCTTATCCCTTCCTACACAAAGTCGTAAAACACCCCTTGCTATGTTTTGACTAGAGGTCAAGGGCTTCCTCTATTCAATCCACTCTTACACCCACCCTGTTTCTCTTAATTGAAATGCTCGTGCAGGAGCCGAGAGTCAGACTTCATTCGTACAACGGATGGACTCTCCACCTGCAGGTGTCCAAAAGAACTTACTTGTCTCCCGTGTGGTTCTTGCAAAATAAGTTGGAGCGAGCGCAACTCTAACAGGGTGCATTTTGCCACTAGCTGCCTACGGACAATGATGTCGCGCTCGCGGCTCATGGTTGACGGGCTGAGCAGCCGGGCAAGTCCGTCGTTTTCAGCGCACAGCGAGTGGCAAAGGCGCTGACAAAACGGGAGCTTTGAGCTGCTGAAAACGGCAAAACAAGTCTAAAGCGTGTTCAAACGCGTGCGCACAATGCTCCTGCTTGAAAGGTCGGAATTTAAGGGGCCAATTTTTTGGATGGCGGCCGCCGGCCAAGCTTTGGACGGAAAAGGTTTCCTGGCGACAGCGAGCGAGCGTGGCGCTGCCGTACGTGCACCGAGTCGCCTGCCTGAAGACCTTGGACAAGTCGTCGATGATGTGCCGCTGCTCCACAACTTGAAGGAACTCCATTTCACCGTCCTGCTGGCCGCAACCGCGGTCCAGGTCATTGAGCGAACTAGGCCTTCTCTGTGGAACACAAATGCAGTGGACTCTGTTGGCACGCCGCCGTTGTCCGCGTCGACTTACCAAGCTTGCCATCTCCTCGTTCTCCTGGGTGACAAAGCGCACTTTGTTTTCAAGGCGACACAGCACCAGCGAGAGTTCTTCATTCTTCCTGCTCAGGCGTTTGTTTTTGTACAGGAGTGGCAGAAACTGGCTTTCTGTTTCTCTCAGTCGCTTTAGCTGCAAGCATGAAGTGCGGGATGTGAAAGACGCACAACACGCGGGCCAGAACGTATCCATTCCTTTTGCATCGGTTTGAACGGAATCGTGGCTTTGGCTCCCAATAAAAGACATCTACCAGGCAACCGACTCGACGCGCCGCTCAACTAATAAGCAAGCGCAATGGGTGCCTCGCTGGATGGCGCGCATCAAACGTAGCGCAAACCTTCAAGCGTGCCGTCAATAAATTACCAGTTCATTGCGCTCTTCAGAAAGCAGGGCGTTTCGATCCTCCAGGTTCCTGATGACTGCGCTGAGCTCAGCGATTTTCAGATGAAACCGTCGCGTGTCCCGATCCTCCTGAGACTGAAAACGCCCCGCAACACACACACACAAGCACTCGTTCAAAGTTCAAAACTGTTTTTGTGCTACCTTCCTCCAGCAACGAACTAAGTCATGCGTACTGCAAGTGTGTGATGAGGTGGCTTACGCAATGAAGAGGATTGCTAGTAGCGGCGTTGACCCCACTTCCAGGGTAGTTTAGGCCCGCCCTTTGGGAATCCCTCAGGGCAGCGATCTGCTGCTCGGCAGCCTGAGTCTGCAGCTGAAGGCGGTGGACGTGGCCGGCCCCAGGGCTTCATCCAAAACACTAACCGCTCTGTCTTTCAGCTTGATCTCATCCGTCTGGATGTACAAACGGGGAGCGCTCAGGCAGGCGGGCAAACTCATTTGCCAGAATTGTGACAAAAACAAAGAGAGCAACCGGCCAATTTTTTTTCTTGAATCGACTAGAACACCTTTGCTGTGACAAAAGCGAAGCGAGCAACCGGACATTTTCTTCTTGTGAAATAGAATAGAATAGAATGCCTTAGGTGTCATTGCACTGCAGGTATACAACGAAATTGGGAACATAGCCACGCACCGCGCATCTGATCAGTCCTACCAGTCGGCGGATCTCCCTCTCGCAGTCTCTCTTGGTTCGGCTCAGCTCCTCCCGATGCTGGTGATGAGCCGATCGGAGCTCGGCCGCTCGGGACTGCCAGGCCTGCTGGGCCGCTGCCAGGGCTTCTTCCGCGCTCCTGGTGGAGGCGACACCGCTCGGTCTCCCGACACCGCCGCGTCTCCTCCACCTCCGCCAGCAAAGCGCCCCCCCTCCTCACCTGAGCAGACATTGCGCCACACCGGGCCGTTGAGACCGCAACGGAGCGCCACGACGCTTACTGGGGACAAGCTACACAATACGGTAGCGGCCGCATCGAAGCCCGACGTGGCGTGCGGATAGTCAGACACGGATAGAGCGGATCACCTTGTCCATGGAGCCGTCCCTCAGGCTGAGGACCAAGGCATTCAGTCGCTGGATCTCTCCATCTTTGATTTTGATCACTCTCATCAGCTCCATTTCATGCTGCCGCAGTAATGTCTCCCTGGTAATGGCTAACTCTTTCTGCTTCTCCTCATGGAGTTTGCTTTTGAGTTCCGTCATGGCGGCGGTGGCACGGTGGTGCTCCGCCCGCAGGTCCTGACTTCTCTCTCTCTCCAGACAGCTGACCTGACATGACTTAGACTTAGACTTAGACAAACTTTATTGTCATCTTGTCTGCACATGGTGCATACAAAACGAAATTCCGTTGCATACGTCTTACAACAAAGTAGTGATATTGCAGTTGAATAGAAGTAACATATCCTATGAAAAAATATATATATACATATACTATATATATATATATATATATTAAAAATAAGTATAAAGTGCAGCAGTGATAATTATGCAATAGTGCAAGTAGGCAAAACAGTATTCAAGAGTGTGCAGAGGAATGCTAAACCATGTATTAAACTTCTATTTAAAGGGTTTATACAAGTTCAGTAAAGTTGGTAGTGCGAGATAGTGCAAGATAGAGGTCCGTAGTGTCATAAAGTACAGTTCTGTGAATGTGTGATGCAGAGTTCAGTTTAGAGCTCAACAGTTCTAGTGTTCAACAGTCTGATGACAGCAGGGAAAAAGCTGTTGCAGAACCTGGTGGACCTGCAGCGGATGCTGCAAACCTCTTCCCAGAGGGCAGCAGGGAGAACAGTCCATGGTGGGGGTGTGATGGGTCATTGATGATGTTACGGGCACGGGACATGCAGCGCTGAGATGAAATGTCCTGAATGGAGGGAAGAGGAGCCCCTATGATCCTCTCTGCTGTCCTCACCACTCTCCTCACGTTCTTCCAATCGGAGGCGGTGCAGCCTCCACACCACACAGAGAGACAGCTTGTCAGAATGCTCTCTATGGTGCTCCTGTAGAACGTCCTCATGATGGGTGGGGGCAGGTGGGCTCTCCTCATCCTCCGCTGTAAGTACAAGCGCTTCTGTGCCCTCTTGACCAGTGCCGTAGTGTTCATAGTCCAGGTGAGGTCTTCTGTGATGTGGACCCCCAGGAATTTGGTGGTGCTGACCACCTCCACAGCTGAGCTGTTGATGATCAGTGGAGCGTGGTGAGGCTGTTTTTTCCTGAAGTCGACGATGATCTCCTTCATCTTCTCCTCATTCAGGATCAGGCTGTTTTCTCTGCACCAGCCCACCAGCTGCTCCACCTCCTCTCTGTAGTCCAGGTCGTTGTTGTCTCTGATGAGCCCCACCACCGTTGTGTCGTCTGCTGACTTCACGATGTGATTGGTGGTGAACCTGAGGACGCAGTCGTGTGTCATCAGGGTGAACAGCAGGGGGCTCAGGACGCAGCCCTGAAGGGAGCCTGTGCTGAGGGTGATGACATCAGAGGTGTTCTGTCCGACCCGGACTGACTGAGGTCTGTTGCTGAGGAAGTCTAGCAGCCAGTTGCGAAGGGGGGTGTTGAAGCCCAGGTGTTCCAATTTTCCTACCAGATGCTGTGGGATGATGGTGTTAAACGCTGAGCTGAAGTCCAGGAACAGCCTCCGCACATGGGTGTTCTTCTCCTCCAGGTGAGCCAGGCTCAGGTGAAGAACGGAGGAGATGGCGTCCTGAGTGGAGCGGTTTTGCCGGTCGGCAAACTGGAACGGGTCAAATAATAGGGGGAGTCTGGAAACGATGTGACCTTTAAGCAGCCTTTCGAAGCACTTCATCATAACCGGAGTCAGTGCAACAGGCCGGTAATCATTAAATGAGGTGATTTGAGGTTTCTTCGGCACCGGAATGATGGAGGCAGTCTTAAAGCACGCCGGCACTGTGGCTTGGCCCAGCGAGGTGTTAAAAATGTCTGTGATGACCCCAGCCAGATGACTTGCACATTCCCTGAACACACGCCCAGGAATGTTGTCGGGGCCAGGGGCCTTACAGGGGTTGACTCTCCTCAGGGTCTTCAACACATCGGCGGAGTCAAGGCAGAGTACCTCCTCTTCCTGATGGGGGACAGTTTTAACTGCTGGAGTGCCGTTTAGTGCCTCGAACCTCCCAAAGAAGTTATTTAGACCATTTAGAAAGTCAGCATCAACTACACCCACCGGGGGGGGGGGGGAGAGTGAGTTGTAGTCTGTAATCGCCCGTATGCCTTGCCACATACTCCTGATGTTTTTGACGTCGTGGAAACGATCCTGAAATTTTCGACTGCGGTCTCGCTTCGCTATCCTGATGGCACGGTTCAAGTTGGCTCTCGCTGTCCTCAGTGTCTCCTTGTCGCCAGACTTGAAGGCAGAGTTCCGCGCTCGTAGCGTTTGACGTACCTCCTCAGTCATCCAGGGTCGTTGGTTGCCCCGGGTGATGATATTCTTAGTGGTGCTGACGTCCTCGGTGCATTTGTTGATGTAGGCTGACACAGTCATGGCACACGCATGTCTAATCTACATCGGGAAAACTGGGAGGGAGGGAGGGAGGCAGGCAGGGAGGCAGGCAGGGAGGCAGGCAGTGTCTGTCTGTTGAGGTTTTCACCTTGTTCTTCTCCTGCTGAAGTTCTAACTGGACGTCCATCAGTTTGGTTCTCAGCTCGTCATTGGCGGCCTGAAGGGCGTCCGTTCGCTCCGCCTTGGCCCGCCCTGCCGGAGCTCGTTTGGACATCTCTTACTCGAGTCTCGCCCGGTCGTCAGTCAGAGATCACAACATTTGTACCTGGAGAGCACAAACGCAGCGCTGTTTTCCACTGGCTTCGAACTCAACTTCAATCGGTACCGTAACTTACAACATCATAAACATAGAACTAGCTTGACTTATTCATTGAATAAATGCATTTGGTTCTTCAAAACTGCATCACGCAACATAGCGTGACCGAGACGGCCGTTATCCACCTGCGTGAAGTTATTTGGTGAAATGAATGAGATGTTTAAGACACCATCGTTCTGTCTCTATGTAGATGAAGGGAAATAATCGATTGCTGAAGGTCCAAAGGTGTTGTGATAAACAAATAAACATATTAGTGATTAGTGACATATTTGTGATAAACATATTAGGCAGGATAATCACATATGTTAACGTGACTGCCCACACTGTATTTATTTATGGTTATTTGTTAAATCGAGTACTGTTAGACATGAAATAGGAAGTGTTTAACATAAATGGAAGACGAAAGGGGTACTCACCATTGTAGCTCCTGCTGGTCAATGATACGAGCCTCTTCTTGCAGTGGAAAACATACAGCCAACAAACACCGTGGAACCTAAAGGAATGAAATTAAACATTAACATTTAGCCTCAACCAACATTCACAGATACAACGCAACGCAAACTACACAAACGTAAATCTTTTTAAACACAATGAGTTGTACTTACCGTGTACGCTCTAGACGGTCCACTTGCAAGCAGAAAATAAAGATATTTCTGTTGATAATCGTCGTGTTTGTATCCGGTGTCTCGCTCAAGGCCATTGCGCCCACAGATTTGAATTTTGGCGAGAGTTCAGCCTATTGACGTCATTTCCGCGGTGTAATACCCGCATATCTGAAACGGCAAAGTTAAGAGTAGAGTTAAATAAAGTTTTTAGTCAACGCAATAATTTACAACCGTTGACCAGTCGAAATAATCGTCGAAATTTGGCGTCTGTGGCTGGAAGCAGACGCCGAGTTCGACATTCCTCCCAAACGCCACACTCCCTCGCTTTTCAGGGCTAAAAAAAAACAGTTGTAATTACCTTGTACGCTCTAGACGGTCAAGTTGCAAGCTGAAAACAAAAATATTTGCCTTGTTAGTCATCGTGTTACTAACCGCTGTGTCTTGTTTGCCAGAATTGCCGCTTTCCTACTTCCTGTTGCAAGCCACGCCCACGGATTATAATTTTGCCGTGAGTTCCGCCTATTGACGTCATGTCCGCGTCACATGACTGCGACGTAATATTATCTAAAACTGTTTGTGCGGTATTGTGTTGTTCTGTGCGGTATTGTTATTCTGTGCGGCGTCGTGTTGTTCTGTGCGGCGTCGTGTTGTTCAGTGCGACGTCGTGTTGTTCAGTGCGGCATGGTGTTGTTCAGTAAGGCATGGTGTTGTTCAGTGCGGCATGGTGTTGTTCAGTGCGGCATGGTGTTGTTCAGTGCGGAATGGTGTTGTTCAGTGCAGCATGGTGTTGTTCAGTCCGGGATGGTGTTGTTCAATGCGGGATGGTGTTGTTCAGTGCGGGGTGGTGTTGTTCAGTGCGGGATGGTGTTGTTCAGTGCGGCATGGTGTTGTTCAATGCGGCATGGTGTTGTTCAGTGCGGGATGGTGTTGTTCATTGCGGCATGGTGTTGTTCAGTGCGGCATGGTGTTGTTCAGTGCGGCATGGTGTTGTTCAGTGCGGCATGGTGTTGTTCAGTGCGGCATAATGTTGTTCAGTGCGGCATGGTGTTGTTCAGTGCAGGATGGTGTTGTTCAGTGCGGCATGGTGTTGTTAGATGCAGGATCGTGTTGTTCAGTGCAGCATAATGTTGTTCAGTGCAGCATGGTGTTGTTCAGTGCGGCATGGTGTTGTTCAATGCGGCATGGTGTTGTTCACTGCGGGATGGTGTTGTTCAATGCGGGATCGTGTTGTTCAGTGCGGCATAATGTTGTTCAGTGCGGCATGGTGTTGTTCAGTGCGGCATGGTGTTGTTCAGTGCGACATAATGTTGTTTAGTGCGGCATAATGTTGTTCAGTGCGGCATAATGTTGTTCAGTGCGGCATGGTGTTGTTCAGTGCGGCATGGTGTTGTTCAGTGCGGCATGGTGTTGTTCAGTGCAGGATGGTGTTGTTCAGTGCGGCATGGTGTTGTTCAATGCGGCATGGTGTTGTGCAGTGCGGGATGGTGTTGTTCAGTGCGGGATGGTGTTGTTCAGTGCGGCATGGTGTTGTTCAGTGCGGAATGGTGTTGTTCAGTGCGGCATGGTGTTGTTCAGTGCGGCATGGTGTTGTTCAGTGCAGGATGGTGTTGTTCAATGCGGGATCGTGTTGTTCAGTGCGGCATGGTGTTGTTCAGTGCGGCATGGTGTTGTTCAGTGCGGCATAATGTTGTTCAGTGCGGCATGGTGTTGTTCAGTGCGGCATGGTGTTGTTCAGTGCAGCATGGTGTTGTTCAGTGCGGCATGGTGTTGTTCAGTGCGCCATAATGTTGTTCAGTGCGGCATGGTGTTGTTCAGTGCGGGATGGTGTTGTTCAGTGCGGCATGGTGTTGTTCAATGCGGCATAGTGTTGTTCAGTGCGGGATGGTGTTGTTCAGTGCAGGATGGTGTTGTTCAGTGCGGCATGGTGTTGTTCAATGCGTCAGTGCGGCATAATGTTGTTCAGTGCGGCATGGTGTTGTTCAGTGCGGCATGGTGTTGTTCAGTGCGGCATGGTGTTGTTCAGTGCAGGATGGTGTTGTTCAGTGCGGCATGGTGTTGTTCAATGCGGCATGGTGTTGTTCAGTGCGGGATGGTGTTGTTCAGTGCAGGATGGTGTTGTTCAGTGCGGCATGGTGTTGTTCAGTGCGGAATGGTGCTGTTCAGTGCGGCATGGTGTTGTTCAGTGCGGCATGGTGTTGTTCAGTGCAGGATGGTGTTGTTCAATGCGGGATCGTGTTGTTCAGTGCGGCATGGTGTTGTTCAGTGCGGCATGGTGTTGTTCAGTGCGGCATAATGTTGTTCAGTGCGGCATGGTGTTGTTCAGTGCGGCATGGTGTTGTTCAGTGCGGCATGGTGTTGTTCAGTGCGGCATGGTGTTGTTCAGTGCGGCATAATGTTGTCCAGTGCGCCATAATGTTGTTCAGTGCGGCATGGTGTTGTTCAGTGCGGGATGGTGTTGTTCAGTGCGGCATGGTGTTGTTCAATGCGGCATGGTGTTGTTCAGTGCGGGATGGTGTTGTTCAGTGCGGGATAGTGTTGTTCAGTGCGGCATGGTGTTGTTCAATGCGGCATGGTGTTGTTCAGTGCGGGATGGTGTTGTTCAGTGCGGCATGGTGTTGTTCAGTGCGGCATGGTGTTGTTCAGTGCGGCATGGTGTTGTTCAGTGCGGTATGGTGTTGTTCAGTGCGGCATGGTGTTGTTCAGTGCGGCATGGTGTTGTTCAGTGCGGAATGGTGTTGTTCAGTGCGGCATGGTGTTGTTCAGTGCGGGATGGTGTTGTTCAATGCGGGATCGTGTTGTTCAGTGCGGGGTGGTGTTGTTCAGTGCGGCATGGTGTTGTTCAGTGCAGGATGGTGTTGTTCAGTGCGGCATGGTGTTGTTCAATGCAGGATCGTGTTGTTCAGTGCAGCATAATGTTGTTCAGTGCAGCATGGTGTTGTTCAGTGCGGCATGGTGTTGTTCAATGCGGCATGGTGTTGTTCAGTGCGGGATGGTGTTGTTCAGTGCGGCATGGTGTTTTTCAGTGCGGCATAATGTTGTTCAGTGCAGCATGGTGTTGTTCAGTGCGGCATGGTGTTGTTCAGTGCGACATAATGTTGTTCAGTGCGGCATAATGTTGTTCAGTGCGGCATGGTGTTGTTCAGTGCGGCATGGTGTTGTTCAGTGCGGCATGGTGTTGTTCAGTGCGGCATGGTGTTGTTCAGTGCAGGATGGTGTTGTTCAGTGCAGGATGGTGTTGTTCAATGCGGCATGGTGTTGTTCAGTGCGGGATGGTGTTGTTCAGTGCGGGATGGTGTTGTTCATTGCGGCATGGTGTTGTTCAGTGCGGCATGGTGTTGTTCAGTGCGGCATGGTGTTGTTCAGTGCGGCATAATGTTGTTCAGTGCGGCATAATGTTGTTCAGTGCGGCATGGTGTTGTTCAGTGCGGGATGGTGTTGTTCAGTGCAGGATGGTGTTGTTCAGTGCGGCATGGTGTTGTTCAATGCGGGATCGTGTTGTTCAGTGCGGCATGGTGTTGTTCAGTGCGGCATGGTGTTGTTCAGTGCGGCATGGTGTTGTTCAGTGCGGCATGGTGTTGTTCAGTGCGGCATAATGTTGTTCAGTGCGGCATAATGTTGTTCAGTGCGGCATAATGTTGTTCAGTGCGGCATAATGTTGTTCAGTGCGGCATAATGTTGTTCAGTGCGGGATGGTGTTGTTCATTGAGGCATGGTGTTGTTCAGTGCGGCATGGTGTTGTTCAGTGCGGCATGGTGTTGTTCAGTGCGGGATGGTGTTGTTCAGTGCAGGATGGTGTTGTTCAGTGCGGCATGGTGTTGTTCAATGCGGCATGGTGTTGTTCAGTTCGGGATGGTGTTGTTCAGTGCGGCATGGTGTTGTTCAGTGCGGCATAATGTTTTTCAGTGCGGCATGGTGTTGTTCAGTGCGGCATGGTGTTGTTCAGTGCAGCATAATGTTGTTCAGTGCGGCATGGTGTTGTTCAGTGCGGAATGGTGTTGTTCAGTGCGGCATGGTGTTGTTCAGTGCGGCATGGTGTTGTTCAGTGCGGCATGGTGTTGTTCAGTGCGGCATGGTGTTGTTCAGTGCGGGATGGTGTTCAATGCGGGATCGTGTTGTTCAGTGCGGCATGGTGTTGTTCAGTGCGGCATGGTGTTGTTCAGTGCGGCATGGTGTTGTTCAGTGCGGCATGGTGTTGTTCAGTGCGGCATGGTGTTGTTCATTTCGGCATAATGTTGTTCAGTGCGGCATAATGTTGTTTAGTGCGGCATGGTGTTGTTCAGTGCGGGATGGTGTTGTTCAGTGCGTTATAATGTTGTTCAGTGCGGCATGGTGTTGTTCAGTGCGGCATGGTGTTGTTCAGTGCGGCATGGTGTTGTTCAGTGCGGCATAATGTTGTTCAGTGCGGCATAATGTTGTTCAGTGCGGCATGGTGTTGTTCAGTGCGGGATGGTGTTGTTCAGTGCGGGATGGTGTTGTTCAGTGCGGCATGGTGTTCAATGCGGAATGGTGTTGTTCAGTGCAGGATGGTGTTGTTCAGTGCGGCATGGTGTTGTTCAGTGCGGCATAATGTTGTTCAGTGCGGCATGGTGTTGTTCAGTGCGGCATGGTGTTGTTCAGTGCGGCATGGTGTTGTTCAGTGCGGCATGGTGTTGTTCAGTGCGGCATAATGTTCAGTGCGGCATGGTGTTGTTCAGTGCGGCATGGTGTTGTTCAGTGCGGCATAATGTTCAGTGCGGCATAATGTTGTTCAGTGCGGCATGGTGTTGTTCAGTGCGGGATGGTGTTGTTCAGTGCAGGATGGTGTTGTTCAGTGCGGCATGGTGTTCAGTGCGGGATGGTGTCTTTCAGTGCGGCATGGTGTCGTTCAGTGCGGCATGGTGTCTTTCAGTGCGGCATGGTGTCGTTCAGTGAGGCATGGTGTTGTTCAGTGCGGCATGGTGTTATTTAGTGCGGCATGGTGTTGTTCAGTGCGGGATGGTGTTGTTCAGTGTGGCATGGTGTTCAGTGCGGCATGGTGTTGTTCAGTGCGGTATCGTGTTGTTCAGTGCGGTATCGTGTTTCTCAGTGCGGTATCGTGTTGTTCAGTGCAGTATCGTTGTGTTGTTCGTATTGTGTTGTGTTGTTCGTAATGTGTTGTGTTGTTCGTATTGTGTTGTGTTGTTCATATTGTGTTGTTCATATTGTGTTGAGTTATTCGTATTGTGTTGTGTTGTTCGTATTGTGTTGCCTTTAACACTTAGCCTCTAACACTTAGCCTCTAACACTTAGCCTCTAACACTTAGCCTCTAGCATCTAGAAGGTAAATAAATAGGAAGGAAGGACTCACCAGTGACGTCTTCGCCCACGTCCAAGCGTTGTACTTTGTATTTTCATCCTTCTGACAGTGGAAAACATAGCCAACAAACACCGTGGAACCTAAACGAATGAAAGAAAACTATCATTTGGCCACAACCAACATTCACAGATACAACACAATGTGACATGCGGGGTTGAGGTTAAAGGTTGAGTGAAGGGCCCTCGTTTTAAACTACTTTTTTGAAAAGGATTGGGAACAAGTAAGACGTATTTAATTTATTTAATGGGAAGTAGTAAGAGCTATTGAATTTAATCTATGTATTATATTCTATTGTATTGTATTCTGTTGTATTCTTTTGGATTGTATTCACACTAACCCCACTAAAACTTCAGCCCACAAAAACTCGCCTCTGGCGCCTAGCCTCTGGCACTTAGCCTCTAACACTTAGCCTTTAACACTTAGCCTTTAACACTTAGCCTTTAACACTTAGCCTAGAAGGTGAATAAATAGGGTTAAAGGTTGAGTGAAGGGCCCTCGTTTTAAACTACTGTTTTGAAAAGGAGTGGGAACAAGTAAGACGTATTTAATTTATTTAATGGGAAGTAGTAAGACTTATTAAATTTATTTAATCTACTTTTCTTCCCAGGCAAAATTTGATGTGCTGCAATTCCAAATTTCCAAAGTGAATGAAGGAATGAAGTCCTTTAAATTATGATTTTGTATAAATACTAGGCATTAACACAAAATCGACGGCACAAAATGGGCAGACTTTACTTGTTTGAAAAGGACTGGTTACAAGACAGACTTTTTTAATTTATTTAATGGGAAGAAGACTTATTTAGTTTAATTGATCTATTTTTGTTCCCTGGCAAAATTCGATTTGCTGCAATTCCAAATTTCCAAAGTGAATGAAGGAAAGAAGTCGTTTAAATTATGATTTTGTTTAAATACTAGGCATAGACACAAAATCTACGGCACAAAATGGGCAGACTTTACTTGTTTGAAGAGGACTGGTTACAAGACAGACTTTTCTGATTTATTTAATGGGAAGAGGACTTATTTAGTTTATTTAATCTATTTTTGTTCCCTGGCAAAATTGGATTTGCTGAAATTGTATTTTGCCAAATCTCGATTTGAGACCTGATAGGAAGTATTAAACGCTTAGTTAAATCAATACAAGTTGGTAATAAGAGCGAGTAATGTTGGTTGAACCGATGAATGAAGGTTGAAAGCAATTTAAATTATGACTTTGTATAAATACTAGATATTAAAAGAACATCTACTGCGCAAAATGGGCAGAGTTTACTTGTTTGAGAAGGAGTGGCTTATTCAAAACTAAGATTTATGTAATCTGTTTGTTCCCAGGCAAAATTGGATGTGATGCAATTCCAAATTTCACCATATGATGGTGCCCAATTTTGACTTCATAGGACATATTAAACACTTAGCTTGTTATTATGTTCAAGGTAATCAGATTTGTTTATCATTCTAATGGCCTCTTCAAAACTATTCTGGATTACTACTTTGGATCTATTCTACATTACTTGGCAACAACATACTCTGTAACAGATTAGGCAGTATAATCACATATGTTAACTTGAGAGTGCCCACACTCAATCTACTTATCGTGATGTGTTAAATCAATTACTGTTAGACATTATTTGTCTGATAATCTACCAAATCTTTGAATTGAAGAATTTGTGATTTAATTAATAGCTTGTTCAGGGTAATCAGACTTGTATATAATTCTAATGGCCTTCTTTTGAAAACTATTCTGAATTACAACTTTGGATCTTATATTACTTTGCAACAATCTACTCGGTGACAGATTAGGCAGTATAATCACATATGTTAACTTCAGTGCCCACACTGTATTTATTTATGGTTATTTGTTAAATCAAGTACTGTTAGACATGAAATAGGAAGTGTTTAACATAAATGTTATGGCTACTCACCATTGTAGCTCGCTCCTGGTCAATGATATGAGCCTCTTCTTGCAGTGGAAACCTTGCAGCCAACAAACACCGTGGAACCTAAAGGAATGAAATTAAACATTAACATTTCGCCTGGACCAACATTCACACGTACAACGCAACGCGGCTACACTTCTGCTATTACAAACGTAAATCTCCTTAAACACAACGAGTGTTACTTACCGTGTACGCTCTAGGCAAAATTGGATGTGATGCAATTCCAAATCTAGCTGAAACGGCAGTTAAAAGTAGAGTTACATCAAGTTTTCTTTTTTAATCAACACAATCATTTACAACCGTTGACCAGAAAGAATCGTCGAAATTCGACGTCCCCCACAAACGCCACGCTCACTCGCTTTTCAGGGCAACAAAAGTACTTCTTTTTAAAAACGATGAGTTGTACTTACCGTGTACGCTCTGGACGGTCCAGTTGCAAGCAGAAAATAAAAATATTTCTCTTGTTAGTCGTATGTTACCATCCGCTGTGTCTTTGTCAACATCGCCGCCATTTTCCTACTTCCTGCTGCGAGCCACGCCCACGGATTTAAATTTGGGCGGAAGCTCTTTCCATTGGCGTCGTTTTCGCGTATAGCAAATCCGATTGGTTGGGAAGGGGGCATGGTTATGCAGCCGAGGGGTCCTGTGATCGGTGGGATGTAAAGTAGGCGTCGACGTCACGTCCGCGTCACGTGACCACGACGTGGCAAACGTCATATAGCAACCGCTGTTTTGTTTAGTAGACTTACAGTTGTTATGCATTGACATAATGGCGCACACACCAAATAGATTTAAATAAATTAAATAATTCTTCTGCCCACTCTCTTTTAAACAAGTTAACTCTCCCCGCGGATTTGAATTCTGGCGAAAGTTACGCCCATCGACGTCACGTATGTCACGTGACCACGACGTGGCAGATGTCATATAGCAACCGCTGGTTTGTTTAGTAGATTTACAGTTGTTATGCATTGGCATAATGGTGTGCACTCAAAATAGATTTAAATAAATTAAATATTTCTTCTGCCCACTCCCTTTTAAACAAGTTAACTCTGCCCACGTCCATTGACGTCTTGTCTGCGTCACGTGACCACGACGTAGCGACGTCATATAGTAACCGCTGTTTTGATCAGTAGACTTAGTTATTATGCGTTGACATAATGGCGCATAGTGAGCTGAAGTGCATGGCGCTGAAGATTTGAATCTTTGAAATGCGCTGAGGTCTGACATATCAGGCAGAATGGTTTGCCATCACGTTCAACAAAAAATAGAAACTTTCCCACTCTGATTAAAACGTCCTGTGTTCATCTACGTATTTTCGTTTTGCTGTGCATCTTTTCCCTGCCATTTCGAGAGCCCAATTGACACTCATAGTTTAAAGAAATGTGTTTGCCCATCCTACTTTGTGGAATTTCACCACATGCGCTTTTGACCAAAATACCAAATTGAACTCAAGTGAAGCCAACACGCACAACCCCCCCCCACACACACACACACACACACACACACAAATGTTGATATGAACATAAAAGAGCCGCATGCGGTTCGGGAGTTGCGGCTTGGCCAAACCTGTACTATACAACTTTATTTGTATAAAATTTTCACAACAGCTGTCACACAAACAAAGCGGGAAAAACCGAAGACGTGCGTGTTCCGCCCACGCTGGATTTATTTGCACCTTTGAAAAGACACCGTATTGCCGCAGATGTGGCAAAGAGTACTTTTGGGCATCTGAGACGGAAGGATGTCCAAAGCATCACGTCACCTGCTCTGGTAGGCATGGTGGTGGGACGTTGAGGTCAACCGCTTTGGGGTTGGCTGAATCTTTGATCGCAGGATGCAAAACACTTGAAGACAGAAGCAGAAAAGCAGAGCTAAATGCAAAATGTACTCACCGGTGACTCCAATTTTTTTCCCCCCTGAAGAAACAGCTGGACGGGTGGCCCCGGCTGGCCAGTGGGACTCTTGTTATTCTGACCCTTTTTAGTGCGCGTTTGGGGCAACAACCGTTTTTTGTGGCGCTCTTTTCTGGTTCAAAAGTGCCCTGCATGTGAATTTGCTTTTCCTGCCTTCTGATTGGATGAGCGCCGGTGTGACGCGGTGCCTCTTTCACCGTGGCGGGGGGTATACGTTGGCATCGGAGCGTCTGCCAACGTCTGAGACCGGCTGGCAGTGTATCGGAGGTGTCAAGTGCGGTGCCGATGGAGCTCACTCACCAGCTGGTGTTAGGGCCACAGAATGAAGGCCAAGGAGAAGAATAGAAAGAGAAACAGAAACTTCTCCTCCAATTGTTTGATTTGTCTCTTCTGAGCTTCAATGAATTCTTTCAGCTCTTTGTAAGCGTGCAAGTAAGTGCCGGGCTGGCTTTGGGCCCTTACCTGTTGCGCGCTGTGCAGCAGATCCATTCTCTCTTGGAGGATGCAAGCGTCGCGCTCCCTCAACTCGCACATCAGGGCTCGCTTCCATTGGTCCACGG
Source organism: Syngnathus floridae (assembly GCF_059516105.1). Taxonomy (NCBI): domain Eukaryota; kingdom Metazoa; phylum Chordata; class Actinopteri; order Syngnathiformes; family Syngnathidae; genus Syngnathus; species Syngnathus floridae. The sequence continues at coordinate 156,051 of NC_142416.1, read as the reverse complement.
CGCTCCTAAGCTCTTCTCTCTGATCCGCCGTCAGCACGTCATTCACGCCAGCGTGGCTGGCTTTTTCGCCGTCCGTGGCGGGGCAGTCCCGCTGCGGTAGCGCCTCGTACAACATGGCCTCCAGCTCCAGGATCCTCTGGGCCGCAATCCTCGTCCATCAGTGGTCCGGCGGGAGATTTGAGGGAGGCTTACCTTATGAGCCTGGTCCATGGAACACTTCCTGAAGTCCAACTCTTCATCCAGGTAGCCCTTCTGCTTGCAGAACATAGAAGAGCCCAAAGGCACAGCGTCAACAAGCTTCTTTCAGCGCAAAGCCTTCCAAAAGTCACATTTGAGCCGCCGAGTCTCGTGGAGTGCGAACATAAGGAGTTCGACATACACTTACGGCGTTATAGCCCAGGATGTCCAGCTTCTTCATCAGATCACTGATGTTGATGTCCGGGGGAAAGGCGCAAGGAGCAATGTAAGGTGTTCTGGGACCTCGGGTTAAGGTTAGGGTTGCGAGGGACGCCTTACGTACGCTCACGCCCTCGGCCTCGCAGTAGATCTGCAAAGGGCTGAGGCCGTCTGGGAAACGGACTTGCAGAAACTTCAAGACGGGGGAGCGCCACTCCCTCTCCTGAAAGGCAGAGGCATGCATCCGTCCGTCCGTCCGTCCGTCACATCTCTGGCCTCAACACGCTTGTGCGAGTCTTCCCACCTCCAGCTCCAGGATGCGGAACTCAAGCAGTTCGTTTTGGTCTCGGATATCCTGGATGTGCTCTTTCAGACGCGCTTCTTCCGCCTCCATCCGCCTGACCTGAAAAGACAGTCAGACCTCATCTGCGGGGCTTCCCGACGGGTGTGACGCCAAGCGACTCCGCCCAGCGCCTTTCTTTCCGTCACCTTTTCGGCCAACTGCTGATTGCTCTGACGCAGCAGCTGCTTCTCCTCCACCCACTTGACATTCTAGAAGAGACAAACGCGTGGACAGCTTTGGAATGTTGTGTCATTTTCATCCACAAATTCTTTGGTTGACTGGAAAATGACATTTGCTTTTCTCCGCATTTTCCCAGCCACATTCGGGGGGGGGGTTGGTCCAGTAATGCCAGACGAATGAGTGACTGAAGAATGTAGCTATTTTGTCTGAGAAAAAGGTGTGCTCATTGATGAGCTTACCTGTCCTTGTTGCTTCAGCGCTGACTCCAGATCTGCTACTCTGCTTTGATAGTGACCCATTTCTACCATCAGCTTTTCTCTGGTCTGAAAGGAGGAGGAGGGAGGCTCCTCCTCCTCCTTTCAGACCAGAGAACACCCGAGGCTGGGTGAGAACGGGGAGGCTGCGACCCGGCCGGGGGTTGCGGGAAGGGGCGCCACCTTGATCTCCTTCTTGGCGTCGTAGTCCCCTTCGCTGGTCTGGGCTAGCAGAGCGTAGGCTCGTTGCAGCGCTTGATATTCTTGCGTCAGCTGGCGGTAGCGAAGCTCCGCCTCTTCATGCACACACCAATGCAACACAGCACTAGTACCAGAATCAGTCAGACCGGCGACAAAGCACCCGCGACGCAAAGACGAGTCCGATTCCAGGCTGAAGAGGAATGTTTGGTGCCAATACGCTGGCAGAAATGGCGGGCTACCTCTTCGGGTTCCGTGTCGGGGGTTCTGTCGGTGTGAAAAGACAAGGACGATCCGTCCGAGTCCACCAACACGTCTTCGTCGTAGCCGTAAAATGTTTCGATGACCTGCGGGCGCGGAAGCAAACATCTCTCTGAACAAACTGAAGCGACACCTCACGATGAATCGACGATAGGAACGATAGCGAGAAAAAGGCCATTTCATCTTGCGCAACACCAAGCAGCCGCAAACAAACAGACTCACCTTGCAGGACCTCACGCTTTGTTCCTCCTCAGAGATTCTCGACGTCGGTATCGTAGCAGCAAATCTCTCTCCTGTCGACACAAATAATCCGCCTTTGAGATTCTTTGGATGCAAAGGGAACGAACGGCTCCGGCGCAGAAACAAACGCGACTCACAATGACATTTCTGACATGAGCTCCTGTCTCCAGAGCCTGAAAAACACGTCACCGGCGATGATTGGAGGGACGCTCGTCTTTTCCAAAAGTGACAACTACAGGGTGTGTCAGGGTTTTCCAGATTATCTTTATCGTATCATTATGTTGCTTTGACTTTGACTGCAACCTGTAATAAATAATATTATTTATCCCTTATTTATCCCTATCGCTTATCCCTTCCTACACAAAGTCGTAAAACACCCCTTGCTATGTTTTGACTAGAGGTCAAGGGCTTCCTCTATTCAATCCACTCTTACACCCACCCTGTTTCTCTTAATTGAAATGCTCGTGCAGGAGCCGAGAGTCAGACTTCATTCGTACAACGGATGGACTCTCCACCTGCAGGTGTCCAAAAGAACTTACTTGTCTCCCGTGTGGTTCTTGCAAAATAAGTTGGAGCGAGCGCAACTCTAACAGGGTGCATTTTGCCACTAGCTGCCTACGGACAATGATGTCGCGCTCGCGGCTCATGGTTGACGGGCTGAGCAGCCGGGCAAGTCCGTCGTTTTCAGCGCACAGCGAGTGGCAAAGGCGCTGACAAAACGGGAGCTTTGAGCTGCTGAAAACGGCAAAACAAGTCTAAAGCGTGTTCAAACGCGTGCGCACAATGCTCCTGCTTGAAAGGTCGGAATTTAAGGGGCCAATTTTTTGGATGGCGGCCGCCGGCCAAGCTTTGGACGGAAAAGGTTTCCTGGCGACAGCGAGCGAGCGTGGCGCTGCCGTACGTGCACCGAGTCGCCTGCCTGAAGACCTTGGACAAGTCGGCGATGATGTGCCGCTGCTCCACAACTTGAAGGAACTCCATTTCACCGTCCTGCTGGCCGCAACCGCGGTCCAGGTCATTGAGCGAACTAGGCCTTCTCTGTGGAACACAAATGCAGTGGACTCTGTTGGCACGCCGCCGTTGTCCGCGTCGACTTACCAAGCTTGCCATCTCCTCGTTCTCCTGGGTGACAAAGCGCACTTTGTTTTCAAGGCGACACAGCACCAGCGAGAGTTCTTCATTCTTCCTGCTCAGGCGTTTGTTTTTGTACAGGAGTGGCAGAAACTGGCTTTCTGTTTCTCTCAGTCGCTTTAGCTGCAAGCATGAAGTGCGGGATGTGAAAGACGCACAACACGCGGGCCAGAACGTATCCATTCCTTTTGCATCGGTTTGAACGGAATCGTGGCTTTGGCTCCCAATAAAAGACATCTACCAGGCAACCGACTCGACGCGCCGCTCAACTAATAAGCAAGCGCAATGGGTGCCTCGCTGGATGGCGCGCATCAAACGTAGCGCAAACCTTCAAGCGTGCCGTCAATAAATTACCAGTTCATTGCGCTCTTCAGAAAGCAGGGCGTTTCGATCCTCCAGGTTCCTGATGACTGCGCTGAGCTCAGCGATTTTCAGATGAAACCGTCGCGTGTCCCGATCCTCCTGAGACTGAAAACGCCCCGCAACACACACACACAAGCACTCGTTCAAAGTTCAAAACTGTTTTTGTGCTACCTTCCTCCAGCAACGAACTAAGTCATGCGTACTGCAAGTGTGTGATGAGGTGGCTTACGCAATGAAGAGGATTGCTAGTAGCGGCGTTGACCCCACTTCCAGGGTAGTTTAGGCCCGCCCTTTGGGAATCCCTCAGGGCAGCGATCTGCTGCTCGGCAGCCTGAGTCTGCAGCTGAAGGCGGTGGACGTGGCCGGCCCCAGGGCTTCATCCAAAACACTAACCGCTCTGTCTTTCAGCTTGATCTCATCCGTCTGGATGTACAAACGGGGAGCGCTCAGGCAGGCGGGCAAACTCATTTGCCAGAATTGTAACAAAAACAAAGAGAGCAACCGGCCAATTTTTTTTCTTGAATCAACTAGAACACCTTTGCTGTGACAAAAGCGAAGCGAGCAACCGGACATTTTCTTCTTGTGAAATAGAATAGAATAGAATGCCTTAGGTGTCATTGCACTGCAGGTATACAACGAAATTGGGAACATAGCCACGCACCGCGCATCTGATCAGTCCTACCAGTCGGCGGATCTCCCTCTCGCAGTCTCTCTTGGTTCGGCTCAGCTCCTCCCGATGCTGGTGATGAGCCGATCGGAGCTCGGCCGCTCGGGACTGCCAGGCCTGCTGGGCCGCTGCCAGGGCTTCTTCCGCGCTCCTGGTGGAGGCGACACCGCTCGGTCTCCCGACACCGCCGCGTCTCCTCCACCTCCGCCAGCAAAGCGCCCCCCCTCCTCACCTGAGCAGACATTGCGCCACACCGGGCCGTTGAGACCGCAACGGAGCGCCGCGACGCTTACTGGGGACAAGCTACACAATACGGTAGCGGCCGCATCGAAGCCCGACGTGGCGTGCGGATAGTCAGACACGGATAGAGCGGATCACCTTGTCCATGGAGCCGTCCCTCAGGCTGAGGACCAAGGCATTCAGTCGCTGGATCTCTCCATCTTTGATTTTGATCACTCTCATCAGCTCCATTTCATGCTGCCGCAGTAATGTCTCCCTGGTAATGGCTAACTCTTTCTGCTTCTCCTCATGGAGTTTGCTTTTGAGTTCCGTCATGGCGGCGGTGGCACGGTGGTGCTCCGCCCGCAGGTCCTGACTTCTCTCTCTCTCCAGACAGCTGACCTGACATGACTTAGACTTAGACTTAGACAAACTTTATTGTCATCTTGTCTGCACATGGTGCATACAAAACGAAATTCCGTTGCATACGTCTTACAACAAAGTAGTGATATTGCAGTTGAATAGAAGTAACATATCCTATGAAAATATATATATATACATATACTATATATATATATATATATATTAAAAATAAGTATAAAGTGCAGCAGTGATAATTATGCAATAGTGCAAGTAGGCAAAACAGTATTCAAGAGTGTGCAGAGGAATGCTAAACCATGTATTAAACTTCTATTTAAAGGGTTTATACAAGTTCAGTAAAGTTGGTAGTGCGAGATAGTGCAAGATAGAGGTCCGTAGTGTCATAAAGTACAGTTCTGTGAATGTGTGATGCAGAGTTCAGTTTAGAGCTCAACAGTTCTAGTGTTCAACAGTCTGATGACAGCAGGGAAAAAGCTGTTGCAGAACCTGGTGGACCTGCAGCGGATGCTGCAAACCTCTTCCCAGAGGGCAGCAGGGAGAACAGTCCATGGTGGGGGTGTGATGGGTCATTGATGATGTTACGGGCACGGGACATGCAGCGCTGAGATGAAATGTCCTGAATGGAGGGAAGAGGAGCCCCTATGATCCTCTCTGCTGTCCTCACCACTCTCCTCACGTTCTTCCAATCGGAGGCGGTGCAGCCTCCACACCACACAGAGAGACAGCTTGTCAGAATGCTCTCTATGGTGCTCCTGTAGAACATCCTCATGATGGGTGGGGGCAGGTGGGCTCTCCTCATCCTCCGCTGTAAGTACAAGCGCTTCTGTGCCCTCTTGACCAGTGCCGTAGTGTTCATAGTCCAGGTGAGGTCTTCTGTGATGTGGACCCCCAGGAATTTGGTGGTGCTGACCACCTCCACAGCTGAGCTGTTGATGATCAGTGGAGCGTGGTGAGGCTGTTTTTTCCTGAAGTCGACGATGATCTCCTTCATCTTCTCCTCATTCAGGATCAGGCTGTTTTCTCTGCACCAGCCCACCAGCTGCTCCACCTCCTCTCTGTAGTCCAGGTCGTTGTTGTCTCTGATGAGCCCCACCACCGTTGTGTCGTCTGCTGACTTCACGATGTGATTGGTGGTGAACCTGAGGACGCAGTCGTGTGTCATCAGGGTGAACAGCAGGGGGCTCAGGACGCAGCCCTGAAGGGAGCCTGTGCTGAGGGTGATGACATCAGAGGTGTTCTGTCCGACCCGGAGTGACTGAGGTCTGTTGCTGAGGAAGTCTAGCAGCCAGTTGCGAAGGGGGGTGTTGAAGCCCAGGTGTTCCAATTTTCCTACCAGATGCTGTGGGATGATGGTGTTAAACGCTGAGCTGAAGTCCAGGAACAGCCTCCGCACATGGGTGTTCTTCTCCTCCAGGTGAGCCAGGCTCAGGTGAAGAACGGAGGAGATGGCGTCCTGAGTGGAGCGGTTTTGCCGGTCGGCAAACTGGAACGGGTCAAATAATAGGGGGAGTCTGGAAACGATGTGACCTTTAAGCAGCCTTTCGAAGCACTTCATCATAACCGGAGTCAGTGCAACAGGCCGGTAATCATTAAATGAGGTGATTTGAGGTTTCTTCGGCACCGGAATGATGGAGGCAGTCTTAAAGCACGCCGGCACTGTGGCTTGGCCCAGCGAGGTGTTAAAAATGTCTGTGATGACCCCAGCCAGATGACTTGCACATTCCCTGAACACACGCCCAGGAATGTTGTCGGGGCCAGGGGCCTTACAGGGGTTGACTCTCCTCAGGGTCTTCAACACATCGGCGGAGTCAAGGCAGAGTACCTCCTCTTCCTGATGGGGGACAGTTTTAACTGCTGGAGTGCCGTTTAGTGCCTCGAACCTCCCAAAGAAGTTATTTAGACCATTTAGAAAGTCAGCATCAACTACACCCACCGGGGGGGGGGGAGAGTGAGTTGTAGTCTGTAATCGCCCGTATGCCTTGCCACATACTCCTGATGTTTTTGACGTCGTGGAAACGATCCTGAAATTTTCGACTGCGGTCTCGCTTCGCTATCCTGATGGCACGGTTCAAGTTGGCTCTCGCTGTCCTCAGTGTCTCCTTGTCGCCAGACTTGAAGGCAGAGTTCCGCGCTCGTAGCGTTTGACGTACCTCCTCAGTCATCCAGGGTCGTTGGTTGCCCCGGGTGATGATATTCTTAGTGGTGCTGACGTCCTCGGTGCATTTGTTGATGTAGGCTGACACAGTCATGGCACACGCATGTCTAATCTACATCGGGAAAACTGGGAGGGAGGGAGGGAGGGAGGCAGGCAGGGAGGCAGGCAGGGAGGCAGGCAGTGTCTGTCTGTTGAGGTTTTCACCTTGTTCTTCTCCTGCTGAAGTTCTAACTGGACGTCCATCAGTTTGGTTCTCAGCTCGTCATTGGCGGCCTGAAGGGCGTCCGTTCGCTCCGCCTTGGCCCGCCCTGCCGGAGCTCGTTTGGACATCTCTTACTCGAGTCTCGCCCGGTCGTCAGTCAGAGATCACAACATTTGTACCTGGAGAGCACAAACGCAGCGCTGTTTTCCACTGGCTTCGAACTCAACTTCAATCGGTACCGTAACTTACAACATCATAAACATAGAACTAGCTTGACTTATTCATTGAATAAATGCATTTGGTTCTTCAAAACTGCATCACGCAACATAGCGTGACCGAGACGGCCGTTATCCACCTGCGTGAAGTTATTTGGTGAAATGAATGAGATGTTTAAGACACCATCGTTCTGTCTCTATGTAGATGAAGGGAAATAATCGATTGCTGAAGGTCCAAAGGTGTTGTGATAAACAAATAAACATATTAGTGATTAGTGACATATTTGTGATAAACATATTAGGCAGGATAATCACATATGTTAACGTGACTGCCCACACTGTATTTATTTATGGTTATTTGTTAAATCGAGTACTGTTAGACATGAAATAGGAAGTGTTTAACATAAATGGAAGACGAAAGGGGTACTCACCATTGTAGCTCCTGCTGGTCAATGATACGAGCCTCTTCTTGCAGTGGAAAACATACAGCCAACAAACACCGTGGAACCTAAAGGAATGAAATTAAACATTAACATTTAGCCTCAACCAACATTCACAGATACAACGCAACGCAAACTACACAAACGTAAATCTTTTTAAACACAATGAGTTGTACTTACCGTGTACGCTCTAGACGGTCCACTTGCAAGCAGAAAATAAAGATATTTCTGTTGATAATCGTCGTGTTTGTATCCGGTGTCTCGCTCAAGGCCATTGCGCCCACAGATTTGAATTTTGGCGAGAGTTCAGCCTATTGACGTCATTTCCGCGGTGTAATACCCGCATATCTGAAACGGCAAAGTTAAGAGTAGAGTTAAATAAAGTTTTTAGTCAACGCAATAATTTACAACCGTTGACCAGTCGAAATAATCGTCGAAATTTGGCGTCTGTGGCTGGAAGCAGACGCCGAGTTCGACATTCCTCCCAAACGCCACACTCCCTCGCTAAAAAAAAACAGTTGTAATTACCTTGTACGCTCTAGACGGTCAAGTTGCAAGCTGAAAACAAAAATATTTGCCTTGTTAGTCATCGTGTTACTAACCGCTGTGTCTTGTTTGCCAGAATTGCCGCTTTCCTACTTCCTGTTGCAAGCCACGCCCACGGATTATAATTTTGCCGTGAGTTCCGCCTATTGACGTCATGTCCGCGTCACATGACTGCGACGTAATATTATCTAAAACTGTTTGTGCGGTATTGTGTTGTTCTGTGCGGTATTGTTATTCTGTGCGGCGTCGTGTTGTTCTGTGCGGCGTCGTGTTGTTCAGTGCGACGTCGTGTTGTTCAGTGCGGCATGGTGTTGTTCAGTAAGGCATGGTGTTGTTCAGTGCGGCATGGTGTTGTTCAGTGCGGCATGGTGTTGTTCAGTGCGGAATGGTGTTGTTCAGTGCAGCATGGTGTTGTTCAGTCCGGGATGGTGTTGTTCAATGCGGGATGGTGTTGTTCAGTGCGGGGTGGTGTTGTTCAGTGCGGGATGGTGTTGTTCAGTGCGGCATGGTGTTGTTCAATGCGGCATGGTGTTGTTCAGTGCGGGATGGTGTTGTTCATTGCGGCATGGTGTTGTTCAGTGCGGCATGGTGTTGTTCAGTGCGGCATGGTGTTGTTCAGTGCGGCATGGTGTTGTTCAGTGCGGCATAATGTTGTTCAGTGCGGCATGGTGTTGTTCAGTGCAGGATGGTATTGTTCAGTGCGGCATGGTGTTGTTCAATGCAGGATCGTGTTGTTCAGTGCAGCATAATGTTGTTCAGTGCAGCATGGTGTTGTTCAGTGCGGCATGGTGTTGTTCAATGCGGCATGGTGTTGTTCACTGCGGGATGGTGTTGTTCAATGCGGGATCGTGTTGTTCAGTGCGGCATAATGTTGTTCAGTGCGGCATGGTGTTGTTCAGTGCGACATAATGTTGTTCAGTGCGACATAATGTTGTTTAGTGCGGCATAATGTTGTTCAGTGCGGCATAATGTTGTTCAGTGCGGCATGGTGTTGTTCAGTGCGGCATGGTGTTGTTCAGTGCGGCATGGTGTTGTTCAGTGCAGGATGGTGTTGTTCAGTGCGGCATGGTGTTGTTCAATGCGGCATGGTGTTGTGCAGTGCGGGATGGTGTTGTTCAGTGCGGGATGGTGTTGTTCAGTGCGGCATGGTGTTGTTCAGTGCGGAATGGTGTTGTTCAGTGCGGCATGGTGTTGTTCAGTGCGGCATGGTGTTGTTCAGTGCAGGATGGTGTTGTTCAATGCGGGATCGTGTTGTTCAGTGCGGCATGGTGTTGTTCAGTGCGGCATGGTGTTGTTCAGTGCGGCATAATGTTGTTCAGTGCGGCATGGTGTTGTTCAGTGCGGCATGGTGTTGTTCAGTGCGGCATGGTGTTGTTCAGTGCGGCATGGTGTTGTTCAGTGCGCCATAATGTTGTTCAGTGCGGCATGGTGTTGTTCAGTGCGGGATGGTGTTGTTCAGTGCGGCATGGTGTTGTTCAATGCGGCATGGTGTTGTTCAGTGCGGGGTGGTGTTGTTCAGTGCAGGATGGTGTTGTTCAGTGCAGGATGGTGTTGTTCAGTGCGGCATGGTGTTGTTCAATGCAGGATCGTGTTGTTCAGTGCAGCATAATGTTGTTCAGTGCAGCATGGTGTTGTTCAGTGCGGCATGGTGTTGTTCAGTGCGGCATGGTGTTGTTCAGTGCGGCATGGTGTTGTTCATTTCGGCATAATGTTGTTCAGTGCGGCATAATGTTGTTTAGTGCGGCATGGTGTTGTTCAGTGCGGGATGGTGTTGTTCAGTGCGTTATAATGTTGTTCAGTGCGGCATGGTGTTGTTCAGTGCGGCATGGTGTTGTTCAGTGCGGCATGGTGTTGTTCAGTGCGGCATAATGTTGTTCAGTGCGGGATGGTGTTGTTCAGTGCAGGATGGTGTTGTTCAGTGCGGCATGGTGTTGTTCAATGCGGCATGGTGTTGTTCAGTTCGGGATGGTGTTGTTCAGTGCGGCATAATGTTGTTCAGTGCGGCATGGTGTTGTTCAGTGCGGCATGGTGTTGTTCAGTGCGGCATGGTGTTGTTCAGTGCGGAATGGTGTTGTTCAGTGCGGCATGGTGTTGTTCAGTGCGGCATGGTGTTGTTCAGTGCAGGATGGTGTTGTTCAGTGCGGCATGGTGTTGTTCAGTGCGGCATGGTGTTGTTCAGTGCGGCATGGTGTTGTTCAGTGCAGGATGGTGTTGTTCAGTGCAGGATGGTGTTGTTCAATGCGGCATGGTGTTGTTCAGTGCGGGATGGTGTTGTTCATTGCGGGATGGTGTTGTTCATTGCGGCATGGTGTTGTTCAGTGCGGCATGGTGTTGTTCAGTGCGGCATGGTGTTGTTCAGTGCGGCATGGTGTTGTTCAGTGCGGCATAATGTTGTTCAGTGCGGCATGGTGTTGTTCAGTGCGGGATGGTGTTGTTCAGTGCAGGATGGTGTTGTTCAGTGCGGCATGGTGTTGTTCAATGCGGGATCGTGTTGTTCAGTGCGGCATGGTGTTGTTCAGTGCGGCATGGTGTTGTTCAGTGCGGCATGGTGTTGTTCAGTGCGGCATGGTGTTGTTCAGTGCGGCATAATGTTGTTCAGTGCGGCATAATGTTGTTCAGTGCGGCATAATGTTGTTCAGTGCGGCATAATGTTGTTCAGTGCGTCATAATGTTGTTCAGTGCGGCATAATGTTGTTCAGTGCGGGATGGTGTTGTTCATTGAGGCATGGTGTTGTTCAGTGCGGCATGGTGTTGTTCAGTGCGGCATGGTGTTGTTCAGTGCGGGATGGTGTTGTTCAGTGCAGGATGGTGTTGTTCAGTGCGGCATGGTGTTGTTCAATGCGGCATGGTGTTGTTCAGTTCGGGATGGTGTTGTTCAGTGCGGCATGGTGTTGTTCAGTGCGGCATAATGTTTTTCAGTGCGGCATGGTGTTGTTCAGTGCGGCATGGTGTTGTTCAGTGCAGCATAATGTTGTTCAGTGCGGCATGGTGTTGTTCAGTGCGGAATGGTGTTGTTCAGTGCGGCATGGTGTTGTTCAGTGCGGCATGGTGTTGTTCAGTGCGGCATGGTGTTGTTCAGTGCGGCATGGTGTTGTTCAGTGCGGGATGGTGTTCAATGCGGGATCGTGTTGTTCAGTGCGGCATGGTGTTGTTCAGTGCGGCATGGTGTTGTTCAGTGCGGCATGGTGTTGTTCAGTGCGGCATGGTGTTGTTCAGTGCGGCATGGTGTTGTTCATTTCGGCATAATGTTGTTCAGTGCGGCATAATGTTGTTTAGTGCGGCATGGTGTTGTTCAGTGCGGGATGGTGTTGTTCAGTGCGTTATAATGTTGTTCAGTGCGGCATGGTGTTGTTCAGTGCGGCATGGTGTTGTTCAGTGCGGCATGGTGTTGTTCAGTGCGGCATAATGTTGTTCAGTGCGGCATAATGTTGTTCAGTGCGGCATGGTGTTGTTCAGTGCGGGATGGTGTTGTTCAGTGCGGGATGGTGTTGTTCATTGAGGCATGGTGTTGTTCAGTGCGGCATGGTGTTGTTCAGTGCGGCATGGTGTTGTTCAGTGCGGGATGGTGTTGTTCAGTGCAGGATGGTGTTGTTCAGTGCGGCATGGTGTTGTTCAATGCGGCATGGTGTTGTTCAGTTCGGGATGGTGTTGTTCAGTGCGGCATGGTGTTGTTCAGTGCGGCATAATGTTTTTCAGTGCGGCATGGTGTTGTTCAGTGCGGCATGGTGTTGTTCAGTGCAGCATAATGTTGTTCAGTGCGGCATGGTGTTGTTCAGTGCGGAATGGTGTTGTTCAGTGCGGCATGGTGTTGTTCAGTGCGGCATGGTGTTGTTCAGTGCGGCATGGTGTTGTTCAGTGCGGCATGGTGTTGTTCAGTGCGGGATGGTGTTCATTGCGGGATCGTGTTGTTCAGTGCGGCATGGTGTTGTTCAGTGCGGCATGGTGTTGTTCAGTGCGGCATGGTGTTGTTCAGTGCGGCATGGTGTTGTTCAGTGCGGCATGGTGTTGTTCATTTCGGCATAATGTTGTTCAGTGCGGCATAATGTTTAGTGCGGCATGGTGTTGTTCAGTGCGGGATGGTGTTGTTCAGTGCGTTATAATGTTGTTCAGTGCGGCATGGTGTTGTTCAGTGCGGCATGGTGTTGTTCAGTGCGGCATGGTGTTGTTCAGTGCGGCATAATGTTGTTCAGTGCGGCATAATGTTGTTCAGTGCGGCATGGTGTTGTTCAGTGCGGGATGGTGTTGTTCAGTGCGGGATGGTGTTGTTCAGTGCGGCATGGTGTTCAATGCGGAATGGTGTTGTTCAGTGCAGGATGGTGTTGTTCAGTGCGGCATGGTGTTGTTCAGTGCGGCATAATGTTGTTCAGTGCGGCATGGTGTTGTTCAGTGCGGCATGGTGTTGTTCAGTGCGGCATGGTGTTGTTCAGTGCGGCATGGTGTTGTTCAGTGCGGCATAATGTTCAGTGCGGCATGGTGTTGTTCAGTGCGGCATGGTGTTGTTCAGTGCGGCATAATGTTCAGTGCGGCATAATGTTGTTCAGTGCGGCATGGTGTTGTTCAGTGCGGGATGGTGTTGTTCAGTGCAGGATGGTGTTGTTCAGTGCGGCATGGTGTTCAGTGCGGGATGGTGTCTTTCAGTGCGGCATGGTGTCGTTCAGTGCGGCATGGTGTCTTTCAGTGCGGCATGGTGTCGTTCAGTGAGGCATGGTGTTGTTCAGTGCGGCATGGTGTTATTTAGTGCGGCATGGTGTTGTTCAGTGCGGGATGGTGTTGTTCAGTGTGGCATGGTGTTCAGTGCGGCATGGTGTTGTTCAGTGCAGTATCGTGTTGTTCAGTGCGGTATCGTGTTTCTCAGTGCGGTATCGTGTTGTTCAGTGCAGTATCGTTGTGTTGTTCGTATTGTGTTGTGTTGTTCGTAATGTGTTGTGTTGTTCGTATTGTGTTGTGTTGTTCATATTGTGTTGTTCATATTGTGTTGAGTTATTCGTATTGTGTTGTGTTGTTCGTATTGTGTTGCCTTTAACACTTAGCCTCTAACACTTAGCCTCTAACACTTAGCCTCTAACACTTAGCCTCTAGCATCTAGAAGGTAAATAAATAGGAAGGAAGGACTCACCAGTGACGTCTTCGCCCACGTCCAAGCGTTGTACTTTGTATTTTCATCCTTCTGACAGTGGAAAACATAGCCAACAAACACCGTGGAACCTAAACGAATGAAAGAAAACTATCATTTGGCCACAACCAACATTCACAGATACAACACAATGTGACGTGCGGGGTTGAGGTTAAAGGTTGAGTGAAGGGCCCTCGTTTTAAACTACTTTTTTGAAAAGGATTGGGAACAAGACGTATTTAATTTATTTAATGGGAAGTAGTAAGAGCTATTGAATTTAATCTATGTATTATATTCTATTGTATTGTATTCTGTTGTATTCTTTTGGATTGTATTCACACTAACCCCACTAAAACTTCAGCCCACAAAAACTCGCCTCTGGCGCCTAGCCTCTGGCACTTAGCCTCTAACACTTAGCCTTTAACACTTAGCCTTTAACACTTAGCCTTTAACACTTAGCCTAGAAGGTGAATAAATAGGGTTAAAGGTTGAGTGAAGGGACCTCGTTTTAAACTACTTTTTTGAAAAGGAGTGGGAACAAGTAAGACGTATTTAATTTATTTAATGGGAAGTAGTAAGACTTATTAAATTTATTTAATCTACTTTTCTTCCCAGGCAAAATTTGATGTGCTGCAATTCCAAATTTCTAAAGTGAATGAAGGAATGAAGTCCTTTAAATTATGATTTTGTATAAATACTAGGCATTAACACAAAATCGACGGCACAAAATGGGCAGACTTTACTTGTTTGAAAAGGACTGGTTACAAGACAGACTTTTTTAATTTATTTAATGGGAAGAAGACTTATTTAGTTTAATTGATCTATTTTTGTTCCCTGGCAAAATTCGATTTGCTGCAATTCCAAATTTCCAAAGTGAATGAAGGAAAGAAGTCGTTTAAATTATGATTTTGTTTAAATACTAGGCATAGACACAAAATCTACGGCACAAAATGGGCAGACTTTACTTGTTTGAAGAGGACTGGTTACAAGACAGACTTTTCTGATTTATTTAATGGGAAGAAGACTTATTTAGTTTATTTAATCTATTTTTGTTCCCTGGCAAAATTGGATTTGCTGAAATTGTATTTTGCCAAATCTTGCCTTGAGACCTGATAGGAAGTATTAAACGCTTAGTTAAATCAATACAAGTTGGTAATAAGAGCGAGTAATGTTGGTTGAACCGATGAATGAAGGTTGAAAGCAATTTAAATTATGACTTTGTATAAATACTAGATATTAACAGAACATCTACTGCGCGAAATGGGCAGAGTTTACTTGTTTGAGAAGGAGTGGCTTATTCAAAACTAAGATTTATTTAATCTGTTTGTTCCCAGGCAAAATTGGATGTGATGCAATTCCAAATTTCACCACATGATGGTGCCCAATTTTGACTTCATAGGACATATTAAACACTTAGCTTGTTATTATGTTCAAGGTAATCAGATTTGTTTATTATTCTAATGGCCTCTTCAAAACTATTCTGGATTACTACTTTGGATCTATTCTACATTACTTGGCAACAACATACTCTGTAACAGATTAGGCAGTATAATCATATATGTTAACTTGAGAGTGTCCACACTCAATCTACTTATCGTGATGTGTTAAATCAATTACTGTTAGACATTATTTGTCTGATAATCTACCAAATCTTTGAATTGAAGAATTTGTGATTTAATTAATAGCTTGTTGTTATGTTCAGGGTAATCAGACTTGTATATAATTCTAATGGCCTTCTTTTGAAAACTATTCTGAATTACAACTTTGGATCTTATATTACTTTGCAACAATCTACTCGGTGACAGATTAGGCAGTATAATCACATATGTTAACTTCAGTGCCCACACCGTATTTATTTATGGTTATTTGTTAAATCAAATACTGTTAGACATGAAATAGGAAGTGTTTAACATAAATGTTATGGCTACTCACCATTGTAGCTCGCTCCTGGTCAATGATACGAGCCTCTTCTTGCAGTGGAAAACTTGCAGCCAACAAACACCGTGGAACCTAAAGGAATGAAATTAAACATTAACATTTCGCCTCGAACAATTTTCACACGTACAACGCAACGCGGCTACACTTCTGCTATTACAAACGTAAATCTCCTTAAACACAATGAGTGTTACTTACCGTGTACGCTCTAGACGGTCCAGTTGCAAGCAGAAAATAAAGATATTTCCGTTGATAATCGTCGCTGCTCAGTGGCTCACGGCCATCGCGCCAACAGATTTGAATTTTGGCGGAGGTTCGGGCAATTACGTCATATCCGCGGCACATGACTGCGACGTAATACCCGCTTATCTGAAACGGCAGTTAAAAGTAGAGTTACATCAAGTTTTCTTGGAACCTAAACGAATGAAAGAAAACTATCATTTGGCCACAACCAACATTCACAGATACAACACAACGTGCGGGGTTGAGGTTAAAGATTGAGTGAAGGGCCCTCGTTTTAAACTACTGTTTTGAAAAGGAGTGGGAACAAGTAAGACGTATTTAATTTATTTAATGGGAAGTAGTAAGACTTATTAAATTTATTTAATCTACTTTTCTTCCCAGGCAAAATTTGATGTGCTGCAATTCCAAATTTCCAAAGTGAATGAAGGAATGAAGTCCTTTAAATTATGATTTTGTATAAATACTAGGCATTAACACAAAATCGACGGCACAAAATGGGCAGACTTTACTTGTTTGAAAAGGACTGGTTACAAGACAGACTTTTTTAATTTATTTAATGGGAAGAAGACTTATTTAGTTTAATTGATCTATTTTTGTTCCCTGGCAAAATTCGATTTGCTGCAATTCCAAATTTCCAAAGTGAATGAAGGAAAGAAGTCGTTTAAATTATGATTTTGTTTAAATACTAGGCATAGACACAAAATCTACGGCACAAAATGGGCAGACTTTACTTGTTTGAAGAGGACTGGTTACAAGACAGACTTTTCTGATTTATTTAATGGGAAGAAGACTTATTTAGTTTATTTAATCTATTTTTGTTCCCTGGCAAAATTGGATTTGCTGAAACTGTATTTTGCCAAATCTTGCCTTGAGACCTGATAGGAAGTATTAAACGCTTAGTTCAATCAATACAAGTTGGTAATAAGAGCGAGTAATGTTGGTTGAACCGATGAATGAAGGTTGAAAGCAATTTAAATTATGACTTTGTATAAATACTAGATATTAACAGAACATCTACTGCGCGAAATGGGCAGAGTTTACTTGTTTGAGAAGGAGTGGCTTATTCAAAACTAAGATTTATTTAATCTGTTTGTTCCCAGGCAAAATTGGATGTGATGCAATTCCAAATTTCACCACATGATGGTGCCCAATTTTGACTTCATAGGACATATTAAACACTTAGCTTGTTATTATGTTCAAGGTAATCAGATTTGTTTATTATTCTAATGGCCTCTTCAAAACTATTCTGGATTACTACTTTGGATCTATTCTACATTACTTGGCAACAACATACTCTGTAACAGATTAGGCAGTATAATCATATATGTTAACTTGAGAGTGCCCACACTCAATCTACTTATCGTGATGTGTTAAATCAATTACTGTTAGACATTATTTGTCTGATAATCTACCAAATCTTTGAATTGAAGAATTTGTGATTTAATTAATAGCTTGTTCAGGGTAATCAGACTTGTATATAATTCTAATGGCCTTCTTTTGAAAACTATTCTGAATTACAACTTTGGATCTTATATTACTTTGCAACAATCTACTCGGTGACAGATTAGGCAGTATAATCACATATGTTAACTTCAGTGCCCACACTGTATTTATTTATGGTTATTTGTTAAATCAAGTACTGTTACACATGAAATAGGAAGTGTTTAACATAAATGTTATGGCTACTCACCATTGTAGCTCGCTCCTGGTCAATGATACGAGCCTCTTCTTGCAGTGGAAAACTTGCAGCCAACAAACACCGTGGAACCTAAAGGAATGAAATTAAACATTAACATTTCGCCTCGACCAATTTTCACACGTACAACGCAACGCGGCTACACTTCTGCTATTACAAACGTAAATCTCCTTAAACACAATGAGTGTTACTTACCGTGTACGCTCTAGACGGTCCAGTTGCAAGCAGAAAATAAAGATATTTCCGTTGATAATCGTCGCTGCTCAGTGGCTCACGGCCATCGCGCCAACAGATTTGAATTTTGGCGGAGGTTCGGGCAATTACGTCATATCCGCGGCACATGACTGCGACGTAATACCCGCTTATCTGAAACGGCAGTTAAAAGTAGAGTTACATCAAGTTTTCTTGGAACCTAAACGAATGAAAGAAAACTATCATTTGGCCACAACCAACATTCACAGATACAACACAACGTGCGGGGTTGAGGTTAAAGATTGAGTGAAGGGCCCTCGTTTTAAACTACTGTTTTGAAAAGGAGTGGAAACAAGTAAGACGTATTTAATTTATTTAATGGGAAGTAGTAAGACTTATTAGATTTATTTAATCTACTTTTCTTCCCAGGCAAAATTTGATGTGCTGCAATTCCAAATTTCCAAAGTGAATGAAGGAATGAAGTCCTTTAAATTATGATTTTGTATAAATACTAGGCATAAACACAAAATCGACGGCACAAAATGGGCAGACTTTACTTGTTTGAAAAGGACTGGTTACAAGACAGACTTTTTAAATTTATTTAATGGGAAGAAGACTTATTTAGTTTAATTGATCTATTTTTGTTCCCTGGCAAAATTCGATTTGCTGCAATTCCAAATTTCCAAAGTGAATGAAGGAAAGAAGTCGTTTAAATTATGATTTTGTTTAAATACTAGGCATAGACACAAAATCTACGGCACAAAATGGGCAGACTTTACTTGTTTGAAGAGGACTGGTTACAAGACAGACTTTTCTGATTTATTTAATGGGAAGAGGACTTATTTAGTTTATTTAATCTATTTTTGTTCCCTGGCAAAATTGGATTTGCAGAAATTGTATTTTGCCAAATCTCGATTTGAGACCTGATAGGAAGTATTAAACGCTTAGTTAAATCAATACAAGTTGGTAATAAGAGCGAGTAATGTTGGTTGAACCGATGAATGAAGGTTGAAAGCAATTTAAATTATGACTTTGTATAAATACTAGATATTAAAAGAACATCTACTGCGCAAAATGGGCAGAGTTTACTTGTTTGAGAAGGAGTGGCTTATTCAAAACTAAGATTTATGTAATCTGTTTGTTCCCAGGCAAAATTGGATGTGATGCAATTCCAAATTTCACCATATGATGGTGCCCAATTTTGACTTCATAGGACATATTAAACACTTAGCTTGTTATTATGTTCAAGGTAATCAGATTTGTTTATCATTCTAATGGCCTCCGTTAGACATGAAATAGGAAGTGTTTAACATAAATGTTATGGCTACTCACCATTGTAGCTCGCTCCTGGTCAATGATATGAGCCTCTTCTTGCAGTGGAAACCTTGCAGCCAACAAACACCGTGGAACCTAAAGGAATGAAATTAAACATTAACATTTCGCCTGGACCAACATTCACACGTACAACGCAACGCGGCTACACTTCTGCTATTACAAACGTAAATCGCCTTAAACACAACGAGTGTTACTTACCGTGTACGCTCTAGGCAAAATTGGATGTGATGCAATTCCAAATCTAGCTGAAACGGCAGTTAAAAGTAGAGTTACATCAAGTTTTCTTTTTTAATCAACACAATCATTTACAACCGTTGACCAGAAAGAATCGTCGAAATTCGACGTCCCCCACAAACGCCACGCTCACTCGCTTTTCAGGGCAACAAAAGTACTTCTTTTTAAAAACGATGAGTTGTACTTACCGTGTACGCTCTGGACGGTCCAGTTGCAAGCAGAAAATAAAAATATTTCTCTTGTTAGTCGTATGTTACCATCCGCTGTGTCTTTGTCAACATCGCCGCCATTTTCCTACTTCCTGCTGCGAGCCACGCCCACGGATTTAAATTTGGGCGGAAGCTCTTTCCATTGGCGTCGTTTTCGCGTATAGCAAATCCGATTGGTTGGGAAGGGGGCACGGTTATGCAGCCGAGGGGTCCTGTGATCGGTGGGATGTAAAGTAGGCGTCGACGTCACGTCCGCGTCACGTGACCACGACGTGGCAAACGTCATATAGCAACCGCTGTTTTGTTTAGTAGACTTACAGTTGTTATGCATTGACATAATGGCGCACACACCAAATAGATTTAAATAAATTAAATAATTCTTCTGCCCACTCTCTTTTAAACAAGTTAACTCTCCCCGCGGATTTGAATTCTGGCGAAAGTTACGCCCATCGACGTCACGTATGTCACGTGACCACGACGTGGCAGATGTCATATAGCAACCGCTGGTTTGTTTAGTAGATTTACAGTTGTTATGCATTGGCATAATGGTGTGCACTCAAAATAGATTTAAATAAATTAAATATTTCTTCTGCCCACTCCCTTTTAAACAAGTTAACTCTGCCCACGTCCATTGACGTCTTGTCTGCGTCACGTGACCACGACGTAGCGACGTCATATAGTAACCGCTGTTTTGATCAGTAGACTTAGTTATTATGCGTTGACATAATGGCGCATAGTGAGCTGAAGTGCATGGCGCTGAAGATTTGAATCTTTGAAATGCGCTGAGGTCTGACATATCAGGCAGAATGGTTTGCCATCACGTTCAACAAAAAATAGAAACTTTCCCACTCTGATTAAAACGTCCTGTGTTCATCTACGTATTTTCGTTTTGCTGTGCATCTTTTCCCTGCCATTTCGAGAGCCCAATTGACACTCATAGTTTAAAGAAATGTGTTTGCCCATCCTACTTTGTGGAATTTCACCACATGCGCTTTTGACCAAAATACCAAATTGAACTCAAGTGAAGCCAACACGCACAACCCCCCCCCCCACACACACACACACACAAATGTTGATATGAACATAAAAGAGCCGCATGCGGTTCGGGAGTTGCGGCTTGGCCAAACCTGTACTATACAACTTTATTTGTATAAAATTTTCACAACAGCTGTCACACAAACAAAGCGGGAAAAACCGAAGACGTGCGTGTTCCGCCCACGCTGGATTTATTTGCACCTTTGAAAAGACACCGTATTGCCGCAGATGTGGCAAAGAGTACTTTTGGGCATCTGAGACGGAAGGATGTCCAAAGCATCACGTCACCTGCTCTGGTAGGCATGGTGGTGGGACGTTGAGGTCAACCGCTTTGGGGTTGGCTGAATCTTTGATCGCAGGATGCAAAACACTTGAAGACAGAAGCAGAAAAGCAGAGCTAAATGCAAAATGTACTCACCGGTGACTCCAATTTTTTTCCCCCCTGAAGAAACAGCTGGACGGGTGGCCCCGGCTGGCCAGTGGGACTCTTGTTATTCTGACCCTTTTTAGTGCGCGTTTGGGGCAACAACCGTTTTTTGTGGCGCTCTTTTCTGGTTCAAAAGTGCCCTGCATGTGAATTTGCTTTTCCTGCCTTCTGATTGGATGAGCGCCGGTGTGACGCGGTGCCTCTTTCACCGTGGCGGGGGGTATACGTTGGCATCGGAGCGTCTGCCAACGTCTGAGACCGGCTGGCAGTGTATCGGAGGTGTCGAGTGCGGTGCCGATGGAGCTCACTCACCAGCTGGTGTTAGGGCCACAGAATGAAGGCCAAGGAGAAGAATAGAAAGAGAAACAGAAACTTCTCCTCCAATTGTTTGATTTGTCTCTTCTGAGCTTCAATGAATTCTTTCAGCTCTTTGTAAGCGTGCAAGTAAGTGCCGGGCTGGCTTTGGGCCCTTACCTGTTGCGCGCTGTGCAGCAGATCCATTCTCTCTTGGAGGATGCAAGCGTCGCGCTCCCTCAACTCGCACATCAGGGCTCGCTTCCATTGGTCCACGGCGCTCCTAAGCTCTTCTCTCTGATCCGCCGTCAGCACGTCATTCACGCCAGCGTGGCTGGCTTTTTCGCCGTCCGTGGCGGGGCAGTCCCGCTGCGGTAGCGCCTCGTACAACATGGCCTCCAGCTCCAGGATCCTCTGGGCCGCAATCCTCGTCCATCAGTGGTCCGGCGGGAGATTTGAGGGAGGCTTACCTTATGAGCCTGGTCCATGGAACACTTCCTGAAGTCCAACTCTTCATCCAGGTAGCCCTTCTGCTTGCAGAACATAGAAGAGCCCAAAGGCACAGCGTCAACAAGCTTCTTTCAGCGCAAAGCCTTCCAAAAGTCACATTTGAGCCGCCGAGTCTCGTGGAGTGCGAACATAAGGAGTTCGACATACACTTACGGCGTTATAGCCCAGGATGTCCAGCTTCTTCATCAGATCACTGATGTTGATGTCCGGGGGAAAGGCGCAAGGAGCAATGTAAGGTGTTCTGGGACCTCGGGTTAAGGTTAGGGTTGCGAGGGACGCCTTACGTACGCTCACGCCCTCGGCCTCGCAGTAGATCTGCAAAGGGCTGAGGCCGTCTGGGAAACGGACTTGCAGAAACTTCAAGACGGGGGAGCGCCACTCCCTCTCCTGAAAGGCAGAGGCATGCATCCGTCCGTCCGTCCGTCCGTCACATCTCTGGCCTCAACACGCTTGTGCGAGTCTTCCCACCTCCAGCTCCAGGATGCGGAACTCAAGCAGTTCGTTTTGGTCTCGGATATCCTGGATGTGCTCTTTCAGACGCGCTTCTTCCGCCTCCATCCGCCTGACCTGAAAAGACAGTCAGACCTCATCTGCGGGGCTTCCCGACGGGTGTGACGCCAAGCGACTCCGCCCAGCGCCTTTCTTTCCGTCACCTTTTCGGCCAACTGCTGATTGCTCTGACGCAGCAGCTGCTTCTCCTCCACCCACTTGACATTCTAGAAGAGACAAACGCGTGGACAGCTTTGGAATGTTGTGTCATTTTCATCCACAAATTCTTTGGTTGACTGGAAAATGACATTTGCTTTTCTCCGCATTTTCCCAGCCACATTCGGGGGGGGGGGTTGGTCCAGTAATGCCAGACGAATGAGTGACTGAAGAATGTAGCTATTTTGTCTGAGAAAAAGGTGTGCTCATTGATGAGCTTACCTGTCCTTGTTGCTTCAGCGCTGACTCCAGATCTGCTACTCTGCTTTGATAGTGACCCATTTCTACCATCAGCTTTTCTCTGGTCTGAAAGGAGGAGGAGGGAGGCTCCTCCTCCTCCTTTCAGACCAGAGAACACCCGAGGCTGGGTGAGAACGGGGAGGCTGCGACCCGGCCGGGGGTTGCGGGAAGGGGCGCCACCTTGATCTCCTTCTCGGCGTCGTAGTCCCCTTCGCTGGTCTGGGCTAGCAGAGCGTAGGCTCGTTGCAGCGCTTGATATTCTTGCGTCAGCTGGCGGTAGCGAAGCTCCGCCTCTTCATGCACACACCAATGCAACACAGCACTAGTACCAGAATCAGTCAGACCGGCGACAAAGCACCCGCGACGCAAAGACGAGTCCGATTCCAGGCTGAAGAGGAATGTTTGGTGCCAATACGCTGGCAGAAATGGCGGGCTACCTCTTCGGGTTCCGTGTCGGGGGTTCTGTCGGTGTGAAAAGACAAGGACGATCCGTCCGAGTCCACCAACACGTCTTCGTCGTAGCCGTAAAATGTTTCGATGACCTGCGGGCGCGGAAGCAAACATCTCTCTGAACAAACTGAAGCGACACCTCACGATGAATCGACGATAGGAACGATAGCGAGAAAAAGGCCATTTCATCTTGCGCAACACCAAGCAGCCGCAAACAAACAGACTCACCTTGCAGGACCTCACGCTTTGTTCCTCCTCAGAGATTCTCGACGTCGGTATCGTAGCAGCAAATCTCTCTCCTGTCGACACAAATAATCCGCCTTTGAGATTCTTTGGATGCAAAGGGAACGAACGGCTCCGGCGCAGAAACAAACGCGACTCACAATGACATTTCTGACATGAGCTCCTGTCTCCAGAGCCTGAAAAACACGTCACCGGCGATGATTGGAGGGACGCTCGTCTTTTCCAAAAGTGACAACTACAGGGTGTGTCAGGGTTTTCCAGATTATCTTTATCGTATCATTATGTTGCTTTGACTTTGACTGCAACCTGTAATAAATAATATTATTTATCCCTTATTTATCCCTATCGCTTATCCCTTCCTACACAAAGTCGTAAAACACCCCTTGCTATGTTTTGACTAGAGGTCAAGGGCTTCCTCTATTCAATCCACTCTTACACCCACCCTGTTTCTCTTAATTGAAATGCTCGTGCAGGAGCCGAGAGTCAGACTTCATTCGTACAACGGATGGACTCTCCACCTGCAGGTGTCCAAAAGAACTTACTTGTCTCCCGTGTGGTTCTTGCAAAATAAGTTGGAGCGAGCGCAACTCTAACAGGGTGCATTTTGCCACTAGCTGCCTACGGACAATGATGTCGCGCTCGCGGCTCATGGTTGACGGGCTGAGCAGCCGGGCAAGTCCGTCGTTTTCAGCGCACAGCGAGTGGCAAAGGCGCTGACAAAACGGGAGCTTTGAGCTGCTGAAAACGGCAAAACAAGTCTAAAGCGTGTTCAAACGCGTGCGCACAATGCTCCTGCTTGAAAGGTCGGAATTTAAGGGGCCAATTTTTTGGATGGCGGCCGCCGGCCAAGCTTTGGACGGAAAAGGTTTCCTGGCGACAGCGAGCGAGCGTGGCGCTGCCGTACGTGCACCGAGTCGCCTGCCTGAAGACCTTGGACAAGTCGTCGATGATGTGCCGCTGCTCCACAACTTGAAGGAACTCCATTTCACCGTCCTGCTGGCCGCAACCGCGGTCCAGGTCATTGAGCGAACTAGGCCTTCTCTGTGGAACACAAATGCAGTGGACTCTGTTGGCACGCCGCCGTTGTCCGCGTCGACTTACCAAGCTTGCCATCTCCTCGTTCTCCTGGGTGACAAAGCGCACTTTGTTTTCAAGGCGACACAGCACCAGCGAGAGTTCTTCATTCTTCCTGCTCAGGCGTTTGTTTTTGTACAGGAGTGGCAGAAACTGGCTTTCTGTTTCTCTCAGTCGCTTTAGCTGCAAGCATGAAGTGCGGGATGTGAAAGACGCACAACACGCGGGCCAGAACGTATCCATTCCTTTTGCATCGGTTTGAACGGAATCGTGGCTTTGGCTCCCAATAAAAGACATCTACCAGGCAACCGACTCGACGCGCCGCTCAACTAATAAGCAAGCGCAATGGGTGCCTCGCTGGATGGCGCGCATCAAACGTAGCGCAAACCTTCAAGCGTGCCGTCAATAAATTACCAGTTCATTGCGCTCTTCAGAAAGCAGGGCGTTTCGATCCTCCAGGTTCCTGATGACTGCGCTGAGCTCAGCGATTTTCAGATGAAACCGTCGCGTGTCCCGATCCTCCTGAGACTGAAAACGCCCCGCAACACACACACACAAGCACTCGTTCAAAGTTCAAAACTGTTTTTGTGCTACCTTCCTCCAGCAACGAACTAAGTCATGCGTACTGCAAGTGTGTGATGAGGTGGCTTACGCAATGAAGAGGATTGCTAGTAGCGGCGTTGACCCCACTTCCAGGGTAGTTTAGGCCCGCCCTTTGGGAATCCCTCAGGGCAGCGATCTGCTGCTCGGCAGCCTGAGTCTGCAGCTGAAGGCGGTGGACGTGGCCGGCCCCAGGGCTTCATCCAAAACACTAACCGCTCTGTCTTTCAGCTTGATCTCATCCGTCTGGATGTACAAACGGGGAGCGCTCAGGCAGGCGGGCAAACTCATTTGCCAGAATTGTGACAAAAACAAAGAGAGCAACCGGCCAATTTTTTTTCTTGAATCGACTAGAACACCTTTGCTGTGACAAAAGCGAAGCGAGCAACCGGACATTTTCTTCTTGTGAAATAGAATAGAATAGAATGCCTTAGGTGTCATTGCACTGCAGGTATACAACGAAATTGGGAACATAGCCACGCACCGCGCATCTGATCAGTCCTACCAGTCGGCGGATCTCCCTCTCGCAGTCTCTCTTGGTTCGGCTCAGCTCCTCCCGATGCTGGTGATGAGCCGATCGGAGCTCGGCCGCTCGGGACTGCCAGGCCTGCTGGGCCGCTGCCAGGGCTTCTTCCGCGCTCCTGGTGGAGGCGACACCGCTCGGTCTCCCGACACCGCCGCGTCTCCTCCACCTCCGCCAGCAAAGCGCCCCCCCTCCTCACCTGAGCAGACATTGCGCCACACCGGGCCGTTGAGACCGCAACGGAGCGCCGCGACGCTTACTGGGGACAAGCTACACAATACGGTAGCGGCCGCATCGAAGCCCGACGTGGCGTGCGGATAGTCAGACACGGATAGAGCGGATCACCTTGTCCATGGAGCCGTCCCTCAGGCTGAGGACCAAGGCATTCAGTCGCTGGATCTCTCCATCTTTGATTTTGATCACTCTCATCAGCTCCATTTCATGCTGCCGCAGTAATGTCTCCCTGGTAATGGCTAACTCTTTCTGCTTCTCCTCATGGAGTTTGCTTTTGAGTTCCGTCATGGCGGCGGTGGCACGGTGGTGCTCCGCCCGCAGGTCCTGACTTCTCTCTCTCTCCAGACAGCTGACCTGACATGACTTAGACTTAGACTTAGACAAACTTTATTGTCATCTTGTCTGCACATGGTGCATACAAAACGAAATTCCGTTGCATACGTCTTACAACAAAGTAGTGATATTGCAGTTGAATAGAAGTAACATATCCTATGAAAATATATATATATACATATACTATTTATATATATATATATATTAAAAATAAGTATAAAGTGCAGCAGTGATAATTATGCAATAGTGCAAGTAGGCAAAACAGTATTCAAGAGTGTGCAGAGGAATGCTAAACCATGTATTAAACTTCTATTTAAAGGGTTTATACAAGTTCAGTAAAGTTGGTAGTGCGAGATAGTGCAAGATAGAGGTCCGTAGTGTCATAAAGTACAGTTCTGTGAATGTGTGATGCAGAGTTCAGTTTAGAGCTCAACAGGTCTAGTGTTCAACAGTCTGATGACAGCAGGGAAAAAGCTGTTGCAGAACCTGGTGGACCTGCAGCGGATGCTGCAAACCTCTTCCCAGAGGGCAGCAGGGAGAACAGTCCATGGTGGGGGTGTGATGGGTCATTGATGATGTTACGGGCACGGGACATGCAGCGCTGAGATGAAATGTCCTGAATGGAGGGAAGAGGAGCCCCTATGATCCTCTCTGCTGTCCTCACCACTCTCCTCACGTTCTTCCAATCGGAGGCGGTGCAGCCTCCACACCACACAGAGAGACAGCTTGTCAGAATGCTCTCTATGGTGCTCCTGTAGAACGTCCTCATGATGGGTGGCGGCAGGTGGGCTCTCCTCATCCTCCGCTGTAAGTACAAGCGCTTCTGTGCCCTCTTGACCAGTGCCGTAGTGTTCATAGTCCAGGTGAGGTCTTCTGTGATGTGGACCCCCAGGAATTTGGTGGTGCTGACCACCTCCACAGCTGAGCTGTTGATGATCAGTGGAGCGTGGTGAGGCTGTTTTTTCCTGAAGTCGACGATGATCTCCTTCATCTTCTCCTCATTCAGGATCAGGCTGTTTTCTCTGCACCAGCCCACCAGCTGCTCCACCTCCTCTCTGTAGTCCAGGTCGTTGTTGTCTCTGATGAGCCCCACCACCGTTGTGTCGTCTGCTGACTTCACGATGTGATTGGTGGTGAACCTGAGGACGCAGTCGTGTGTCATCAGGGTGAACAGCAGGGGGCTCAGGACGCAGCCCTGAAGGGAGCCTGTGCTGAGGGTGATGACATCAGAGGTGTTCTGTCCGACCCGGACTGACTGAGGTCTGTTGCTGAGGAAGTCTAGCAGCCAGTTGCGAAGGGGGGTGTTGAAGCCCAGGTGTTCCAATTTTCCTACCAGATGCTGTGGGATGATGGTGTTAAACGCTGAGCTGAAGTCCAGGAACAGCCTCCGCACATGGGTGTTCTTCTCCTCCAGGTGAGCCAGGCTCAGGTGAAGAACGGAGGAGATGGCGTCCTGAGTGGAGCGGTTTTGCCGGTCGGCAAACTGGAACGGGTCAAATAATAGGGGGAGTCTGGAAACGATGTGACCTTTAAGCAGCCTTTCGAAGCACTTCATCATAACCGGAGTCAGTGCAACAGGCCGGTAATCATTAAATGAGGTGATTTGAGGTTTCTTCGGCACCGGAATGATGGAGGCAGTCTTAAAGCACGCCGGCACTGTGGCTTGGCCCAGCGAGGTGTTAAAAATGTCTGTGATGACCCCAGCCAGATGACTTGCACATTCCCTGAACACACGCCCAGGAATGTTGTCGGGGCCAGGGGCCTTACAGGGGTTGACTCTCCTCAGGGTCTTCAACACATCGGCGGAGTCAAGGCAGAGTACCTCCTCTTCCTGATGGGGGACAGTTTTAACTGCTGGAGTGCCGTTTAGTGCCTCGAACCTCCCAAAGAAGTTATTTAGACCATTTAGAAAGTCAGCATCAACTACACCCACCGGGGGGGGGGGAGAGTGAGTTGTAGTCTGTAATCGCCCGTATGCCTTGCCACATACTCCTGATGTTTTTGACGTCGTGGAAACGATCCTGAAATTTTCGACTGCGGTCTCGCTTCGCTATCCTGATGGCACGGTTCAAGTTGGCTCTCGCTGTCCTCAGTGTCTCCTTGTCGCCAGACTTGAAGGCAGAGTTCCGCGCTCGTAGCGTTTGACGTACCTCCTCAGTCATCCAGGGTCGTTGGTTGCCCCGGGTGATGATATTCTTAGTGGTGCTGACGTCCTCGGTGCATTTGTTGATGTAGGCTGACACAGTCATGGCACACGCATGTCTAATCTACATCGGGAAAACTGGGAGGGAGGGAGGGAGGCAGGCAGGGAGGCAGGCAGGGAGGCAGGCAGTGTCTGTCTGTTGAGGTTTTCACCTTGTTCTTCTCCTGCTGAAGTTCTAACTGGACGTCCATCAGTTTGGTTCTCAGCTCGTCATTGGCGGCCTGAAGGGCGTCCGTTCGCTCCGCCTTGGCCCGCCCTGCCGGAGCTCGTTTGGACATCTCTTACTCGAGTCTCGCCCGGTCGTCAGTCAGAGATCACAACATTTGTACCTGGAGAGCACAAACGCAGCGCTGTTTTCCACTGGCTTCGAACTCAACTTCAATCGGTACCGTAACTTACAACATCATAAACATAGAACTAGCTTGACTTATTCATTGAATAAATGCATTTGGTTCTTCAAAACTGCATCACGCAACATAGCGTGACCGAGACGGCCGTTATCCACCTGCGTGAAGTTATTTGGTGAAATGAATGAGATGTTTAAGACACCATCGTTCTGTCTCTATGTAGATGAAGGGAAATAATCGATTGCTGAAGGTCCAAAGGTGTTGTGATAAACAAATAAACATATTAGTGATTAGTGACATATTTGTGATAAACATATTAGGCAGGATAATCACATATGTTAACGTGACTGCCCACACTGTATTTATTTATGGTTATTTGTTAAATCGAGTACTGTTAGACATGAAATAGGAAGTGTTTAACATAAATGGAAGACGAAAGGGGTACTCACCATTGTAGCTCCTGCTGGTCAATGATACGAGCCTCTTCTTGCAGTGGAAAACATACAGCCAACAAACACCGTGGAACCTAAAGGAATGAAATTAAACATTAACATTTAGCCTCAACCAACATTCACAGATACAACGCAACGCAAACTACACAAACGTAAATCTTTTTAAACACAATGAGTTGTACTTACCGTGTACGCTCTAGACGGTCCACTTGCAAGCAGAAAATAAAGATATTTCTGTTGATAATCGTCGTGTTTGTATCCGGTGTCTCGCTCAAGGCCATTGCGCCCACAGATTTGAATTTTGGCGAGAGTTCAGCCTATTGACGTCATTTCCGCGGTGTAATACCCGCATATCTGAAACGGCAAAGTTAAGAGTAGAGTTAAATAAAGTTTTTAGTCAACGCAATAATTTACAACCGTTGACCAGTCGAAATAATCGTCGAAATTTGGCGTCTGTGGCTGGAAGCAGACGCCGAGTTCGACATTCCTCCCAAACGCCACACTCCCTCGCTTTTCAGGGCTAAAAAAAAACAGTTGTAATTACCTTGTACGCTCTAGACGGTCAAGTTGCAAGCTGAAAACAAAAATATTTGCCTTGTTAGTCATCGTGTTACTAACCGCTGTGTCTTGTTTGCCAGAATTGCCGCTTTCCTACTTCCTGTTGCAAGCCACGCCCACGGATTATAATTTTGCCGTGAGTTCCGCCTATTGACGTCATGTCCGCGTCACATGACTGCGACGTAATATTATCTAAAACTGTTTGTGCGGTATTGTGTTGTTCTGTGCGGTATTGTTATTCTGTGCGGCGTCGTGTTGTTCTGTGCGGCGTCGTGTTGTTCAGTGCGACGTCGTGTTGTTCAGTGCGGCATGGTGTTGTTCAGTAAGGCATGGTGTTGTTCAGTGCGGCATGGTGTTGTTCAGTGCGGCATGGTGTTGTTCAGTGCGGAATGGTGTTGTTCAGTGCAGCATGGTGTTGTTCAGTCCGGGATGGTGTTGTTCAATGCGGGATGGTGTTGTTCAGTGCGGGGTGGTGTTGTTCAGTGCGGGATGGTGTTGTTCAGTGCGGCATGGTGTTGTTCAATGCGGCATGGTGTTGTTCAGTGCGGGATGGTGTTGTTCATTGCGGCATGGTGTTGTTCAGTGCGGCATGGTGTTGTTCAGTGCGGCATGGTGTTGTTCAGTGCGGCATGGTGTTGTTCAGTGCGGCATAATGTTGTTCAGTGCGGCATGGTGTTGTTCAGTGCAGGATGGTGTTGTTCAGTGCGGCATGGTGTTGTTCAATGCAGGATCGTGTTGTTCAGTGCAGCATAATGTTGTTCAGTGCAGCATGGTGTTGTTCAGTGCGGCATGGTGTTGTTCAATGCGGCATGGTGTTGTTCACTGCGGGATGGTGTTGTTCAATGCGGGATCGTGTTGTTCAGTGCGGCATAATGTTGTTCAGTGCGGCATGGTGTTGTTCAGTGCGGCATGGTGTTGTTCAGTGCGACATAATGTTGTTTAGTGCGGCATAATGTTGTTCAGTGCGGCATAATGTTGTTCAGTGCGGCATGGTGTTGTTCAGTGCGGCATGGTGTTGTTCAGTGCGGCATAATGTTGTTCAGTGCGGCATGGTGTTGTTCAGTGCGGAATGGTGTTGTTCAGTGCGGCATGGTGTTGTTCAGTGCGGCATGGTGTTGTTCAGTGCGGCATGGTGTTGTTCAGTGCGGGATGGTGTTGTTCATTGCGGCATGGTGTTGTTCAGTGCGGCATGGTGTTGTTCAGTGCGGCATAATGTTGTTCAGTGCGGCATAATGTTGTTCAGTGCGGGATGGTGTTGTTCATTGAGGCATGGTGTTGTTCAGTGCGGCATGGTGTTGTTCAGTGCGGCATGGTGTTGTTCAGTGCGGGATGGTGTTGTTCAGTGCAGGATGGTGTTGTTCAGTGCGGCATGGTGTTGTTCAATGCGGCATGGTGTTGTTCAGTTCGGGATGGTGTTGTTCAGTGCGGCATGGTGTTGTTCAGTGCGGCATAATGTTTTTCAGTGCGGCATGGTGTTGTTCAGTGCGGCATGGTGTTGTTCAGTGCGGCATAATGTTGTTCAGTGCGGCATGGTGTTGTTCAGTGCGGAATGGTGTTGTTCAGTGCGGCATGGTGTTGTTCAGTGCGGCATGGTGTTGTTCAGTGCGGCATGGTGTTGTTCAGTGCGGCATGGTGTTGTTCAGTGCGGGATGGTGTTCATTGCGGGATCGTGTTGTTCAGTGCGGCATGGTGTTGTTCAGTGCGGCATGGTGTTGTTCAGTGCGGCATGGTGTTGTTCAGTGCGGCATGGTGTTGTTCAGTGCGGCATGGTGTTGTTCAGTGCGGCATGGTGTTGTTCATTTCGGCATAATGTTGTTCAGTGCGGCATAATGTTGTTTAGTGCGGCATGGTGTTGTTCAGTGCGGGATGGTGTTGTTCAGTGCGTTATAATGTTGTTCAGTGCGGCATGGTGTTGTTCAGTGCGGCATGGTGTTGTTCAGTGCGGCATGGTGTTGTTCAGTGCGGCATAATGTTGTTCAGTGCGGCATAATGTTGTTCAGTGCGGCATGGTGTTGTTCAGTGCGGGATGGTGTTGTTCAGTGCGGGATGGTGTTGTTCAGTGCGGCATGGTGTTCAATGCGGAATGGTGTTGTTCAGTGCAGGATGGTGTTGTTCAGTGCGGCATGGTGTTGTTCAGTGCGGCATAATGTTGTTCAGTGCGGCATGGTGTTGTTCAGTGCGGCATGGTGTTGTTCAGTGCGGCATGGTGTTGTTCAGTGCGGCATGGTGTTGTTCAGTGCGGCATAATGTTGTTCAGTGCGGCATGGTGTTGTTCAGTGCGGCATGGTGTTGTTCAGTGCGGCATAATGTTCAGTGCGGCATAATGTTGTTCAGTGCGGCATGGTGTTGTTCAGTGCGGGATGGTGTTGTTCAGTGCAGGATGGTGTTGTTCAGTGCGGCATGGTGTTCAGTGCGGGATGGTGTCTTTCAGTGCGGCATGGTGTCGTTCAGTGCGGCATGGTGTCTTTCAGTGCGGCATGGTGTCGTTCAGTGAGGCATGGTGTTGTTCAGTGCGGCATGGTGTTATTTAGTGCGGCATGGTGTTGTTCAGTGCGGGATGGTGTTGTTCAGTGTGGCATGGTGTTCAGTGCGGCATGGTGTTGTTCAGTGCGGTATCGTGTTGTTCAGTGCGGTATCGTGTTTCTCAGTGCGGTATCGTGTTGTTCAGTGCAGTATCGTTGTGTTGTTCGTATTGTGTTGTGTTGTTCGTAATGTGTTGTGTTGTTCGTATTGTGTTGTGTTGTTCATATTGTGTTGTTCATATTGTGTTGAGTTATTCGTATTGTGTTGTGTTGTTCGTATTGTGTTGCCTTTAACACTTAGCCTCTAACACTTAGCCTCTAACACTTAGCCTCTAACACTTAGCCTCTAGCATCTAGAAGGTAAATAAATAGGAAGGAAGGACTCACCAGTGACGTCTTCGCCCACGTCCAAGCGTTGTACTTTGTATTTTCATCCTTCTGACAGTGGAAAACATAGCCAACAAACACCGTGGAACCTAAACGAATGAAAGAAAACTATCATTTGGCCACAACCAACATTCACAGATACAACACAATGTGACGTGCGGGGTTGAGGTTAAAGGTTGAGTGAAGGGCCCTCGTTTTAAACTACTTTTTTGAAAAGGATTGGGAACAAGTAAGACGTATTTAATTTATTTAATGGGAAGTAGTAAGAGCTATTGAATTTAATCTATGTATTATATTCTATTGTATTGTATTCTGTTGTATTCTTTTGGATTGTATTCACACTAACCCCACTAAAACTTCAGCCCACAAAAACTCGCCTCTGGCGCCTAGCCTCTGGCACTTAGCCTCTAACACTTAGCCTTTAACACTTAGCCTTTAACACTTAGCCTTTAACACTTAGCCTAGAAGGTGAATAAATAGGGTTTTTAGGTTGAGTGAAGGGACCTCGTTTTAAACTACTTTTTTGAAAAGGAGTGGGAACAAGTAAGACGTATTTAATTTATTTAATGGGAAGTAGTAAGACTTATTAAATTTATTTAATCTACTTTTCTTCCCAGGCAAAATTTGATGTGCTGCAATTCCAAATTTCCAAAGTGAATGAAGGAATGAAGTCCTTTAAATTATGATTTTGTATAAATACTAGGCATTAACACAAAATCGACGGCACAAAATGGGCAGACTTTACTTGTTTGAAAAGGACTGGTTACAAGACAGACTTTTTTAATTTATTTAATGGGAAGAAGACTTATTTAGTTTAATTGATCTATTTTTGTTCCCTGGCAAAATTCGATTTGCTGCAATTCCAAATTTCCAAAGTGAATGAAGGAAAGAAGTCGTTTAAATTATGATTTTGTTTAAATACTAGGCATAGACACAAAATCTACGGCACAAAATGGGCAGACTTTACTTGTTTGAAGAGGACTGGTTACAAGACAGACTTTTCTGATTTATTTAATGGGAAGAGGACTTATTTAGTTTATTTAATCTATTTTTGTTCCCTGGCAAAATTGGATTTGCTGAAATTGTATTTTGCCAAATCTCGATTTGAGACCTGATAGGAAGTATTAAACGCTTAGTTAAATCAATACAAGTTGGTAATAAGAGCGAGTAATGTTGGTTGAACCGATGAATGAAGGTTGAAAGCAATTTAAATTATGACTTTGTATAAATACTAGATATTAAAAGAACATCTACTGCGCAAAATGGGCAGAGTTTACTTGTTTGAGAAGGAGTGGCTTATTCAAAACTAAGATTTATGTAATCTGTTTGTTCCCAGGCAAAATTGGATGTGATGCAATTCCAAATTTCACCATATGATGGTGCCCAATTTTGACTTCATAGGACACATTAAACACTTAGCTTGTTATTATGTTCAAGGTAATCAGATTTGTTTATCATTCTAATGGCCTCTTCAAAACTATTCTGGATTACTACTTTGGATCTATTCTACATTACTTGGCAACAACATACTCTGTAACAGATTAGGCAGTATAATCACATATGTTAACTTGAGAGTGCCCACACTCAATCTACTTATCGTGATGTGTTAAATCAATTACTGTTAGACATTATTTGTCTGATAATCTACCAAATCTTTGAATTGAAGAATTTGTGATTTAATTAATAGCTTGTTCAGGGTAATCAGACTTGTATATAATTCTAATGGCCTTCTTTTGAAAACTATTCTGAATTACAACTTTGGATCTTATATTACTTTGCAACAATCTACTCGGTGACAGATTAGGCAGTATAATCACATATGTTAACTTCAGTGCCCACACTGTATTTATTTATGGTTATTTGTTAAATCAAGTACCGTTAGACATGAAATAGGAAGTGTTTAACATAAATGTTATGGCTACTCACCATTGTAGCTCGCTCCTGGTCAATGATATGAGCCTCTTCTTGCAGTGGAAACCTTGCAGCCAACAAACACCGTGGAACCTAAAGGAATGAAATTAAACATTAACATTTCGCCTGGACCAACATTCACACGTACAACGCAACGCGGCTACACTTCTGCTATTACAAACGTAAATCTCCTTAAACACAACGAGTGTTACTTACCGTGTACGCTCTAGGCAAAATTGGATGTGATGCAATTCCAAATCTAGCTGAAACGGCAGTTAAAAGTAGAGTTACATCAAGTTTTCTTTTTTAATCAACACAATCATTTACAACCGTTGACCAGAAAGAATCGTCGAAATTCGACGTCCCCCACAAACGCCACGCTCACTCGCTTTTCAGGGCAACAAAAGTACTTCTTTTTAAAAACGATGAGTTGTACTTACCGTGTACGCTCTGGACGGTCCAGTTGCAAGCAGAAAATAAAAATATTTCTCTTGTTAGTCGTATGTTACCATCCGCTGTGTCTTTGTCAACATCGCCGCCATTTTCCTACTTCCTGCTGCGAGCCACACCCACGGATTTAAATTTGGGCGGAAGCTCTTTCCATTGGCGTCGTTTTCGCGTATAGCAAATCCGATTGGTTGGGAAGGGGGCACGGTTATGCAGCCGAGGGGTCCTGTGATCGGTGGGATGTAAAGTAGGCGTCGACGTCACGTCCGCGTCACGTGACCACGACGTGGCAAACGTCATATAGCAACCGCTGTTTTGTTTAGTAGACTTACAGTTGTTATGCATTGACATAATGGCGCACACACCAAATAGATTTAAATAAATTAAATAATTCTTCTGCCCACTCTCTTTTAAACAAGTTAACTCTCCCCGCGGATTTGAATTCTGGCGAAAGTTACGCCCATCGACGTCACGTATGTCACGTGACCACGACGTGGCAGATGTCATATAGCAACCGCTGGTTTGTTTAGTAGATTTACAGTTGTTATGCATTGGCATAATGGTGTGCACTCAAAATAGATTTAAATAAATTAAATATTTCTTCTGCCCACTCCCTTTTAAACAAGTTAACTCTGCCCACGTCCATTGACGTCTTGTCTGCGTCACGTGACCACGACGTAGCGACGTCATATAGTAACCGCTGTTTTGATCAGTAGACTTAGTTATTATGCGTTGACATAATGGCGCATAGTGAGCTGAAGTGCATGGCGCTGAAGATTTGAATCTTTGAAATGCGCTGAGGTCTGACATATCAGGCAGAATGGTTTGCCATCACGTTCAACAAAAAATAGAAACTTTCCCACTCTGATTAAAACGTCCTGTGTTCATCTACGTATTTTCGTTTTGCTGTGCATCTTTTCCCTGCCATTTCGAGAGCCCAATTGACACTCATAGTTTAAAGAAATGTGTTTGCCCATCCTACTTTGTGGAATTTCACCACATGCGCTTTTGACCAAAATACCAAATTGAACTCAAGTGAAGCCAACACGCACAACCCCCCCCCCCACACACACACACACACACACACACAAATGTTGATATGAACATAAAAGAGCCGCATGCGGTTCGGGAGTTGCGGCTTGGCCAAACCTGTACTATACAACTTTATTTGTATAAAATTTTCACAACAGCTGTCACACAAACAAAGCGGGAAAAACCGAAGACGTGCGTGTTCCGCCCACGCTGGATTTATTTGCACCTTTGAAAAGACACCGTATTGCCGCAGATGTGGCAAAGAGTACTTTTGGGCATCTGAGACGGAAGGATGTCCAAAGCATCACGTCACCTGCTCTGGTAGGCATGGTGGTGGGACGTTGAGGTCAACCGCTTTGGGGTTGGCTGAATCTTTGATCGCAGGATGCAAAACACTTGAAGACAGAAGCAGAAAAGCAGAGCTAAATGCAAAATGTACTCACCGGTGACTCCAATTTTTTTCCCCCCTGAAGAAACAGCTGGACGGGTGGCCCCGGCTGGCCAGTGGGACTCTTGTTATTCTGACCCTTTTTAGTGCGCGTTTGGGGCAACAACCGTTTTTTGTGGCGCTCTTTTCTGGTTCAAAAGTGCCCTGCATGTGAATTTGCTTTTCCTGCCTTCTGATTGGATGAGCGCCGGTGTGACGCGGTGCCTCTGTCACCGTGGCGGGGGGTATACGTTGGCATCGGAGCGTCTGCCAACGTCTGAGACCGGCTGGCAGTGTATCGGCGGTGTCGAGTGCGGTGCCGATGGAGCTCACTCACCAGCTGGTGTTAGGGCCACAGAATGAAGGCCAAGGAGAAGAATAGAAAGAGAAACAGAAACTTCTCCTCCAATTGTTTGATTTGTCTCTTCTGAGCTTCAATGAATTCTTTCAGCTCTTTGTAAGCGTGCAAGTAAGTGCCGGGCTGGCTTTGGGCCCTTACCTGTTGCGCGCTGTGCAGCAGATCCATTCTCTCTTGGAGGATGCAAGCGTCGCGCTCCCTCAACTCGCACATCAGGGCTCGCTTCCATTGGTCCACGGCGCTCCTAAGCTCTTCTCTCTGATCCGCCGTCAGCACGTCATTCACGCCAGCGTGGCTGGCTTTTTCGCCGTCCGTGGCGGGGCAGTCCCGCTGCGGTAGCGCCTCGTACAACATGGCCTCCAGCTCCAGGATCCTCTGGGCCGCAATCCTCGTCCATCAGTGGTCCGGCGGGAGATTTGAGGGAGGCTTACCTTATGAGCCTGGTCCATGGAACACTTCCTGAAGTCCAACTCTTCATCCAGGTAGCCCTTCTGCTTGCAGAACATAGAAGAGCCCAAAGGCACAGCGTCAACAAGCTTCTTTCAGCGCAAAGCCTTCCAAAAGTCACATTTGAGCCGCCGAGTCTCGTGGAGTGCGAACATAAGGAGTTCGACATACACTTACGGCGTTATAGCCCAGGATGTCCAGCTTCTTCATCAGATCACTGATGTTGATGTCCGGGGGAAAGGCGCAAGGAGCAATGTAAGGTGTTCTGGGACCTCGGGTTAAGGTTAGGGTTGCGAGGGACGCCTTACGTACGCTCACGCCCTCGGCCTCGCAGTAGATCTGCAAAGGGCTGAGGCCGTCTGGGAAACGGACTTGCAGAAACTTCAAGACGGGGGAGCGCCACTCCCTCTCCTGAAAGGCAGAGGCATGCATCCGTCCGTCCGTCCGTCCGTCACATCTCTGGCCTCAACACGCTTGTGCGAGTCTTCCCACCTCCAGCTCCAGGATGCGGAACTCAAGCAGTTCGTTTTGGTCTCGGATATCCTGGATGTGCTCTTTCAGACGCGCTTCTTCCGCCTCCATCCGCCTGACCTGAAAAGACAGTCAGACCTCATCTGCGGGGCTTCCCGACGGGTGTGACGCCAAGCGACTCCGCCCAGCGCCTTTCTTTCCGCCACCTTTGCTCTGACGCAGCAGCTGCTTCTCCTCCACCCACTTGACAT
This sequence comes from Syngnathus floridae, assembly GCF_059516105.1. NCBI lineage: Eukaryota > Metazoa > Chordata > Actinopteri > Syngnathiformes > Syngnathidae > Syngnathus > Syngnathus floridae. The sequence continues at coordinate 118,422 of NC_142416.1, read as the reverse complement.
TCTAGAAGAGACAAACGCGTGGACAGCTTTGGAATGTTGTGTCATTTTCATCCACAAATTCTTTGGTTGACTGGAAAATGACATTTGCTTTTCTCCGCATTTTCCCAGCCACATTCGGGGGGGGGGGTTGGTCCAGTAATGCCAGACGAATGAGTGACTGAAGAATGTAGCTATTTTGTCTGAGAAAAAGGTGTGCTCATTGATGAGCTTACCTGTCCTTGTTGCTTCAGCGCTGACTCCAGATCTGCTACTCTGCTTTGATAGTGACCCATTTCTACCATCAGCTTTTCTCTGGTCTGAAAGGAGGAGGAGGGAGGCTCCTCCTCCTCCTTTCAGACCAGAGAACACCCGAGGCTGGGTGAGAACGGGGAGGCTGCGACCCGGCCGGGGGTTGCGGGAAGGGGCGCCACCTTGATCTCCTTCTCGGCGTCGTAGTCCCCTTCGCTGGTCTGGGCTAGCAGAGCGTAGGCTCGTTGCAGCGCTTGATATTCTTGCGTCAGCTGGCGGTAGCGAAGCTCCGCCTCTTCATGCACACACCAATGCAACACAGCACTAGTACCAGAATCAGTCAGACCGGCGACAAAGCACCCGCGACGCAAAGACGAGTCCGATTCCAGGCTGAAGAGGAATGTTTGGTGCCAATACGCTGGCAGAAATGGCGGGCTACCTCTTCGGGTTCCGTGTCGGGGGTTCTGTCGGTGTGAAAAGACAAGGACGATCCGTCCGAGTCCACCAACACGTCTTCGTCGTAGCCGTAAAATGTTTCGATGACCTGCGGGCGCGGAAGCAAACATCTCTCTGAACAAACTGAAGCGACACCTCACGATGAATCGACGATAGGAACGATAGCGAGAAAAAGGCCATTTCATCTTGCGCAACACCAAGCAGCCGCAAACAAACAGACTCACCTTGCAGGACCTCACGCTTTGTTCCTCCTCAGAGATTCTCGACGTCGGTATCGTAGCAGCAAATCTCTCTCCTGTCGACACAAATAATCCGCCTTTGAGATTCTTTGGATGCAAAGGGAACGAACGGCTCCGGCGCAGAAACAAACGCGACTCACAATGACATTTCTGACATGAGCTCCTGTCTCCAGAGCCTGAAAAACACGTCACCGGCGATGATTGGAGGGACGCTCGTCTTTTCCAAAAGTGACAACTACAGGGTGTGTCAGGGTTTTCCAGATTATCTTTATCGTATCATTATGTTGCTTTGACTTTGACTGCAACCTGTAATAAATAATATTATTTATCCCTTATTTATCCCTATCGCTTATCCCTTCCTACACAAAGTCGTAAAACACCCCTTGCTATGTTTTGACTAGAGGTCAAGGGCTTCCTCTATTCAATCCACTCTTACACCCACCCTGTTTCTCTTAATTGAAATGCTCGTGCAGGAGCCGAGAGTCAGACTTCATTCGTACAACGGATGGACTCTCCACCTGCAGGTGTCCAAAAGAACTTACTTGTCTCCCGTGTGGTTCTTGCAAAATAAGTTGGAGCGAGCGCAACTCTAACAGGGTGCATTTTGCCACTAGCTGCCTACGGACAATGATGTCGCGCTCGCGGCTCATGGTTGACGGGCTGAGCAGCCGGGCAAGTCCGTCGTTTTCAGCGCACAGCGAGTGGCAAAGGCGCTGACAAAACGGGAGCTTTGAGCTGCTGAAAACGGCAAAACAAGTCTAAAGCGTGTTCAAACGCGTGCGCACAATGCTCCTGCTTGAAAGGTCGGAATTTAAGGGGCCAATTTTTTGGATGGCGGCCGCCAGCCAAGCTTTGGACGGAAAAGGTTTCCTGGCGACAGCGAGCGAGCGTGGCGCTGCCGTACGTGCACCGAGTCGCCTGCCTGAAGACCTTGGACAAGTCGTCGATGATGTGCCGCTGCTCCACAACTTGAAGGAACTCCATTTCACCGTCCTGCTGGCCGCAACCGCGGTCCAGGTCATTGAGCGAACTAGGCCTTCTCTGTGGAACACAAATGCAGTGGACTCTGTTGGCACGCCGCCGTTGTCCGCGTCGACTTACCAAGCTTGCCATCTCCTCGTTCTCCTGGGTGACAAAGCGCACTTTGTTTTCAAGGCGACACAGCACCAGCGAGAGTTCTTCATTCTTCCTGCTCAGGCGTTTGTTTTTGTACAGGAGTGGCAGAAACTGGCTTTCTGTTTCTCTCAGTCGCTTTAGCTGCAAGCATGAAGTGCGGGATGTGAAAGACGCACAACACGCGGGCCAGAACGTATCCATTCCTTTTGCATCGGTTTGAACGGAATCGTGGCTTTGGCTCCCAATAAAAGACATCTACCAGGCAACCGACTCGACGCGCCGCTCAACTAATAAGCAAGCGCAATGGGTGCCTCGCTGGATGGCGCGCATCAAACGTAGCGCAAACCTTCAAGCGTGCCGTCAATAAATTACCAGTTCATTGCGCTCTTCAGAAAGCAGGGCGTTTCGATCCTCCAGGTTCCTGATGACTGCGCTGAGCTCAGCGATTTTCAGATGAAACCGTCGCGTGTCCCGATCCTCCTGAGACTGAAAACGCCCCGCAACACACACACACAAGCACTCGTTCAAAGTTCAAAACTGTTTTTGTGCTACCTTCCTCCAGCAACGAACTAAGTCATGCGTACTGCAAGTGTGTGATGAGGTGGCTTACGCAATGAAGAGGATTGCTAGTAGCGGCGTTGACCCCACTTCCAGGGTAGTTTAGGCCCGCCCTTTGGGAATCCCTCAGGGCAGCGATCTGCTGCTCGGCAGCCTGAGTCTGCAGCTGAAGGCGGTGGACGTGGCCGGCCCCAGGGCTTCATCCAAAACACTAACCGCTCTGTCTTTCAGCTTGATCTCATCCGTCTGGATGTACAAACGGGGAGCGCTCAGGCAGGCGGGCAAACTCATTTGCCAGAATTGTGACAAAAACAAAGAGAGCAACCGGCCAATTTTTTTTCTTGAATCGACCTTTGCTGTGACAAAAGCGAAGCGAGCAACCGGACATTTTCTTCTTGTGAAATAGAATAGAATAGAATGCCTTAGGTGTCATTGCACTGCAGGTATACAACGAAATTGGGAACATAGCCACGCACCGCGCATCTGATCAGTCCTACCAGTCGGCGGATCTCCCTCTCGCAGTCTCTCTTGGTTCGGCTCAGCTCCTCCCGATGCTGGTGATGAGCCGATCGGAGCTCGGCCGCTCGGGACTGCCAGGCCTGCTGGGCCGCTGCCAGGGCTTCTTCCGCGCTCCTGGTGGAGGCGACACCGCTCGGTCTCCCGACACCGCCGCGTCTCCTCCACCTCCGCCAGCAAAGCGCCCCCCCTCCTCACCTGAGCAGACATTGCGCCACACCGGGCCGTTGAGACCGCAACGGAGCGCCGCGACGCTTACTGGGGACAAGCTACACAATACGGTAGCGGCCGCATCGAAGCCCGACGTGGCGTGCGGATAGTCAGACACGGATAGAGCGGATCACCTTGTCCATGGAGCCGTCCCTCAGGCTGAGGACCAAGGCATTCAGTCGCTGGATCTCTCCATCTTTGATTTTGATCACTCTCATCAGCTCCATTTCATGCTGCCGCAGTAATGTCTCCCTGGTAATGGCTAACTCTTTCTGCTTCTCCTCATGGAGTTTGCTTTTGAGTTCCGTCATGGCGGCGGTGGCACGGTGGTGCTCCGCCCGCAGGTCCTGACTTCTCTCTCTCTCCAGACAGCTGACCTGACATGACTTAGACTTAGACTTAGACAAACTTTATTGTCATCTTGTCTGCACATGGTGCATACAAAACGAAATTCCGTTGCATACGTCTTACAACAAAGTAGTGATATTGCAGTTGAATAGAAGTAACATATCCTATGAAAATATATATATATACATATACTATATATATATATATATATATTAAAAATAAGTATAAAGTGCAGCAGTGATAATTATGCAATAGTGCAAGTAGGCAAAACAGTATTCAAGAGTGTGCAGAGGAATGCTAAACCATGTATTAAACTTCTATTTAAAGGGTTTATACAAGTTCAGTAAAGTTGGTAGTGCGAGATAGTGCAAGATAGAGGTCCGTAGTGTCATAAAGTACAGTTCTGTGAATGTGTGATGCAGAGTTCAGTTTAGAGCTCAACAGTTCTAGTGTTCAACAGTCTGATGACAGCAGGGAAAAAGCTGTTGCAGAACCTGGTGGACCTGCAGCGGATGCTGCAAACCTCTTCCCAGAGGGCAGCAGGGAGAACAGTCCATGGTGGGGGTGTGATGGGTCATTGATGATGTTACGGGCACGGGACATGCAGCGCTGAGATGAAATGTCCTGAATGGAGGGAAGAGGAGCCCCTATGATCCTCTCTGCTGTCCTCACCACTCTCCTCACGTTCTTCCAATCGGAGGCGGTGCAGCCTCCACACCACACAGAGAGACAGCTTGTCAGAATGCTCTCTATGGTGCTCCTGTAGAACGTCCTCATGATGGGTGGGGGCAGGTGGGCTCTCCTCATCCTCCGCTGTAAGTACAAGCGCTTCTGTGCCCTCTTGACCAGTGCCGTAGTGTTCATAGTCCAGGTGAGGTCTTCTGTGATGTGGACCCCCAGGAATTTGGTGGTGCTGACCACCTCCACAGCTGAGCTGTTGATGATCAGTGGAGCGTGGTGAGGCTGTTTTTTCCTGAAGTCGACGATGATCTCCTTCATCTTCTCCTCATTCAGGATCAGGCTGTTTTCTCTGCACCAGCCCACCAGCTGCTCCACCTCCTCTCTGTAGTCCAGGTCGTTGTTGTCTCTGATGAGCCCCACCACCGTTGTGTCGTCTGCTGACTTCACGATGTGATTGGTGGTGAACCTGAGGACGCAGTCGTGTGTCATCAGGGTGAACAGCAGGGGGCTCAGGACGCAGCCCTGAAGGGAGCCTGTGCTGAGGGTGATGACATCAGAGGTGTTCTGTCCGACCCGGACTGACTGAGGTCTGTTGCTGAGGAAGTCTAGCAGCCAGTTGCGAAGGGGGGTGTTGAAGCCCAGGTGTTCCAATTTTCCTACCAGATGCTGTGGGATGATGGTGTTAAACGCTGAGCTGAAGTCCAGGAACAGCCTCCGCACATGGGTGTTCTTCTCCTCCAGGTGAGCCAGGCTCAGGTGAAGAACGGAGGAGATGGCGTCCTGAGTGGAGCGGTTTTGCCGGTCGGCAAACTGGAACGGGTCAAATAATAGGGGGAGTCTGGAAACGATGTGACCTTTAAGCAGCCTTTCGAAGCACTTCATCATAACCGGAGTCAGTGCAACAGGCCGGTAATCATTAAATGAGGTGATTTGAGGTTTCTTCGGCACCGGAATGATGGAGGCAGTCTTAAAGCACGCCGGCACTGTGGCTTGGCCCAGCGAGGTGTTAAAAATGTCTGTGATGACCCCAGCCAGATGACTTGCACATTCCCTGAACACACGCCCAGGAATGTTGTCGGGGCCAGGGGCCTTACAGGGGTTGACTCTCCTCAGGGTCTTCAACACATCGGCGGAGTCAAGGCAGAGTACCTCCTCTTCCTGATGGGGGACAGTTTTAACTGCTGGAGTGCCGTTTAGTGCCTCGAACCTCCCAAAGAAGTTATTTAGACCATTTAGAAAGTCAGCATCAACTACACCCACCGGGGGGGGGGGAGAGTGAGTTGTAGTCTGTAATCGCCCGTATGCCTTGCCACATACTCCTGATGTTTTTGACGTCGTGGAAACGATCCTGAAATTTTCGACTGCGGTCTCGCTTCGCTATCCTGATGGCACGGATCAAGTTGGCTCTCGCTGTCCTCAGTGTCTCCTTGTCGCCAGACTTGAAGGCAGAGTTCCGCGCTCGTAGCGTTTGACGTACCTCCTCAGTCATCCAGGGTCGTTGGTTGCCCCGGGTGATGATATTCTTAGTGGTGCTGACGTCCTCGGTGCATTTGTTGATGTAGGCTGACACAGTCATGGCACACGCATGTCTAATCTACATCGGGAAAACTGGGAGGGAGGGAGGGAGGCAGGCAGGGAGGCAGGCAGGGAGGCAGGCAGTGTCTGTCTGTTGAGGTTTTCACCTTGTTCTTCTCCTGCTGAAGTTCTAACTGGACGTCCATCAGTTTGGTTCTCAGCTCGTCATTGGCGGCCTGAAGGGCGTCCGTTCGCTCCGCCTTGGCCCGCCCTGCCGGAGCTCGTTTGGACATCTCTTACTCGAGTCTCGCCCGGTCGTCAGTCAGAGATCACAACATTTGTACCTGGAGAGCACAAACGCAGCGCTGTTTTCCACTGGCTTCGAACTCAACTTCAATCGGTACCGTAACTTACAACATCATAAACATAGAACTAGCTTGACTTATTCATTGAATAAATGCATTTGGTTCTTCAAAACTGCATCACGCAACATAGCGTGACCGAGACGGCCGTTATCCACCTGCGTGAAGTTATTTGGTGAAATGAATGAGATGTTTAAGACACCATCGTTCTGTCTCTATGTAGATGAAGGGAAATAATCGATTGCTGAAGGTCCAAAGGTGTTGTGATAAACAAATAAACATATTAGTGATTAGTGACATATTTGTGATAAACATATTAGGCAGGATAATCACATATGTTAACGTGACTGCCCACACTGTATTTATTTATGGTTATTTGTTAAATTGAGTACTGTTAGACATGAAATAGGAAGTGTTTAACATAAATGGAAGACGAAAGGGGTACTCACCATTGTAGCTCCTGCTGGTCAATGATACGAGCCTCTTCTTGCAGTGGAAAACATACAGCCAACAAACACCGTGGAACCTAAAGGAATGAAATTAAACATTAACATTTAGCCTCAACCAACATTCACAGATACAACGCAACGCAAACTACACAAACGTAAATCTTTTTAAACACAATGAGTTGTACTTACCGTGTACGCTCTAGACGGTCCACTTGCAAGCAGAAAATAAAGATATTTCTGTTGATAATCGTCGTGTTTGTATCCGGTGTCTCGCTCAAGGCCATTGCGCCCACAGATTTGAATTTTGGCGAGAGTTCAGCCTATTGACGTCATTTCCGCGGTGTAATACCCGCATATCTGAAACGGCAAAGTTAAGAGTAGAGTTAAATAAAGTTTTTAGTCAACGCAATAATTTACAACCGTTGACCAGTCGAAATAATCGTCGAAATTTGGCGTCTGTGGCTGGAAGCAGACGCCGAGTTCGACATTCCTCCCAAACGCCACACTCCCTCGCTTTTCAGGGCTAAAAAAAAACAGTTGTAATTACCTTGTACGCTCTAGACGGTCAAGTTGCAAGCTGAAAACAAAAATATTTGCCTTGTTAGTCATCGTGTTACTAACCGCTGTGTCTTGTTTGCCAGAATTGCCGCTTTCCTACTTCCTGTTGCAAGCCACGCCCACGGATTATAATTTTGCCGTGAGTTCCGCCTATTGACGTCATGTCCGCGTCACATGACTGCGACGTAATATTATCTAAAACTGTTTGTGCGGTATTGTGTTGTTCTGTGCGGTATTGTTATTCTGTGCGGCGTCGTGTTGTTCTGTGCGGCGTCGTGTTGTTCAGTGCGACGTCGTGTTGTTCAGTGCGGCATGGTGTTGTTCAGTAAGGCATGGTGTTGTTCAGTGCGGCATGGTGTTGTTCAGTGCGGCATGGTGTTGTTCAGTGCGGAATGGTGTTGTTCAGTGCAGCATGGTGTTGTTCAGTCCGGGATGGTGTTGTTCAATGCGGGATGGTGTTGTTCAGTGCGGGGTGGTGTTGTTCAGTGCGGGATGGTGTTGTTCAGTGCGGCATGGTGTTGTTCAATGCGGCATGGTGTTGTTCAGTGCGGGATGGTGTTGTTCATTGCGGCATGGTGTTGTTCAGTGCGGAATGGTGTTGTTCAGTGCGGGATGGTGTTGTTCAGTGCAGGATGGTGTTGTTCAGTGCGGCATGGTGTTGTTCAATGCGTCAGTGCGGCATAATGTTGTTCAGTGCGGCATGGTGTTGTTCAGTGCGGCATGGTGTTGTTCAGTGCGGCATGGTGTTGTTCAGTGCGGCATGGTGTTGTTCAGTGCGGCATGGTGTTGTTCATTTCGGCATAATGTTGTTCAGTGCGGCATAATGTTGTTTAGTGCGGCATGGTGTTGTTCAGTGCGGGATGGTGTTGTTCAGTGCGTTATAATGTTGTTCAGTGCGGCATGGTGTTGTTCAGTGCGGCATGGTGTTGTTCAGTGCGGCATGGTGTTGTTCAGTGCGGCATAATGTTGTTCAGTGCGGCATAATGTTGTTCAGTGCGGCATGGTGTTGTTCAGTGCGGGATGGTGTTGTTCAGTGCGGGATGGTGTTGTTCAGTGCGGCATGGTGTTCAATGCGGAATGGTGTTGTTCAGTGCAGGATGGTGTTGTTCAGTGCGGCATGGTGTTGTTCAGTGCGGCATAATGTTGTTCAGTGCGGCATGGTGTTGTTCAGTGCGGCATGGTGTTGTTCAGTGCGGCATGGTGTTGTTCAGTGCGGCATGGTGTTGTTCAGTGCGGCATGGTGTTGTTCAGTGCGGGATGGTGTTCAATGCGGGATCGTGTTGTTCAGTGCGGCATGGTGTTGTTCAGTGCGGCATGGTGTTGTTCAGTGCGGCATGGTGTTGTTCAGTGCGGCATGGTGTTGTTCAGTGCGGCATGGTGTTGTTCATTTCGGCATAATGTTGTTCAGTGCGGCATAATGTTGTTTAGTGCGGCATGGTGTTGTTCAGTGCGGGATGGTGTTGTTCAGTGCGTTATAATGTTGTTCAGTGCGGCATGGTGTTGTTCAGTGCGGCATGGTGTTGTTCAGTGCGGCATGGTGTTGTTCAGTGCGGCATAATGTTGTTCAGTGCGGCATAATGTTGTTCAGTGCGGCATGGTGTTGTTCAGTGCGGGATGGTGTTGTTCAGTGCGGGATGGTGTTGTTCAGTGCGGCATGGTGTTCAATGCGGAATGGTGTTGTTCAGTGCAGGATGGTGTTGTTCAGTGCGGCATGGTGTTGTTCAGTGCGGCATAATGTTGTTCAGTGCGGCATGGTGTTGTTCAGTGCGGCATGGTGTTGTTCAGTGCGGCATGGTGTTGTTCAGTGCGGCATGGTGTTGTTCAGTGCGGCATAATGTTCAGTGCGGCATGGTGTTGTTCAGTGCGGCATGGTGTTGTTCAGTGCGGCATAATGTTCAGTGCGGCATAATGTTGTTCAGTGCGGCATGGTGTTGTTCAGTGCGGGATGGTGTTGTTCAGTGCAGGATGGTGTTGTTCAGTGCGGCATGGTGTTCAGTGCGGGATGGTGTCTTTCAGTGCGGCATGGTGTCGTTCAGTGCGGCATGGTGTCTTTCAGTGCGGCATGGTGTCGTTCAGTGAGGCATGGTGTTGTTCAGTGCGGCATGGTGTTATTTAGTGCGGCATGGTGTTGTTCAGTGCGGGATGGTGTTGTTCAGTGTGGCATGGTGTTCAGTGCGGCATGGTGTTGTTCAGTGCGGTATCGTGTTGTTCAGTGCAGTATCGTTGTGTTGTTCGTATTGTGTTGTGTTGTTCGTAATGTGTTGTGTTGTTCGTATTGTGTTGTGTTGTTCATATTGTGTTGTTCATATTGTGTTGAGTTATTCGTATTGTGTTGTGTTGTTCGTATTGTGTTGCCTTTAACACTTAGCCTCTAACACTTAGCCTCTAACACTTAGCCTCTAACACTTAGCCTCTAGCATCTAGAAGGTAAATAAATAGGAAGGAAGGACTCACCAGTGACGTCTTCGCCCACGTCCAAGCGTTGTACTTTGTATTTTCATCCTTCTGACAGTGGAAAACATAGCCAACAAACACCGTGGAACCTAAACGAATGAAAGAAAACTATCATTTGGCCACAACCAACATTCACAGATACAACACAATGTGACGTGCGGGGTTGAGGTTAAAGGTTGAGTGAAGGGCCCTCGTTTTAAACTACTTTTTTGAAAAGGATTGGGAACAAGTAAGACGTATTTAATTTATTTAATGGGAAGTAGTAAGAGCTATTGAATTTAATCTATGTATTATATTCTATTGTATTGTATTCTGTTGTATTCTTTTGGATTGTATTCACACTAACCCCACTAAAACTTCAGCCCACAAAAACTCGCCTCTGGCGCCTAGCCTCTGGCACTTAGCCTCTAACACTTAGCCTTTAACACTTAGCCTTTAACACTTAGCCTTTAACACTTAGCCTAGAAGGTGAATAAATAGGGTTAAAGGTTGAGTGAAGGGACCTCGTTTTAAACTACTTTTTTGAAAAGGAGTGGGAACAAGTAAGACGTATTTAATTTATTTAATGGGAAGTAGTAAGACTTATTAAATTTATTTAATCTACTTTTCTTCCCAGGCAAAATTTGATGTGCTGCAATTCCAAATTTCCAAAGTGAATGAAGGAATGAAGTCCTTTAAATTATGATTTTGTATAAATACTAGGCATTAACACAAAATCGACGGCACAAAATGGGCAGACTTTACTTGTTTGAAAAGGACTGGTTACAAGACAGACTTTTTTAATTTATTTAATGGGAAGAAGACTTATTTAGTTTAATTGATCTATTTTTGTTCCCTGGCAAAATTCGATTTGCTGCAATTCCAAATTTCCAAAGTGAATGAAGGAAAGAAGTCGTTTAAATTATGATTTTGTTTAAATACTAGGCATAGACACAAAATCTACGGCACAAAATGGGCAGACTTTACTTGTTTGAAGAGGACTGGTTACAAGACAGACTTTTCTGATTTATTTAATGGGAAGAAGACTTATTTAGTTTATTTAATCTATTTTTGTTCCCTGGCAAAATTGGATTTGCTGAAATTGTATTTTGCCAAATCTTGCCTTGAGACCTGATAGGAAGTATTAAACGCTTAGTTAAATCAATACAAGTTGGTAATAAGAGCGAGTAATGTTGGTTGAACCGATGAATGAAGGTTGAAAGCAATTTAAATTATGACTTTGTATAAATACTAGATATTAACAGAACATCTACTGCGCGAAATGGGCAGAGTTTACTTGTTTGAGAAGGAGTGGCTTATTCAAAACTAAGATTTATTTAATCTGTTTGTTCCCAGGCAAAATTGGATGTGATGCAATTCCAAATTTCACCACATGATGGTGCCCAATTTTGACTTCATAGGACATATTAAACACTTAGCTTGTTATTATGTTCAAGGTAATCAGATTTGTTTATTATTCTAATGGCCTCTTCAAAACTATTCTGGATTACTACTTTGGATCTATTCTACATTACTTGGCAACAACATACTCTGTAACAGATTAGGCAGTATAATCATATATGTTAACTTGAGAGTGTCCACACTCAATCTACTTATCGTGATGTGTTAAATCAATTACTGTTAGACATTATTTGTCTGATAATCTACCAAATCTTTGAATTGAAGAATTTGTGATTTAATTAATAGCTTGTTGTTATGTTCAGGGTAATCAGACTTGTATATAATTCTAATGGCCTTCTTTTGAAAACTATTCTGAATTACAACTTTGGATCTTATATTACTTTGCAACAATCTACTCGGTGACAGATTAGGCAGTATAATCACATATGTTAACTTCAGTGCCCACACCGTATTTATTTATGGTTATTTGTTAAATCAAATACTGTTAGACATGAAATAGGAAGTGTTTAACATAAATGTTATGGCTACTCACCATTGTAGCTCGCTCCTGGTCAATGATACGAGCCTCTTCTTGCAGTGGAAAACTTGCAGCCAACAAACACCGTGGAACCTAAAGGAATGAAATTAAACATTAACATTTCGCCTCGACCAATTTTCACACGTACAACGCAACGCGGCTACACTTCTGCTATTACAAACGTAAATCTCCTTAAACACAATGAGTGTTACTTACCGTGTACGCTCTAGACCAGGGGTCACCAACACGTTGCCCGCGGGCACCAGGTCGCCCGTGAGGACCGCACGAGTCGCCCGCAGGACTGTTCTAAAATTAGCTCAAATAGCGGCACTTGTCACTGAGCTGCATCTATTTATTTTGCAGTCAAACCTCGGTTTTTGAACGTCCCTGTTCTCGAAATAATCGGAATTCGAACAAAAAATTCGAGATTTTTTTGCTTCGGTTGAAGAACAAAATTCGGAGGTCGAACCTCGCGAGATGAGCCGGGAGGACCCGAGAAAACCCGACCGCGCGGCCCGGATGCCGACTGACTCCGTTGTTATTGTATTTTCGTTACTTTGAGGATTGTATTAACCCCTAATCATGCCTCCAAAGACAGCAAGTGGGAGCAGTAAAGAAATTCTGAAACACAAAGACGCTCTTAAAGCAATGTGACAGTGAGCGCCCGGCGCGCTGCGGATGCGTGATCGGACAAAATTAAGATTCCTGCGCACTGAGGTCCACTTAAATTTTGGAAAGTACATCAAAACTTTTAAAATATTTTCCAAATTTTAGCGACGGCTCTGTCACAGTAACGCGCCCAGCGCGGTGTAGTTGCGGGGTGGGCGACGTTGCGCGTTCGGCGGTGCGCTGCGGTTAAGCGATCGGACCAAATTAAGCTCCCTGCGCACTGAGGTCCACTTAGATTTTTTAAAGTACATCAGGACTTTAAAAATATTTTCTAAATTTTGGCGACCGCTCTGTCACAATAATGCGACCAGCACGGTGCAGTTGCGCGGTCGGCGACGCGCTACGGTTGCGTGTTCGGCGGTGCGCTGCTGTTGCGCGATCGGACAAAATTAAGCTCCCTGCGCACTTAGGTCCACTTAAATTTTGGAAAGTACCTCAGGACTTTAGAAATATTTTCTAAATTTCAGCGACGGCTCTGTGACAATAATGCGACCGGCGCGGTGCAGTTGCGCGGTGGGCGACGCGCTACGGTTTACGCGTTCGGCGGTGCGCTGATGTTGCGCGATCGGACAAATATGCGCAAATGAAAAAATGCTTAAGAAAGGCGGGGTTTTTTGTCTTGAAACGGATTATATTTTTTCCCATTATTTGTAAAAATAGATTCGGAATTCGACCGATTTGCTTCTCGAACCGCCTTCTGGAACGGATTGTGGTCAAAAACCAAGGTTTGACTGTATTTTTGCTATTCTTGTTAAAATCACACTTACATGTGAACTGGAAATGACAATAATAACACATAGTGAAAGCCAAATTGAGCAAATTGACTATTTCAGAAGTATGTGTCAAACTGGTAGCCCTTTGCTTTAATCAGTACCCAGGAAGTAGCTCTCCGTTTAAGAAAGGTTGGTGACCCCTGCTCTAGACGGTCCAGTTGCAAGCAGAAAATAAAGATATTTCCGTTGATAATCGTCGCTGCTCAGTGGCTCACGGCCATCGCGCCAACAGATTTGAATTTTGGCGGAGGTTCGGGCAATTACGTCATATCCGCGGCACATGACTGCGACGTAATACCCGCTTATCTGAAACGGCAGTTAAAAGTAGAGTTACATCAAGTTTTCTTGGAACCTAAACGAATGAAAGAAAACTATCATTTGGCCACAACCAACATTCACAGATACAACACAACGTGCGGGGTTGAGGTTAAAGATTGAGTGAAGGGCCCTCGTTTTAAACTACTGTTTTGAAAAGGAGTGGGAACAAGTAAGACGTATTTAATTTATTTAATGGGAAGTAGTAAGACTTATTAAATTTATTTAATCTACTTTTCTTCCCAGGCAAAATTTGATGTGCTGCAATTCCAAATTTCCAAAGTGAATGAAGGAATGAAGTCCTTTAAATTATGATTTTGTATAAATACTAGGCATTAACACAAAATCGACGGCACAAAATGGGCAGACTTTACTTGTTTGAAAAGGACTGGTTACAAGACAGACTTTTTTAATTTATTTAATGGGAAGAAGACTTATTTAGTTTAATTGATCTATTTTTGTTCCCTGGCAAAATTCGATTTGCTGCAATTCCAAATTTCCAAAGTGAATGAAGGAAAGAAGTCGTTTAAATTATGATTTTGTTTAAATACTAGGCATAGACACAAAATCTACGGCACAAAATGGGCAGACTTTACTTGTTTGAAGAGGACTGGTTACAAGACAGACTTTTCTGATTTATTTAATGGGAAGAAGACTTATTTAGTTTATTTAATCTATTTTTGTTCCCTGGCAAAATTGGATTTGCTGAAACTGTATTTTGCCAAATCTTGCCTTGAGACCTGATAGGAAGTATTAAACGCTTAGTTAAATCAATACAAGTTGGTAATAAGAGCGAGTAATGTTGGTTGAACCGATGAATGAAGGTTGAAAGCAATTTAAATTATGACTTTGTATAAATACTAGATATTAACAGAACATCTACTGCGCGAAATGGGCAGAGTTTACTTGTTTGAGAAGGAGTGGCTTATTCAAAACTAAGATTTATTTAATCTGTTTGTTCCCAGGCAAAATTGGATGTGATGCAATTCCAAATTTCACCACATGATGGTGCCCAATTTTGACTTCATAGGACATATTAAACACTTAGCTTGTTATTATGTTCAAGGTAATCAGATTTGTTTATTATTCTAATGGCCTCTTCAAAACTATTCTGGATTACTACTTTGGATCTATTCTACATTACTTGGCAACAACATACTCTGTAACAGATTAGGCAGTATAATCATATATGTTAACTTGAGAGTGCCCACACTCAATCTACTTATCGTGATGTGTTAAATCAATTACTGTTAGACATTATTTGTCTGATAATCTACCAAATCTTTGAATTGAAGAATTTGTGATTTAATTAATAGCTTGTTCAGGGTAATCAGACTTGTATATAATTCTAATGGCCTTCTTTTGAAAACTATTCTGAATTACAACTTTGGATCTTATATTACTTTGCAACAATCTACTCGGTGACAGATTAGGCAGTATAATCACATATGTTAACTTCAGTGCCCACACTGTATTTATTTATGGTTATTTGTTAAATCAAGTACTGTTAGACATGAAATAGGAAGTGTTTAACATAAATGTTATGGCTACTCACCATTGTAGCTCGCTCCTGGTCAATGATACGAGCCTCTTCTTGCAGTGGAAAACTTGCAGCCAACAAACACCGTGGAACCTAAAGGAATGAAATTAAACATTAACATTTCGCCTCGACCAATTTTCACACGTACAACGCAACGCGGCTACACTTCTGCTATTACAAACGTAAATCTCCTTAAACACAATGAGTGTTACTTACCGTGTACGCTCTAGACGGTCCAGTTGCAAGCAGAAAATAAAGATATTTCCGTTGATAATCGTCGCTGCTCAGTGGCTCACGGCCATCGCGCCAACAGATTTGAATTTTGGCGGAGGTTCGGGCAATTACGTCATATCCGCGGCACATGACTGCGACGTAATACCCGCATATCTGAAACGGCAGTTAAAAGTAGAGTTACATCAAGTTTTCTTGGAACCTAAACGAATGAAAGAAAACTATCATTTGGCCACAACCAACATTCACAGATACAACACAACGTGCGGGGTTGAGGTTAAAGATTGAGTGAAGGGCCCTCGTTTTAAACTACTGTTTTGAAAAGGAGTGGGAACAAGTAAGACGTATTTAATTTATTTAATGGGAAGTAGTAAGACTTATTAAATTTATTTAATCTACTTTTCTTCCCAGGCAAAATTTGATGTGCTGCAATTCCAAATTTCCAAAGTGAATGAAGGAATGAAGTCCTTTAAATTATGATTTTGTATAAATACTAGGCATTAACACAAAATCGACGGCACAAAATGGGCAGACTTTACTTGTTTGAAAAGGACTGGTTACAAGACAGACTTTTTTAATTTATTTAATGGGAAGAAGACTTATTTAGTTTAATTGATCTATTTTTGTTCCCTGGCAAAATTCGATTTGCTGCAATTCCAAATTTCCAAAGTGAATGAAGGAAAGAAGTCGTTTAAATTATGATTTTGTTTAAATACTAGGCATAGACACAAAATCTACGGCACAAAATGGGCAGACTTTACTTGTTTGAAGAGGACTGGTTACAAGACAGACTTTTCTGATTTATTTAATGGGAAGAAGACTTATTTAGTTTATTTAATCTATTTTTGTTCCCTGGCAAAATTGGATTTGCTGAAACTGTATTTTGCCAAATCTTGCCTTGAGACCTGATAGGAAGTATTAAACGCTTAGTTAAATCAATACAAGTTGGTAATAAGAGCGAGTAATGTTGGTTGAACCGATGAATGAAGGTTGAAAGCAATTTAAATTATGACTTTGTATAAATACTAGATATTAACAGAACATCTACTGCGCGAAATGGGCAGAGTTTACTTGTTTGAGAAGGAGTGGCTTATTCAAAACTAAGATTTATTTAATCTGTTTGTTCCCAGGCAAAATTGGATGTGATGCAATTCCAAATTTCACCACATGATGGTGCCCAATTTTGACTTCATAGGACATATTAAACACTTAGCTTGTTATTATGTTCAAGGTAATCAGATTTGTTTATTATTCTAATGGCCTCTTCAAAACTATTCTGGATTACTACTTTGGATCTATTCTACATTACTTGGCAACAACATACTCTGTAACAGATTAGGCAGTATAATCAAATATGTTAACTTGAGAGGGCCCACACTCAATCTACTTATCGTGATGTGTTAAATCAATTACTGTTAGACATTATTTGTCTGATAATCTACCAAATCTTTGAATTGAAGAATTTGTGATTTAATTAATAGCTTGTTCAGGGTAATCAGACTTGTATATAATTCTAATGGCCTTCTTTTGAAAACTATTCTGAATTACAACTTTGGATCTTATATTACTTTGCAACAATCTACTCGGTGACAGATTAGGCAGTATAATCACATATGTTAACTTCAGTGCCCACACTGTATTTATTTATGGTTATTTGTTAAATCAAGTACTGTTAGACATGAAATAGGAAGTGTTTAACATAAATGTTATGGCTACTCACCATTGTAGCTCGCTCCTGGTCAATGATATGAGCCTCTTCTTGCAGTGGAAAACTTGCAGCCAACAAACACCGTGGAACCTAAAGGAATGAAATTAAACATTAACATTTCGCCTGGACCAACATTCACACGTACAACGCAACGCGGCTACACTTCTGCTATTACAAACGTAAATCTCCTTAAACACAACGAGTGTTACTTACCGTGTACGCTCTAGGCAAAATTGGATGTGATGCAATTCCAAATCTATCTGAAACGGCAGTTAAAAGTAGAGTTACATCAAGTTTTCTTTTTTAATCAACACAATCATTTACAACCGTTGACCAGAAAGAATCGTCGAAATTCGACGTCCCCCACAAACGCCACGCTCACTCGCTTTTCAGGGCAACAAAAGTACTTCTTTTTAAAAACGATGAGTTGTACTTACCGTGTACGCTCTGGACGGTCCAGTTGCAAGCAGAAAATAAAAATATTTCTCTTGTTAGTCGTATGTTACCATCCGCCGTGTCTTTGTCAACATCGCCGCCATTTTCCTACTTCCTGCTGCGAGCCACGCCCACGGATTTAAATTTGGGCGGAAGCTCTTTCCATTGGCGTCGTTTTCGCGTATAGCAAATCCGATTGGTTGGGAAGGGGGCACGGTTATGCAGCCGAGGGGTCCTGTGATCGGTGGGATGTAAAGTAGGCGTCGACGTCACGTCCGCGTCACGTGACCACGACGTGGCAGACGTCATATAGCAACCGCTGTTTTGTTTAGTAGACTTACAGTTGTTATGCATTGACATAATGGCGCACACACCAAATAGATTTAAATAAATTAAATAGTTCTTCTGCCCACTCTCTTTTAAACAAGTTAACTCTCCCCGCGGATTTGAATTCCGGCGAAAGTTACGCCCATCGACGTCACGTATGTCACGTGACCACGACGTGGCAGATGTCATATAGCAACCGCTGTTTTGTTTAGTAGATTTACAGTTGTTATGCATTGGCATAATGGTGTGCACTCAAAATAGATTTAAATAAATTAAATATTTCTTCTGCCCACTCCCTTTTAAACAAGTTAACTCTGCCCACGTCCATTGACGTCTTGTCTGCGTCACGTGACCACGACGTAGCGACGTCATATAGTAACCGCTGTTTTGATCAGTAGACTTAGTTATTATGCGTTGACATAATGGCGCACTGGTTAGCATGGCCACCTCTTAAGCATGATGTTGCGGGTTCGACGCCTGATCAATGTTAGCATGGAGTGAGCTGAAGTGCATGGCGCTGAAGATTTGAATCTTTGAAATGCGCTGAGGTCTGACATATCAGGCAGAATGGTTTGCCATCACGTTCAACAAAAAATAGAAACTTTCCCACTCTGATTAAAACGTCCTGTGTTCATCTACGTATTTTCGTTTTGCTGTGCATCTTTTCCCTGCCATTTCGAGAGCCCAATTGACACTCATAGTTTAAAGAAATGTGTTTGCCCATCCTACTTTGTGGAATTTCACCACATGCGCTTATGACCAAAATACCAAATTGAACTCAAGTGAAGCCAACACGCACAACCCCCCCCACACACACACACACAAATGTTGATATGAACATAAAAGAGCCGCATGCGGTTCGGGAGTTGCGGCTTGGCCAAACCTGTACTATACAACTTTATTTGTATAAAATTTTCACAACAGCTGTCACACAAACAAAGCGGGAAAAACCGAAGACGTGCGTGTTCCGCCCACGCTGGATTTATTTGCACCTTTGAAAAGACACCGTATTGCCGCAGATGTGGCAAAGAGTACTTTTGGGCATCTGAGACGGAAGGATGTCCAAAGCATCACGTCACCTGCTCTGGTAGGCATGGTGGTGGGACGTTGAGGTCAACCGCTTTGGGGTTGGCTGAATCTTTGATCGCAGGATGCCACACACTTGAAGACAGAAGCAGAAAAGCAGAGCTAAATGCAAAATGTACTCACCGGTGACTCCAATTTTTTTCCCCCCTGAAGAAACAGCTGGACGGGTGGCCCCGGCTGGCCAGTGGGACTCTTGTTATTCTGACCCTTTTTAGTGCGCGTTTGGGGCAACAACCGTTTTTTGTGGCGCTCTTTTCTGGTTCAAAAGTGCCCTGCATGTGAATTTGCTTTTCCTGCCTTCTGATTGGATGAGCGCCGGTGTGACGCGGTGCCTCTGTCACCGTGGCGGGGGGTATACGTTGGCATCGGAGCGTCTGCCAACGTCTGAGACCGGCTGGCAGTGTATCGGAGGTGTCGAGTGCGGTGCCGATGGAGCTCACTCACCAGCTGGTGTTAGGGCCACAGAATGAAGGCCAAGGAGAAGAATAGAAAGAGAAACAGAAACTTCTCCTCCAATTGTTTGATTTGTCTCTTCTGAGCTTCGATGAATTCTTTCAGCTCTTTGTTCCTCTAGGACGGACAAATGGAAAGTGGCATTCAAAAGCCAGTAAGCGTGCAAGTAAGTGCCGGGCTGGCTTTGGGCCCTTACCTGTTGCGCGCTGTGCAGCAGATCCATTCTCTCTTGGAGGATGCAAGCGTCGCGCTCCCTCAACTCGCACATCAGGGCTCGCTTCCATTGGTCCACGGCGCTCCTAAGCTCTTCTCTCTGATCCGCCGTCAGCACGTCATTCACGCCAGCGTGGCTGGCTTTTTCGCCGTCCGTGGCGGGGCAGTCCCGCTGCGGTAGCGCCTCGTACAACATGGCCTCCAGCTCCAGGATCCTCTGGGCCGCAATCCTCGTCCATCAGTGGTCCGGCGGGAGATTTGAGGGAGGCTTACCTTATGAGCCTGGTCCATGGAACACTTCCTGAAGTCCAACTCTTCATCCAGGTAGCCCTTCTGCTTGCAGAACATAGAAGAGCCCAAAGGCACAGCGTCAACAAGCTTCTTTCAGCGCAAAGCCTTCCAAAAGTCACATTTGAGCCGCCGAGTCTCGTGGAGTGCGAACATAAGGAGTTCGACATACACTTACGGCGTTATAGCCCAGGATGTCCAGCTTCTTCATCAGATCACTGATGACGATGTCCGGGGGAAAGGCGCAAGGAGCAATGTAAGGTGTTCTGGGACCTCGGGTTAAGGTTAGGGTTGCGAGGGACGCCTTACGTACGCTCACGCCCTCGGCCTCGCAGTAGATCTGCAAAGGGCTGAGGCCGTCTGGGAAACGGACTTGCAGAAACTTCAAGACGGGGGAGCGCCACTCCCTCTCCTGAAAGGCAGAGGCATGCATCCGTCCGTCCGTCCGTCCGTCCGTCACATCTCTGGCCTCAACACGCTTGTGCGAGTCTTCCCACCTCCAGCTCCAGGATGCGGAACTCAAGCAGTTCGTTTTGGTCTCGGATATCCTGGATGTGCTCTTTCAGACGCGCTTCTTCCGCCTCCATCCGCCTGACCTGAAAAGACAGTCAGACCTCATCTGCGGGGCTTCCCGACGGGTGTGACGCCAAGCGACTCCGCCCAGCGCCTTTCTTTCCGTCACCTTTTCGGCCAACTGCTGATTGCTCTGACGCAGCAGCTGCTTCTCCTCCACCCACTTGACATTCTAGAAGAGACAAACGCGTGGACAGCTTTGGAATGTTGTGTCATTTTCATCCACAAATTCTTTGGTTGACTGGAAAATGACATTTGCTTTTCTCCGCATTTTCCCAGCCACATTCGGGGGGGGGTTGGTCCAGTAATGCCAGACGAATGAGTGACTGAAGAATGTAGCTATTTTGTCTGAGAAAAAGGTGTGCTCATTGATGAGCTTACCTGTCCTTGTTGCTTCAGCGCTGACTCCAGATCTGCTACTCTGCTTTGATAGTGACCCATTTCTACCATCAGCTTTTCTCTGGTCTGAAAGGAGGAGGAGGGAGGCTCCTCCTCCTCCTTTCAGACCAGAGAACACCCGAGGCTGGGTGAGAACGGGGAGGCTGCGACCCGGCCGGGGGTTGCGGGAAGGGGCGCCACCTTGATCTCCTTCTCGGCGTCGTAGTCCCCTTCGCTGGTCTGGGCTAGCAGAGCGTAGGCTCGTTGCAGCGCTTGATATTCTTGCGTCAGCTGGCGGTAGCGAAGCTCCGCCTCTTCATGCACACACCAATGCAACACAGCACTAGTACCAGAATCAGTCAGACCGGCGACAAAGCACCCGCGACGCAAAGACGAGTCCGATTCCAGGCTGAAGAGGAATGTTTGGTGCCAATACGCTGGCAGAAATGGCGGGCTACCTCTTCGGGTTCCGTGTCGGGGGTTCTGTCGGTGTGAAAAGACAAGGACGATCCGTCCGAGTCCACCAACACGTCTTCGTCGTAGCCGTAAAATGTTTCGATGACCTGCGGGCGCGGAAGCAAACATCTCTCTGAACAAACTGAAGCGACACCTCACGATGAATCGACGAGAGGAACGATAGCGAGAAAAAGGCCATTTCATCTTGCGCAACACCAAGCAGCCGCAAACAAACAGACTCACCTTGCAGGACCTCACGCTTTGTTCCTCCTCAGAGATTCTCGACGTCGGTATCGTAGCAGCAAATCTCTCTCCTGTCGACACAAATAATCCGCCTTTGAGATTCTTTGGATGCAAAGGGAACGAACGGCTCCGGCGCAGAAACAAACGCGACTCACAATGACATTTCTGACATGAGCTCCTGTCTCCAGAGCCTGAAAAACACGTCACCGGCGATGATTGGAGGGACGCTCGTCTTTTCCAAAAGTGACAACTACAGGGTGTGTCAGGGTTTTCCAGATTATCTTTATCGTATCATTATGTTGCTTTGACTTTGACTGCAACCTGTAATAAATAATATTATTTATCCCTTATTTATCCCTATCGCTTATCCCTTCCTACACAAAGTCGTAAAACACCCCTTGCTATGTTTTGACTAGAGGTCAAGGGCTTCCTCTATTCAATCCACTCTTACACCCACCCTGTTTCTCTTAATTAAAATGCTCGTGCAGGAGCCGAGAGTCAGACTTCATTCGTACAACGGATGGACTCTCCACCTGCAGGTGTCCAAAAGAACTTACTTGTCTCCCGTGTGGTTCTTGCAAAATAAGTTGGAGCGAGCGCAACTCTAACAGGGTGCATTTTGCCACTAGCTGCCTACGGACAATGATGTCGCGCTCGCGGCTCATGGTTGACGGGCTGAGCAGCCGGGCAAGTCCGTCGTTTTCAGCGCACAGCGAGTGGCAAAGGCGCTGACAAAACGGGAGCTTTGAGCTGCTGAAAACGGCAAAACAAGTCTAAAGCGTGTTCAAACGCGTGCGCACAATGCTCCTGCTTGAAAGGTCGGAATTTAAGGGGCCAATTTTTTGGATGGCGGCCGCCGGCCAAGCTTTGGACGGAAAAGGTTTCCTGGCGACAGCGAGCGAGCGTGGCGCTGCCGTACGTGCACCGAGTCGCCTGCCTGAAGACCTTGGACAAGTCGTCGATGATGTGCCGCTGCTCCACAACTTGAAGGAACTCCATTTCACCGTCCTGCTGGCCGCAACCGCGGTCCAGGTCATTGAGCGAACTAGGCCTTCTCTGTGGAACACAAATGCAGTGGACTCTGTTGGCACGCCGCCGTTGTCCGCGTCGACTTACCAAGCTTGCCATCTCCTCGTTCTCCTGGGTGACAAAGCGCACTTTGTTTTCAAGGCGACACAGCACCAGCGAGAGTTCTTCGTTCTTCCTGCTCAGGCGTTTGTTTTTGTACAGGAGTGGCAGAAACTGGCTTTCTGTTTCTCTCAGTCGCTTTAGCTGCAAGCATGAAGTGCGGGATGTGAAAGACGCACAACACGCGGGCCAGAACGTATCCATTCCTTTTGCATCGGTTTGAACGGAATCGTGGCTTTGGCTCCCAATAAAAGACATCTACCAGGCAACCGACTCGACGCGCCGCTCAACTAATAAGCAAGCGCAATGGGTGCCTCGCTGGATGGCGCGCATCAAACGTAGCGCAAACCTTCAAGCGTGCCGTCAATAAATTACCAGTTCATTGCGCTCTTCAGAAAGCAGGGCGTTTCGATCCTCCAGGTTCCTGATGACTGCGCTGAGCTCAGCGATTTTCAGATGAAACCGTCGCGTGTCCCGATCCTCCTGAGACTGAAAACGCCCCGCAACACACACACACAAGCACTCGTTCAAAGTTCAAAACTGTTTTTGTGCTACCTTCCTCCAGCAACGAACTAAGTCATGCGTACTGCAAGTGTGTGATGAGGTGGCTTACGCAATGAAGAGGATTGCTAGTAGCGGCGTTGACCCCACTTCCAGGGTAGTTTAGGCCCGCCCTTTGGGAATCCCTCAGGGCAGCGATCTGCTGCTCGGCAGCCTGAGTCTGCAGCTGAAGGCGGTGGACGTGGCCGGCCCCAGGGCTTCATCCAAAACACTAACCGCTCTGTCTTTCAGCTTGATCTCATCCGTCTGGATGTACAAACGGGGAGCGCTCAGGCAGGCGGGCAAACTCATTTGCCAGAATTGTGACAAAAACAAAGAGAGCAACCGGCCAATTTTTTTTCTTGAATCGACTGGAACACCTTTGCTGTGACAAAAGCGAAGCGAGCAACCGGACATTTTCTTCTTGTGAAATAGAATAGAATAGAATGCCTTAGGTGTCATTGCACTGCAGGTATACAACGAAATTGGGAACATAGCCACGCACCGCGCATCTGATCAGTCCTACCAGTCGGCGGATCTCCCTCTCGCAGTCTCTCTTGGTTCGGCTCAGCTCCTCCCGATGCTGGTGATGAGCCGATCGGAGCTCGGCCGCTCGGGACTGCCAGGCCTGCTGGGCCGCTGCCAGGGCTTCTTCCGCGCTCCTGGTGGAGGCGACACCGCTCGGTCTCCCGACACCGCCGCGTCTCCTCCACCTCCGCCAGCAAAGCGCCCCCCCTCCTCACCTGAGCAGACATTGCGCCACACCCGGCCGTTGAGACCGCAACGGAGCGCCGCGACGCTTACTGGGGACAAGCTACACAATACGGTAGCGGCCGCATCGAAGCCCGACGTGGCGTGCGGATAGTCAGACACGGATAGAGCGGATCACCTTGTCCATGGAGCCGTCCCTCAGGCTGAGGACCAAGGCATTCAGTCGCTGGATCTCTCCATCTTTGATTTTGATCACTCTCATCAGCTCCATTTCATGCTGCCGCAGTAATGTCTCCCTGGTAATGGCTAACTCTTTCTGCTTCTCCTCATGGAGTTTGCTTTTGAGTTCCGTCATGGCGGCGGTGGCACGGTGGTGCTCCGCCCGCAGGTCCTGACTTCTCTCTCTCTCCAGACAGCTGACCTGACATGACTTAGACTTAGACAAACTTTATTGTCATCTTGTCTGCACATGGTGCATACAAAACGAAATTCCGTTGCATACGTCTTACAACAAAGTAGTGATATTGCAGTTGAATAGAAGTAACATATCCTATGAAAATATATATATATACATATACTATATATATATATATATATATTAAAAATAAGTATAAAGTGCAGCAGTGATAATTATGCAATAGTGCAAGTAGGCAAAACAGTATTCAAGAGTGTGCAGAGGAATGCTAAACCATGTATTAAACTTCTATTTAAAGGGTTTATACAAGTTCAGTAAAGTTGGTAGTGCGAGATAGTGCAAGATAGAGGTCCGTAGTGTCATAAAGTACAGTTCTGTGAATGTGTGATGCAGAGTTCAGTTTAGAGCTCAACAGTTCTAGTGTTCAACAGTCTGATGACAGCAGGGAAAAAGCTGTTGCAGAACCTGGTGGACCTGCAGCGGATGCTGCAAACCTCTTCCCAGAGGGCAGCAGGGAGAACAGTCCATGGTGGGGGTGTGATGGGTCATTGATGATGTTACGGGCACGGGACATGCAGCGCTGAGATGAAATGTCCTGAATGGAGGGAAGAGGAGCCCCTATGATCCTCTCTGCTGTCCTCACCACTCTCCTCACGTTCTTCCAATCGGAGGCGGTGCAGCCTCCACACCACACAGAGAGACAGCTTGTCAGAATGCTCTCTATGGTGCTCCTGTAGAACGTCCTCATGATGGGTGGGGGCAGGTGGGCTCTCCTCATCCTCCGCTGTAAGTACAAGCGCTTCTGTGCCCTCTTGACCAGTGCCGTAGTGTTCATAGTCCAGGTGAGGTCTTCTGTGATGTGGACCCCCAGGAATTTGGTGGTGCTGACCACCTCCACAGCTGAGCTGTTGATGATCAGTGGAGCGTGGTGAGGCTGTTTTTTCCTGAAGTCGACGATGATCTCCTTCATCTTCTCCTCATTCAGGATCAGGCTGTTTTCTCTGCACCAGCCCACCAGCTGCTCCACCTCCTCTCTGTAGTCCAGGTCGTTGTTGTCTCTGATGAGCCCCACCACCGTTGTGTCGTCTGCTGACTTCACGATGTGATTGGTGGTGAACCTGAGGACGCAGTCGTGTGTCATCAGGGTGAACAGCAGGGGGCTCAGGACGCAGCCCTGAAGGGAGCCTGTGCTGAGGGTGATGACATCAGAGGTGTTCTGTCCGACCCGGACTGACTGAGGTCTGTTGCTGAGGAAGTCTAGCAGCCAGTTGCGAAGGGGGGTGTTAAAGCCCAGGTGTTCCAATTTTCCTACCAGATGCTGTGGGATGATGGTGTTAAACGCTGAGCTGAAGTCCAGGAACAGCCTCCGCACATGGGTGTTCTTCTCCTCCAGGTGAGCCAGGCTCAGGTGAAGAACGGAGGAGATGGCGTCCTGAGTGGAGCGGTTTTGCCCGTCGGCAAACTGGAACGGGTCAAATAATAGGGGGAGTCTGGAAACGATGTGACCTTTAAGCAGCCTTTCGAAGCACTTCATCATAACCGGAGTCAGTGCAACAGGCCGGTAATCATTAAATGAGGTGATTTGAGGTTTCTTCGGCACCGGAATGATGGAGGCAGTCTTAAAGCACGCCGGCACTGTGGCTTGGCCCAGCGAGGTGTTAAAAATGTCTGTGATGACCCCAGCCAGATGACTTGCACATTCCCTGAACACACGCCCAGGAATGTTGTCGGGGCCAGGGGCCTTACAGGGGTTGACTCTCCTCAGGGTCTTCAACACATCGGCGGAGTCAAGGCAGAGTACCTCCTCTTCCTGATGGGGGACAGTTTTAACTGCTGGAGTGCCGTTTAGTGCCTCGAACCTCCCAAAGAAGTTATTTAGACCATTTAGAAAGTCAGCATCAACTACACCCACCGGGGGGGGGGGGGGGGGGGGGGGAGAGTGAGTTGTAGTCTGTAATCGCCCGTATGCCTTGCCACATACTCCTGATGTTTTTGACGTCGTGGAAACGATCCTGAAATTTTCGACTGCGGTCTCGCTTCGCTATCCTGATGGCACGGTTCAAGTTGGCTCTCGCTGTCCTCAGTGTCTCCTTGTCGCCAGACTTGAAGGCAGAGTTCCGCGCTCGTAGCGTTTGACGTACCTCCTCAGTCATCCAGGGTCGTTGGTTGCCCCGGGTGATGATATTCTTAGTGGTGCTGACGTCCTCGGTGCATTTGTTGATGTAGGCTGACACAGTCATGGCACACGCATGTCTAATCTACATCGGGAAAACTGGGAGGGAGGGAGGGAGGCAGGCAGGGAGGCAGGCAGGGAGGCAGGCAGTGTCTGTCTGTTGAGGTTTTCACCTTGTTCTTCTCCTGCTGAAGTTCTAACTGGACGTCCATCAGTTTGGTTCTCAGCTCGTCATTGGCGGCCTGAAGGGCGTCCGTTCGCTCCGCCTTGGCCCGCCCTGCCGGAGCTCGTTTGGACATCTCTTACTCGAGTCTCGCCCGGTCGTCAGTCAGAGATCACAACATTTGTACCTGGAGAGCACAAACGCAGCGCTGTTTTCCACTGGCTTCGAACTCAACTTCAATCGGTACCGTAACTTACAACATCATAAACATAGAACTAGCTTGACTTATTCATTGAATAAATGCATTTGGTTCTTCAAAACTGCATCACGCAACATAGCGTGACCGAGACGGCCGTTATCCACCTGCGTGAAGTTATTTGGTGAAATGAATGAGATGTTTAAGACACCATCGTTCTGTCTCTATGTAGATGAAGGGAAATAATCGATTGCTGAAGGTCCAAAGGTGTTGTGATAAACAAATAAACATATTAGTGATTAGTGACATATTTGTGATAAACATATTAGGCAGGATAATCACATATGTTAACGTGACTGCCCACACTGTATTTATTTATGGTTATTTGTTAAATTGAGTACTGTTAGACATGAAATAGGAAGTGTTTAACATAAATGGAAGACGAAAGGGGTACTCACCATTGTAGCTCCTGCTGGTCAATGATACGAGCCTCTTCTTGCAGTGGAAAACATACAGCCAACAAACACCGTGGAACCTAAAGGAATGAAATTAAACATTAACATTTAGCCTCAACCAACATTCACAGATACAACGCAACGCAAACTACACAAACGTAAATCTTTTTAAACACAATGAGTTGTACTTACCGTGTACGCTCTAGACGGTTCACTTGCAAGCAGAAAATAAAGATATTTCTGTTGATAATCGTCGTGTTTGTATCCGGTGTCTCGCTCAAGGCCATTGCGCCCACAGATTTGAATTTTGGCGAGAGTTCAGCCTATTGACGTCATTTCCGCGGTGTAATACCCGCATATCTGAAACGGCAAAGTTAAGAGTAGAGTTAAATAATGTTTTTAGTCAACGCAATAATTTACAACCGTTGACCAGTCGAAATAATCGTCGAAATTTGGCGTCTGTGGCTGGAAGCAGACGCCGAGTTCGACATTCCTCCCAAACGCCACACTCCCTCGCTTTTCAGGGCTAAAAAAAAACAGTTGTAATTACCTTGTACGCTCTAGACGGTCAAGTTGCAAGCTGAAAACAAAAATATTTGCGTTGTTAGTCATCGTGTTACTAACCGCTGTGTCTTGTTTGCCAGAATTGCCGCTTTCCTACTTCCTGTTGCAAGCCACGCCCACGGATTATAATTTTGCCGTGAGTTCCGCCTATTGACGTCATGTCCGCGTCACATGACTGCGACGTAATATTATCTAAAACTGTTTGTGCGGTATTGTGTTGTTCTGTGCGGTATTGTGCTATTCTGTGCGGCGTCGTGTTGTTCTGTGCGGCGTCGTGTTGTTCAGTGCGACGTCGTGTTGTTCAGTGCGGCATGGTGTTGTTCAGTGCGGCATGGTGTTGTTCAGTGCGGCATGTTGTTGTTCAGTGCGGCATAATGTTGTTCAGTGCCGCATAATGTTGTTCAGTGCGGCATGGTGTTGTTCAGTGCGGCATGGTGTTGTTCAGTGCGGCATGGTGTTGTTCAGTGCGGCATAATGTTGTTCAGTGCGCCATAATGTTGTTCAGTGCGGCATGGTGTTGTTCAGTGCGGGATGGTGTTGTTCAGTGCAGGATGGTGTTGTTCAGTGCGGCATGGTGTTGTTCAATGCGGCATGGTGTTGTTCAGTGCGGCATAATGTTGTTCATTGCGGCATGGTGTTGTTCATTGCGGCATGGTGTTGTTCAGTGCGGCATGGTGTTGTTCAGTGCGGCATGGTGTTGTTCAGTGCGGCATGGTGTTGTTCAGTGCAGGGTGGTGTTGTTCAGTGCAGGATGGTGTTGTTCAGTGCAGGATGGTGTTGTTCAGTGCGGCATGGTGTTGTTCAATGCAGGATTGTGTTGTTCAGTGCAGCATAATGTTGTTCAGTGCAGCATGGTGTTGTTCAGTGCGGGATGGTGTTGTTCAGTGCAGGATGGTGTTGTTCAATGCGGCATGGTGTTGTTCAGTGCGGGATGGTGTTGTTCATTGCGGCATGGTGTTGTTCAGTGCGGCATGGTGTTGTTCAGTGCGGCATGGTGTTGTTCAGTGCGGCATGGTGTTGTTCAGTGCGGCATAATGTTGTTCAGTGCGGCATGGTGTTGTTCAGTGCAGGATGGTGTTGTTCAGTGCGGCATGGTGTTGTTCAATGCAGGATCGTGTTGTTCAGTGCAGCATAATGTTGTTCAGTGCAGCATGGTGTTGTTCAGTGCGGCATGGTGTTGTTCAATGCGGCATGGTGTTGTTCACTGCGGGATGGTGTTGTTCAATGCGGGATCGTGTTGTTCAGTGCGGCATAATGTTGTTCAGTGCGGCATGGTGTTGTTCAGTGCGGCATGGTGTTGTTCAGTGCGACATAATGTTGTTTAGTGCGGCATAATGTTGTTCAGTGCGGCATAATGTTGTTCAGTGCGGCATGGTGTTGTTCAGTGCGGCATGGTGTTGTTCAGTGCGGCATGGTGTTGTTCAGTGCAGGATGGTGTTGTTCAGTGCGGCATGGTGTTGTTCAATGCGGCATGGTGTTGTTCAGTGCGGGATGGTGTTGTTCAGTGCGGGATGGTGTTGTTCAGTGCGGCATGGTGTTGTTCAGTGCGGAATGGTGTTGTTCAGTGCGGCATGGTGTTGTTCAGTGCGGCATGGTGTTGTTCAGTGCAGGATGGTGTTGTTCAATGCGGGATCGTGTTGTTCAGTGCGGCATGGTGTTGTTCAGTGCGGCATGGTGTTGTTCAGTGCGGCATAATGTTGTTCAGTGCGGCATGGTGTTGTTCAGTGCGGCATGGTGTTGTTCAGTGCGGCATGGTGTTGTTCAGTGCGGCATGGTGTTGTTCAGTGCGGCATAATGTTGTCCAGTGCGCCATAATGTTGTTCAGTGCGGCATGGTGTTGTTCAGTGCGGGATGGTGTTGTTCAGTGCGGCATGGTGTTGTTCAATGCGGCATGGTGTTGTTCAGTGCGGGATGGTGTTGTTCAGTGCAGGATGGTGTTGTTCAGTGCGGCATGGTGTTGTTCAATGCGTCAGTGCGGCATAATGTTGTTCAGTGCGGCATGGTGTTGTTCAGTGCGGCATGGTGTTGTTCAGTGCGGCATGGTGTTGTTCAGTGCAGGATGGTGTTGTTCAGTGCGGCATGGTGTTGTTCAATGCGGCATGGTGTTGTTCAGTGCGGGATGGTGTTGTTCAGTGCAGGATGGTGTTGTTCCGTGCGGCATGGTGTTGTTCAGTGCGGAATGGTGCTGTTCAGTGCGGCATGGTGTTGTTCAGTGCGGTATGGTGTTGTTCAGTGCAGGATGGTGTTGTTCAATGCGGGATCGTGTTGTTCAGTGCGGCATGGTGTTGTTCAGTGCGGCATGGTGTTGTTCAGTGCGGCATAATGTTGTTCAGTGCGGCATGGTGTTGTTCAGTGCGGCATGGTGTTGTTCAGTGCGGCATGGTGTTGTTCAGTGCGGCATGGTGTTGTTCAGTGCAGCATAATGTTGTCCAGTGCGCCATAATGTTGTTCAGTGCGGCATAATGTTGTTCAGTGCGGCATGGTGTTGTTCAGTGCGGGATGGTGTTGTTCAGTGCGGCATGGTGTTGTTCAATGCGGCATGGTGTTGTTCAGTGCGGGATGGTGTTGTTCAGTGCAGAATGGTGTTGTTCAGTGCGGCATGGTGTTGTTCAATGCGGCATGGTGTTGTTCAGTGCAGGATCGTGTTGTTCAGTGCAGCATAATGTTGTTCAGTGCAGCATGGTGTTGTTCAGTGCGGCATGGTGTTGTTCAATGCGGCATGGTGTTGTTCAGTGCGGGATGGTGTTGTTCAGTGCGGCATGGTGTTTTTCAGTGCGGCATAATGTTGTTCAGTGCAGCATGGTGTTGTTCAGTGCGGCATGGTGTTGTTCAGTGCGACATAATGTTGTTCAGTGCGGCATAATGTTGTTCAGTGCGGCATGGTGTTGTTCAGTGCGGCATGGTGTTGTTCAGTGCGGCATGGTGTTGTTCAGTGCGGCATGGCGTTGTTCAGTGCAGGATGGTGTTGTTCAGTGCAGGATGGTGTTGTTCAATGCGGCATGGTGTTGTTCAGTGCGGGATGGTGTTGTTCAGTGCAGGATGGTGTTGTTCAGTGGGCATGGTGTTGTTCAGTGCGGAATGGTGTTGTTCAGTGCGGCATGGTGTTGTTCAGTGCGGCATGGTGTTGTTCAGTGCAGGATGGTGTTGTTCAATGCGGGATGGTGTTGTTCAGTGCAGGATGGTGTTGTTCAGTGCAGGATGGTGTTGTTCAGTGCGGCATGGTGTTGTTCAATGCGGCATGGTGTTGTTCAGTGCAGGATGGTGTTGTTCAGTGCGGCATGGTGTTGTTCAATGCGGCATGGTGTTGTTCAATGCGGCATGGTGTTGTTCAGTGCGGCATGGTGTTGTTCAGTGCGGCATGGTGTTGTTCAGTGCGGCATGGTGTTGTTCAGTGCAGCATGGTGTTGTTCAGTGCGGAATGGTGTTGTTCAGTGCGGCATGGTGTTGTTCAGTGCGGGATGGTGTTGTTCAGTGCGGCATGGTGTTGTTCAGTGCGGCATGGTGTTGTTCAGTGCGGGATGGTGTTGTTCAGTGCGGCATGGTGTTGTTCAGTGCGGCATGGTGTTGTTCAGTGCGGCATGGTGTTGTTCAGTGCGGCATGGTGTTGTTCAGTGCGGGATGGTGTTCAATGCGGGATCGTGTTGTTCAGTGCGGCATGGTGTTGTTCAGTGCGGCATGGTGTTGTTCAGTGCGGCATGGTGTTGTTCAGTGCGGCATGGTGTTGTTCATTTCGGCATAATGTTGTTCAGTGCGGCATAATGTTGTTTAGTGCGGCATGGTGTTGTTCAGTGCGGGATGGTGTTGTTCAGTGCGTTATAATGTTGTTCAGTGCGGCATGGTGTTGTTCAGTGCGGCATGGTGTTGTTCAGTGCGGCATGGTGTTGTTCAGTGCGGCATAATGTTGTTCAGTGCGGCATAATGTTGTTCAGTGCGGCATGGTGTTGTTCAGTGCGGGATGGTGTTGTTCAGTGCGGGATGGTGTTGTTCAGTGCGGCATGGTGTTCAATGCGGAATGGTGTTGTTCAGTGCAGGATGGTGTTGTTCAGTGCGGCATGGTGTTGTTCAGTGCGGCATAATGTTGTTCAGTGCGGCATGGTGTTGTTCAGTGCGGCATGGTGTTGTTCAGTGCGGCATGGTGTTGTTCAGTGCGGCATGGTGTTGTTCAGTGCGGCATAATGTTGTTCAGTGCGGCATGGTGTTGTTCAGTGCGGCATGGTGTTGTTCAGTGCGGCATAATGTTCAGTGCGGCATAATGTTGTTCAGTGCGGCATGGTGTTGTTCAGTGCGGGATGGTGTTGTTCAGTGCAGGATGGTGTTGTTCAGTGCGGCATGGTGTTCAGTGCGGGATGGTGTCTTTCAGTGCGGCATGGTGTCGTTCAGTGCGGCATGGTGTCTTTCAGTGCGGCATGGTGTCGTTCAGTGAGGCATGGTGTTGTTCAGTGCGGCATGGTGTTATTTAGTGCGGCATGGTGTTGTTCAGTGCGGGATGGTGTTGTTCAGTGTGGCATGGTGTTCAGTGCGGCATGGTGTTGTTCAGTGCGGTATCGTGTTGTTCAGTGCGGTATCGTGTTTCTCAGTGCGGTATCGTGTTGTTCAGTGCAGTATCGTTGTGTTGTTCGTATTGTGTTTTTTTGTTCGTAATGTGTTGTGTTGTTCGTATTGTGTTGTGTTGTTCATATTGTGTTGTTCATATTGTGTTGAGTTGTTCGTATTGTGTTGTGTTGTTCGTATTGTGTTGCTTTTAACACTTAGCCTCTAACACTTAGCCTCTAACACTTAGCCTCTAGCATCTAGAAGGTAAATAAATAGGAAGGAAGGACTCACCGGTGACGTCTTCGCCCACGTCCAAGCGTTGTACTTTGTATTTTCATCCTTCTGACAGTGGAAAACATAGCCAACAAACACCGTGGAACCTAAACGAATGAAAGAAAACTATCATTTGGCCACAACCAACATTCACAGATACAACACAATGTGACGTGCGGGGTTGAGGTTAAAGGTTGAGTGAAGGGCCCTCGTTTTAAACTACTTTTTTGAAAAGGATTGGGAACAAGTAAGACGTATTTAATTTATTTAATGGGAAGTAGTAAGAGCTATTGAATTTAATCTATGTATCATATTCTATTGTATTGTATTCTGTTGTATTCTTTTGGATTGTATTCCCACTAACCCCACTAAAACTTCAGCCCACAAAAACTCGCCTCTGGCGCCTAGCCTCTGGCACTTAGCCTCTAACACTTAGCCTTTAACACTTAGCCTTTAACACTTAGCCTTTAACACTTAGCCTTTAACACTTAGCCTAGAAGGTGAATAAATAGGGTTAAAGGTTGAGTGAAGGGACCTCGTTTTAAACTACTTTTTTGAAAAGGAGTGGGAACAAGTAAGACGTATTTAATTTATTTAATGGGAAGTAGTAAGACTTATTAAATTTATTTAATCTACTTTTCTTCCCAGGCAAAATTTGATGTGCTGCAATTCCAAATTTCCAAAGTGAATGAAGGAATGAAGTCCTTTAAATTATGATTTTGTATAAATACTAGGCATTAACACAAAATCGACGGCACAAAATGGGCAGACTTTACTTGTTTGAAAAGGACTGGTTACAAGACAGACTTTTTTAATTTATTTAATGGGAAGAAGACTTATTTAGTTTAATTGATCTATTTTTGTTCCCTGGCAAAATTCGATTTGCTGCAATTCCAAATTTCCAAAGTGAATGAAGGAAAGAAGTCGTTTAAATTATGATTTTGTTTAAATACTAGGCATAGACACAAAATCTACGGCACAAAATGGGCAGACTTTACTTGTTTGAAGAGGACTGGTTACAAGACAGACTTTTCTGATTTATTTAATGGGAAGAAGACTTATTTAGTTTATTTAATCTATTTTTGTTCCCTGGCAAAATTGGATTTGCTGAAATTGTATTTTGCCAAATCTTGCCTTGAGACCTGATAGGAAGTATTAAACGCTTAGTTAAATCAATACAAGTTGGTAATAAGAGCGAGTAATGTTGGTTGAACCGATGAATGAAGGTTGAAAGCAATTTAAATTATGACTTTGTATAAATACTAGATATTAACAGAACATCTACTGCGCGAAATGGGCAGAGTTTACTTGTTTGAGAAGGAGTGGCTTATTCAAAACTAAGATTTATTTAATCTGTTTGTTCCCAGGCAAAATTGGATGTGATGCAATTCCAAATTTCACCACATGATGGTGCCCAATTTTGACTTCATAGGACATATTAAACACTTAGCTTGTTATTATGTTCAAGGTAATCAGATTTGTTTATTATTCTAATGGCCTCTTCAAAACTATTCTGGATTACTACTTTGGATCTATTCTACATTACTTGGCAACAACATACTCTGTAACAGATTAGGCAGTATAATCATATATGTTAACTTGAGAGTGCCCACACTCAATCTACTTATCGTGACGTGTTAAATCAATTACTGTTAGACATTATTTGTCTGATAATCTACCAAATCTTTGAATTGAAGAATTTGTGATTTAATTAATAGCTTGTTCAGGGTAATCAGACTTGTATATAATTCTAATGGCCTTCTTTTGAAAACTATTCTGAATTACAACTTTGGATCTTATATTACTTTGCAACAATCTACTCGGTGACAGATTAGGCAGTATAATCACATATGTTAACTTCAGTGCCCACACTGTATTTATTTATGGTTATTTGTTAAATCAAGTACTGTTAGACATGAAATAGGAAGTGTTTAACATAAATGTTATGGCTACTCACCATTGTAGCTCGCTCCTGGTCAATGATACGAGCCTCTTCTTGCAGTGGAAAACTTGCAGCCAACAAACACCGTGGAACCTAAAGGAATGAAATTAAACATTAACATTTCGCCTCGACCAATTTTCACACGTACAACGCAACGCGGCTACACTTCTGCTATTACAAACGTAAATCTCCTTAAACACAATGAGTGTTACTTACCGTGTACGCTCTAGACGGTCCAGTTGCAAGCAGAAAATAAAGATATTTCCGTTGATAATCGTCGCTGCTCAGTGGCTCACGGCCATCGCGCCAACAGATTTGAATTTTGGCGGAGGTTCGGGCAATTACGTCATATCCGCGGCACATGACTGCGACGTAATACCCGCTTATCTGAAACGGCAGTTAAAAGTAGAGTTACATCAAGTTTTCTTGGAACCTAAACGAATGAAAGAAAACTATCATTTGGCCACAACCAACATTCACAGATACAACACAACGTGCGGGGTTGAGGTTAAAGATTGAGTGAAGGGCCCTCGTTTTAAACTACTGTTTTGAAAAGAAGTGGGAACAAGTAAGACGTATTTAATTTATTTAATGGGAAGTAGTAAGACTTATTACATTTATTTAATCTACTTTTCTTCCCAGGCAAAATTTGATGTGCTGCAATTCCAAATTTCCAAAGTGAATGAAGGAATGAAGTCCTTTAAATTATGATTTTGTATAAATACTAGGCATTAACACAAAATCGACGGCACAAAATGGGCAGACTTTACTTGTTTGAAAAGGACTGGTTACAAGACAGACTTTTTTAATTTATTTAATGGGAAGAAGACTTATTTAGTTTAATTGATCTATTTTTGTTCCCTGGCAAAATTCGATTTGCTGCAATTCCAAATTTCCAAAGTGAATGAAGGAAAGAAGTCGTTTAAATTATGATTTTGTTTAAATACTAGGCATAGACACAAAATCTACGGCACAAAATGGGCAGACTTTACTTGTTTGAAGAGGACTGGTTACAAGACAGACTTTTCTGATTTATTTAATGGGAAGAAGACTTATTTAGTTTATTTAATCTATTTTTGTTCCCTGGCAAAATTGGATTTGCTGAAACTGTATTTTGCCAAATCTTGCCTTGAGACCTGATAGGAAGTATTAAACGCTTAGTTAAATCAATACAAGTTGGTAATAAGAGCGAGTAATGTTGGTTGAACCGATGAATGAAGGTTGAAAGCAATTTAAATTATGACTTTGTATAAATACTAGATATTAACAGAACATCTACTGCGCGAAATGGGCAGAGTTTACTTGTTTGAGAAGGAGTGGCTTATTCAAAACTAAGATTTATTTAATCTGTTTGTTCCCAGGCAAAATTGGATGTGATGCAATTCCAAATTTCACCACATGATGGTGCCCAATTTTGACTTCATAGGACATATTAAACACTTAGCTTGTTATTATGTTCAAGGTAATCAGATTTGTTTATTATTCTAATGGCCTCTTCAAAACTATTCTGGATTACTACTTTGGATCTATTCTACATTACTTGGCAACAACATACTCTGTAACAGATTAGGCAGTATAATCATATATGTTAACTTGAGAGTGCCCACACTCAATCTACTTATCGTGATGTGTTAAATCAATTACTGTTAGACATTATTTGTCTGATAATCTACCAAATCTTTGAATTGAAGAATTTGTGATTTAATTAATAGCTTGTTCAGGGTAATCAGACTTGTATATAATTCTAATGGCCTTCTTTTGAAAACTATTCTGAATTACAACTTTGGATCTTATATTACTTTGCAACAATCTACTCGGTGACAGATTAGGCAGTATAATCACATATGTTAACTTCAGTGCCCACACTGTATTTATTTATGGTTATTTGTTAAATCAAGTACTGTTAGACATGAAATAGGAAGTGTTTAACATAAATGTTATGGCTACTCACCATTGTAGCTCGCTCCTGGTCAATGATATGAGCCTCTTCTTGCAGTGGAAAACTTGCAGCCAACAAACACCGTGGAACCTAAAGGAATGAAATTAAACATTAACATTTCGCCTGGACCAACATTCACACGTACAACGCAACGCGGCTACACTTCTGCTATTACAAACGTAAATCTCCTTAAACACAACGAGTGTTACTTACCGTGTACGCTCTAGGCAAAATTAGATGTGATGCAATTCCAAATCTATCTGAAACGGCAGTTAAAAGTAGAGTTACATCAAGTTTTCTTTTTTAATCAACACAATCATTTACAACCGTTGACCAGAAAGAATCGTCGAAATTCGACGTCCCCCACAAACGCCACGCTCACTCGCTTTTCAGGGCAACAAAAGTACTTCTTTTTAAAAACGATGAGTTGTACTTACCGTGTACGCTCTGGACGGTCCAGTTGCAAGCAGAAAATAAAAATATTTCTCTTGTTAGTCGTATGTTACCATCCGCTGTGTCTTTGTCAACATCGCCGCCATTTTCCTACTTCCTGCTGCGAGCCACGCCCACGGATTTAAATTTGGGCGGAAGCTCTTTCCATTGGCGTCGTTTTCGCGTATAGCAAATCCGATTGGTTGGGAAGGGGGCACGGTTATGCAGCCGAGGGGTCCTGTGATCGGTGGGATGTAAAGTAGGCGTCGACGTCACGTCCGCGTCACGTGACCACGACGTGGCAGACGTCATATAGCAACCGCTGTTTTGTTTAGTAGACTTACAGTTGTTATGCATTGACATAATGGCGCACACACCAAATAGATTTAAATAAATTAAATAATTCTTCTGCCCACTCTCTTTTAAACAAGTTAACTCTCCCCGCGGATTTGAATTCCGGCGAAAGTTACGCCCATCGACGTCACGTATGTCACGTGACCACGACGTGGCAGATGTCATATAGCAACCGCTGTTTTGTTTAGTAGATTTACAGTTGTTATGCATTGGCATAATGGTGTGCACTCAAAATAGATTTAAATAAATTAAATATTTCTTCTGCCCACTCCCTTTTAAACAAGTTAACTCTGCCCACGTCCATTGACGTCTTGTCTGCGTCACGTGACCACGACGTAGCGACGTCATATAGTAACCGCTGTTTTGATCAGTAGACTTAGTTATTATGCGTTGACATAATGGCGCACTGGTTAGCATGGCCACCTCTTAAGCATGATGTTGCGGGTTCGACGCCTGATCAATGTTAGCATGGAGTGAGCTGAAGTGCATGGCGCTGAAGATTTGAATCTTTGAAATGCGCTGAGGTCTGACATATCAGGCAGAATGGTTTGCCATCACGTTCAACAAAAAATAGAAACTTTCCCACTCTGATTAAAACGTCCTGTGTTCATCTACGTATTTTCGTTTTGCTGTGCATCTTTTCCCTGCCATTTCGAGAGCCCAATTGACACTCATAGTTTAAAGAAATGTGTTTGCCCATCCTACTTTGTGGAATTTCACCACATGCGCTTTTGACCAAAATACCAAACCGAACTCAAGTGAAGCCAACACGCACAACCCCCCCCCCACACACACACACAAATGTTGATATGAACATAAAAGAGCCGCATGCGGTTCGGGAGTTGCGGCTTGGCCAAACCTGTACTATACAACTTTATTTGTATAAAATTTTCACAACAGCTGTCACACAAACAAAGCGGGAAAAACCGAAGACGTGCGTGTTCCGCCCACGCTGGATTTATTTGCACCTTTGAAAAGACACCGTATTGCCGCAGATGTGGCAAAGAGTACTTTTGGGCATCTGAGACGGAAGGATGTCCAAAGCATCACGTCACCTGCTCTGGTAGGCATGGTGGTGGGACGTTGAGGTCAACCGCTTTGGGGTTGGCTGAATCTTTGATCGCAGGATGCCACACACTTGAAGACAGAAGCAGAAAAGCAGAGCTAAATGCAAAATGTACTCACCGGTGACTCCAATTTTTTTCCCCCCTGAAGAAACAGCTGGACGGGTGGCCCCGGCTGGCCAGTGGGACTCTTGTTATTCTGACCCTTTTTAGTGCGCGTTTGGGGCAACAACCGTTTTTTGTGGCGCTCTTTTCTGGTTCAAAAGTGCCCTGCATGTGAATTTGCTTTTCCTGCCTTCTGATTGGATGAGCGCCGGTGTGACGCGGTGCCTCTGTCACCGTGGCGGGGGGTATACGTTGGCATCGGAGCGTCTGCCAACGTCTGAGACCGGCTGGCAGTGTATCGGAGGTGTCGAGTGCGGTGCCGATGGAGCTCACTCACCAGCTGGTGTTAGGGCCACAGAATGAAGGCCAAGGAGAAGAATAGAAAGAGAAACAGAAACTTCTCCTCCAATTGTTTGATTTGTCTCTTCTGAGCTTCGATGAATTCTTTCAGCTCTTTGTTCCTCTAGGACGGACAAATGGAAAGTGGCATTCAAAAGCCAGTAAGCGTGCAAGTAAGTGCCGGGCTGGCTTTGGGCCCTTACCTGTTGCGCGCTGTGCAGCAGATCCATTCTCTCTTGGAGGATGCAAGCGTCGCGCTCCCTCAACTCGCACATCAGGGCTCGCTTCCATTGGTCCACGTAGCTCCTAAGCTCTTCTCTCTGATCCGCCGTCAGCACGTCATTCACGCCAGCGTGGCTGGCTTTTTCGCCGTCCGTGGCGGGGCAGTCCCGCTGCGGTAGCGCCTCGTACAACATGGCCTCCAGCTCCAGGATCCTCTGGGCCGCAATCCTCGTCCATCAGTGGTCCGGCGGGAGATTTGAGGGCGGCTTACCTTATGAGCCTAGTCCATGGAACACTTCCTGAAGTCCAACTCTTCATCCAGGTAGCCCTTCTGCTTGCAGAACATAGAAGAGCCCAAAGGCACAGCGTCAACAAGCTTCTTTCAGCGCAAAGCCTTCCAAAAGTCACATTTGAGCCGCCGAGTCTCGTGGAGTGCGAACATAAGGAGTTCGACATACACTTACGGCGTTATAGCCCAGGATGTCCAGCTTCTTCATCAGATCACTGATGACGATGTCCGGGGGAAAGGCGCAAGGAGCAATGTAAGGTGTTCTGGGACCTCGGGTTAAGGTTAGGGTTGCGAGGGACGCCTTACGTACGCTCACGCCCTCGGCCTCGCAGTAGATCTGCAAAGGGCTGAGGCCGTCTGGGAAACGGACTTGCAGAAACTTCAAGACGGGGGAGCGCCACTCCCTCTCCTGAAAGGCAGAGGCATGCATCCGTCCGTCCGTCCGTCCGTCACATCTCTGGCCTCAACACGCTTGTGCGAGTCTTCCCACCTCCAGCTCCAGGATGCGGAACTCAAGCAGTTCGTTTTGGTCTCGGATATCCTGGATGTGCTCTTTCAGACGCGCTTCTTCCGCCTCCATCCGCCTGACCTGAAAAGACAGTCAGACCTCATCTGCGGGGCTTCCCGACGGGTGTGACGCCAAGCGACTCCGCCCAGCGCCTTTCTTTCCGTCACCTTTTCGGCCAACTGCTGATTGCTCTGACGCAGCAGCTGCTTCTCCTCCACCCACTTGACATTCTAGAAGAGACAAACGCGTGGACAGCTTTGGAATGTTGTGTCATTTTCATCCACAAATTCTTTGGTTGACTGGAAAATGACATTTGCTTTTCTCCGCATTTTCCCAGCCACATTCGGGGGGGGGGGTTGGTCCAGTAATGCCAGACGAATGAGTGACTGAAGAATGTAGCTATTTTGTCTGAGAAAAAGGTGTGCTCATTGATGAGCTTACCTGTCCTTGTTGCTTCAGCGCTGACTCCAGATCTGCTACTCTGCTTTGATAGTGACCCATTTCTACCATCAGCTTTTCTCTGGTCTGAAAGGAGGAGGAGGGAGGCTCCTCCTCCTCCTTTCAGACCAGAGAACACCCGAGGCTGGGTGAGAACGGGGAGGCTGCGACCCGGCCGGGGGTTGCGGGAAGGGGCGCCACCTTGATCTCCTTCTCGGCGTCGTAGTCCCCTTCGCTGGTCTGGGCTAGCAGAGCGTAGGCTCGTTGCAGCGCTTGATATTCTTGCGTCAGCTGGCGGTAGCGAAGCTCCGCCTCTTCATGCACACACCAATGCAACACAGCACTAGTACCAGAATCAGTCAGACCGGCGACAAAGCACCCGCGACGCAAAGACGAGTCCGATTCCAGGCTGAAGAGGAATGTTTGGTGCCAATACGCTGGCAGAAATGGCGGGCTACCTCTTCGGGTTCCGTGTCGGGGGTTCTGTCGGTGTGAAAAGACAAGGACGATCCGTCCGAGTCCACCAACACGTCTTCGTCGTAGCCGTAAAATGTTTCGATGACCTGCGGGCGCGGAAGCAAACATCTCTCTGAACAAACTGAAGCGACACCTCACGATGAATCGACGAGAGGAACGATAGCGAGAAAAAGGCCATTTCATCTTGCGCAACACCAAGCAGCCGCAAACAAACAGACTCACCTTGCAGGACCTCACGCTTTGTTCCTCCTCAGAGATTCTCGACGTCGGTATCGTAGCAGCAAATCTCTCTCCTGTCGACACAAATAATCCGCCTTTGAGATTCTTTGGATGCAAAGGGAACGAACGGCTCCGGCGCAGAAACAAACGCGACTCACAATGACATTTCTGACATGAGCTCCTGTCTCCAGAGCCTGAAAAACACGTCACCGGCGATGATTGGAGGGACGCTCGTCTTTTCCAAAAGTGACAACTACAGGGTGTGTCAGGGTTTTCCAGATTATCTTTATCGTATCATTATGTTGCTTTGACTTTGACTGCAACCTGTAATAAATAATATTATTTATCCCTTATTTATCCCTATCGCTTATCCCTTCCTACACAAAGTCGTAAAACACCCCTTGCTATGTTTTGACTAGAGGTCAAGGGCTTCCTCTATTCAATCCACTCTTACACCCACCCTGTTTCTCTTAATTAAAATGCTCGTGCAGGAGCCGAGAGTCAGACTTCATTCGTACAACGGATGGACTCTCCACCTGCAGGTGTCCAAAAGAACTTACTTGTCTCCCGTGTGGTTCTTGCAAAATAAGTTGGAGCGAGCGCAACTCTAACAGGGTGCATTTTGCCACTAGCTGCCTACGGACAATGATGTCGCCCTCGCGGCTCATGGTTGACGGGCTGAGCAGCCGGGCAAGTCCGTCGTTTTCAGCGCACAGCGAGTGGCAAAGGCGCTGACAAAACGGGAGCTTTGAGCTGCTGAAAACGGCAAAACAAGTCTAAAGCGTGTTCAAACGCGTGCGCACAATGCTCCTGCTTGAAAGGTCGGAATTTAAGGGGCCAATTTTTTGGATGGCGGCCGCCGGCCAAGCTTTGGACGGAAAAGGTTTCCTGGCGACA
Source organism: Syngnathus floridae (assembly GCF_059516105.1). Taxonomy (NCBI): domain Eukaryota; kingdom Metazoa; phylum Chordata; class Actinopteri; order Syngnathiformes; family Syngnathidae; genus Syngnathus; species Syngnathus floridae. The sequence goes on along the minus strand of NC_142416.1, from coordinate 76,750 downwards.
GCGAGCGAGCGTGGCGCTGCCGTACGTGCACCGAGTCGCCTGCCTGAAGACCTTGGACAAGTCGTCGATGATGTGCCGCTGCTCCACAACTTGAAGGAACTCCATTTCACCGTCCTGCTGGCCGCAACCGCGGTCCAGGTCATTGAGCGAACTAGGCCTTCTCTGTGGAACACAAATGCAGTGGACTCTGTTGGCACGCCGCCGTTGTCCGCGTCGACTTACCAAGCTTGCCATCTCCTCGTTCTCCTGGGTGACAAAGCGCACTTTGTTTTCAAGGCGACACAGCACCAGCGAGAGTTCTTCATTCTTCCTGCTCAGGCGTTTGTTTTTGTACAGGAGTGGCAGAAACTGGCTTTCTGTTTCTCTCAGTCGCTTTAGCTGCAAGCATGAAGTGCGGGATGTGAAAGACGCACAACACGCGGGCCAGAACGTATCCATTCCTTTTGCATCGGTTTGAACGGAATCGTGGCTTTGGCTCCCAATAAAAGACATCTACCAGGCAACCGACTCGACGCGCCGCTCAACTAATAAGCAAGCGCAATGGGTGCCTCGCTGGATGGCGCGCATCAAACGTAGCGCAAACCTTCAAGCGTGCCGTCAATAAATTACCAGTTCATTGCGCTCTTCAGAAAGCAGGGCGTTTCGATCCTCCAGGTTCCTGATGACTGCGCTGAGCTCAGCGATTTTCAGATGAAACCGTCGCGTGTCCCGATCCTCCTGAGACTGAAAACGCCCCGCAACACACACACACAAGCACTCGTTCAAAGTTCAAAACTGTTTTTGTGCTACCTTCCTCCAGCAACGAACTAAGTCATGCGTACTGCAAGTGTGTGATGAGGTGGCTTACGCAATGAAGAGGATTGCTAGTAGCGGCGTTGACCCCACTTCCAGGGTAGTTTAGGCCCGCCCTTTGGGAATCCCTCAGGGCAGCGATCTGCTGCTCGGCAGCCTGAGTCTGCAGCTGAAGGCGGTGGACGTGGCCGGCCCCAGGGCTTCATCCAAAACACTAACCGCTCTGTCTTTCAGCTTGATCTCATCCGTCTGGATGTACAAACGGGGAGCGCTCAGGCAGGCGGGCAAACTCATTTGCCAGAATTGTGACAAAAACAAAGAGAGCAACCGGCCAATTTTTTTTCTTGAATCGACTGGAACACCTTTGCTGTGACAAAAGCGAAGCGAGCAACCGGACATTTTCTTCTTGTGAAATAGAATAGAATAGAATGCCTTAGGTGTCATTGCACTGCAGGTATACAACGAAATTGGGAACATAGCCACGCACCGCGCATCTGATCAGTCCTACCAGTCGGCGGATCTCCCTCTCGCAGTCTCTCTTGGTTCGGCTCAGCTCCTCCCGATGCTGGTGATGAGCCGATCGGAGCTCGGCCGCTCGGGACTGCCAGGCCTGCTGGGCCGCTGCCAGGGCTTCTTCCGCGCTCCTGGTGGAGGCGACACCGCTCGGTCTCCCGACACCGCCGCGTCTCCTCCACCTCCGCCAGCAAAGCGCCCCCCCTCCTCACCTGAGCAGACATTGCGCCACACCCGGCCGTTGAGACCGCAACGGAGCGCCGCGACGCTTACTGGGGACAAGCTACACAATACGGTAGCGGCCGCATCGAAGCCCGACGTGGCGTGCGGATAGTCAGACACGGATAGAGCGGATCACCTTGTCCATGGAGCCGTCCCTCAGGCTGAGGACCAAGGCATTCAGTCGCTGGATCTCTCCATCTTTGATTTTGATCACTCTCATCAGCTCCATTTCATGCTGCCGCAGTAATGTCTCCCTGGTAATGGCTAACTCTTTCTGCTTCTCCTCATGGAGTTTGCTTTTGAGTTCCGTCATGGCGGCGGTGGCACGGTGGTGCTCCGCCCGCAGGTCCTGACTTCTCTCTCTCTCCAGACAGCTGACCTGACATGACTTAGACTTAGACTTAGACAAACTTTATTGTCATCTTGTCTGCACATGGTGCATACAAAACGAAATTCCGTTGCATACGTCTTACAACAAAGTAGTGATATTGCAGTTGAATAGAAGTAACATATCCTATGAAAATATATATATATACATATACTATATATATATATATATATATATTAAAAATAAGTATAAAGTGCAGCAGTGATAATTATGCAATAGTGCAAGTAGGCAAAACAGTATTCAAGAGTGTGCAGAGGAATGCTAAACCATGTATTAAACTTCTATTTAAAGGGTTTATACAAGTTCAGTAAAGTTGGTAGTGCGAGATAGTGCAAGATAGAGGTCCGTAGTGTCATAAAGTACAGTTCTGTGAATGTGTGATGCAGAGTTCAGTTTAGAGCTCAACAGTTCTAGTGTTCAACAGTCTGATGACAGCAGGGAAAAAGCTGTTGCAGAACCTGGTGGACCTGCAGCGGATGCTGCAAACCTCTTCCCAGAGGGCAGCAGGGAGAACAGTCCATGGTGGGGGTGTGATGGGTCATTGATGATGTTACGGGCACGGGACATGCAGCGCTGAGATGAAATGTCCTGAATGGAGGGAAGAGGAGCCCCTATGATCCTCTCTGCTGTCCTCACCACTCTCCTCACGTTCTTCCAATCGGAGGCGGTGCAGCCTCCACACCACACAGAGAGACAGCTTGTCAGAATGCTCTCTATGGTGCTCCTGTAGAACGTCCTCATGATGGGTGGGGGCAGGTGGGCTCTCCTCATCCTCCGCTGTAAGTACAAGCGCTTCTGTGCCCTCTTGACCAGTGCCGTAGTGTTCATAGTCCAGGTGAGGTCTTCTGTGATGTGGACCCCCAGGAATTTGGTGGTGCTGACCACCTCCACAGCTGAGCTGTTGATGATCAGTGGAGCGTGGTGAGGCTGTTTTTTCCTGAAGTCGACGATGATCTCCTTCATCTTCTCCTCATTCAGGATCAGGCTGTTTTCTCTGCACCAGCCCACCAGCTGCTCCACCTCCTCTCTGTAGTCCAGGTCGTTGTTGTCTCTGATGAGCCCCACCACCGTTGTGTCGTCTGCTGACTTCACGATGTGATTGGTGGTGAACCTGAGGACGCAGTCGTGTGTCATCAGGGTGAACAGCAGGGGGCTCAGGACGCAGCCCTGAAGGGAGCCTGTGCTGAGGGTGATGACATCAGAGGTGTTCTGTCCGACCCGGACTGACTGAGGTCTGTTGCTGAGGAAGTCTAGCAGCCAGTTGCGAAGGGGGGTGTTAAAGCCCAGGTGTTCCAATTTTCCTACCAGATGCTGTGGGATGATGGTGTTAAACGCTGAGCTGAAGTCCAGGAACAGCCTCCGCACATGGGTGTTCTTCTCCTCCAGGTGAGCCAGGCTCAGGTGAAGAACGGAGGAGATGGCGTCCTGAGTGGAGCGGTTTTGCCCGTCGGCAAACTGGAACGGGTCAAATAATAGGGGGAGTCTGGAAACGATGTGACCTTTAAGCAGCCTTTCGAAGCACTTCATCATAACCGGAGTCAGTGCAACAGGCCGGTAATCATTAAATGAGGTGATTTGAGGTTTCTTCGGCACCGGAATGATGGAGGCAGTCTTAAAGCACGCCGGCACTGTGGCTTGGCCCAGCGAGGTGTTAAAAATGTCTGTGATGACCCCAGCCAGATGACTTGCACATTCCCTGAACACACGCCCAGGAATGTTGTCGGGGCCAGGGGCCTTACAGGGGTTGACTCTCCTCAGGGTCTTCAACACATCGGCGGAGTCAAGGCAGAGTACCTCCTCTTCCTGATGGGGGACAGTTTTAACTGCTGGAGTGCCGTTTAGTGCCTCGAACCTCCCAAAGAAGTTATTTAGACCATTTAGAAAGTCAGCATCAACTACACCCACCGGGGGGGGGGGGGGGGGGGGGGGAGAGTGAGTTGTAGTCTGTAATCGCCCGTATGCCTTGCCACATACTCCTGATGTTTTTGACGTCGTGGAAACGATCCTGAAATTTTCGACTGCGGTCTCGCTTCGCTATCCTGATGGCACGGTTCAAGTTGGCTCTCGCTGTCCTCAGTGTCTCCTTGTCGCCAGACTTGAAGGCAGAGTTCCGCGCTCGTAGCGTTTGACGTACCTCCTCAGTCATCCAGGGTCGTTGGTTGCCCCGGGTGATGATATTCTTAGTGGTGCTGACGTCCTCGGTGCATTTGTTGATGTAGGCTGACACAGTCATGGCACACGCATGTCTAATCTACATCGGGAAAACTGGGAGGGAGGGAGGGAGGCAGGCAGGGAGGCAGGCAGGGAGGCAGGCAGTGTCTGTCTGTTGAGGTTTTCACCTTGTTCTTCTCCTGCTGAAGTTCTAACTGGACGTCCATCAGTTTGGTTCTCAGCTCGTCATTGGCGGCCTGAAGGGCGTCCGTTCGCTCCGCCTTGGCCCGCCCTGCCGGAGCTCGTTTGGACATCTCTTACTCGAGTCTCGCCCGGTCGTCAGTCAGAGATCACAACATTTGTACCTGGAGAGCACAAACGCAGCGCTGTTTTCCACTGGCTTCGAACTCAACTTCAATCGGTACCGTAACTTACAACATCATAAACATAGAACTAGCTTGACTTATTCATTGAATAAATGCATTTGGTTCTTCAAAACTGCATCACGCAACATAGCGTGACCGAGACGGCCGTTATCCACCTGCGTGAAGTTATTTGGTGAAATGAATGAGATGTTTAAGACACCATCGTTCTGTCTCTATGTAGATGAAGGGAAATAATCGATTGCTGAAGGTCCAAAGGTGTTGTGATAAACAAATAAACATATTAGTGATTAGTGACATATTTGTGATAAACATATTAGGCAGGATAATCACATATGTTAACGTGACTGCCCACACTGTATTTATTTATGGTTATTTGTTAAATTGAGTACTGTTAGACATGAAATAGGAAGTGTTTAACATAAATGGAAGACGAAAGGGGTACTCACCATTGTAGCTCCTGCTGGTCAATGATACGAGCCTCTTCTTGCAGTGGAAAACATACAGCCAACAAACACCGTGGAACCTAAAGGAATGAAATTAAACATTAACATTTAGCCTCAACCAACATTCACAGATACAACGCAACGCAAACTACACAAACGTAAATCTTTTTAAACACAATGAGTTGTACTTACCGTGTACGCTCTAGACGGTTCACTTGCAAGCAGAAAATAAAGATATTTCTGTTGATAATCGTCGTGTTTGTATCCGGTGTCTCGCTCAAGGCCATTGCGCCCACAGATTTGAATTTTGGCGAGAGTTCAGCCTATTGACGTCATTTCCGCGGTGTAATACCCGCATATCTGAAACGGCAAAGTTAAGAGTAGAGTTAAATAATGTTTTTAGTCAACGCAATAATTTACAACCGTTGACCAGTCGAAATAATCGTCGAAATTTGGCGTCTGTGGCTGGAAGCAGACGCCGAGTTCGACATTCCTCCCAAACGCCACACTCCCTCGCTTTTCAGGGCTAAAAAAAAACAGTTGTAATTACCTTGTACGCTCTAGACGGTCAAGTTGCAAGCTGAAAACAAAAATATTTGCGTTGTTAGTCATCGTGTTACTAACCGCTGTGTCTTGTTTGCCAGAATTGCCGCTTTCCTACTTCCTGTTGCAAGCCACGCCCACGGATTATAATTTTGCCGTGAGTTCCGCCTATTGACGTCATGTCCGCGTCACATGACTGCGACGTAATATTATCTAAAACTGTTTGTGCGGTATTGTGTTGTTCTGTGCGGTATTGTGCTATTCTGTGCGGCGTCGTGTTGTTCTGTGCGGCGTCGTGTTGTTCAGTGCGACGTCGTGTTGTTCAGTGCGGCATGGTGTTGTTCAGTGCGGCATGGTGTTGTTCAGTGCGGCATGTTGTTGTTCAGTGCGGCATAATGTTGTTCAGTGCCGCATAATGTTGTTCAGTGCGGCATGGTGTTGTTCAGTGCGGCATGGTGTTGTTCAGTGCGGCATGGTGTTGTTCAGTGCGGCATAATGTTGTTCAGTGCGCCATAATGTTGTTCAGTGCGGCATGGTGTTGTTCAGTGCGGGATGGTGTTGTTCAGTGCAGGATGGTGTTGTTCAGTGCGGCATGGTGTTGTTCAATGCGGCATGGTGTTGTTCAGTGCGGCATAATGTTGTTCATTGCGGCATGGTGTTGTTCATTGCGGCATGGTGTTGTTCAGTGCGGCATGGTGTTGTTCAGTGCGGCATGGTGTTGTTCAGTGCGGCATGGTGTTGTTCAGTGCAGGGTGGTGTTGTTCAGTGCAGGATGGTGTTGTTCAGTGCAGGATGGTGTTGTTCAGTGCGGCATGGTGTTGTTCAATGCAGGATTGTGTTGTTCAGTGCAGCATAATGTTGTTCAGTGCAGCATGGTGTTGTTCAGTGCGGGATGGTGTTGTTCAGTGCAGGATGGTGTTGTTCAATGCGGCATGGTGTTGTTCAGTGCGGGATGGTGTTGTTCATTGCGGCATGGTGTTGTTCAGTGCGGCATGGTGTTGTTCAGTGCGGCATGGTGTTGTTCAGTGCGGCATGGTGTTGTTCAGTGCGGCATAATGTTGTTCAGTGCGGCATGGTGTTGTTCAGTGCAGGATGGTGTTGTTCAGTGCGGCATGGTGTTGTTCAATGCAGGATCGTGTTGTTCAGTGCAGCATAATGTTGTTCAGTGCAGCATGGTGTTGTTCAGTGCGGCATGGTGTTGTTCAATGCGGCATGGTGTTGTTCACTGCGGGATGGTGTTGTTCAATGCGGGATCGTGTTGTTCAGTGCGGCATAATGTTGTTCAGTGCGGCATGGTGTTGTTCAGTGCGGCATGGTGTTGTTCAGTGCGACATAATGTTGTTTAGTGCGGCATAATGTTGTTCAGTGCGGCATAATGTTGTTCAGTGCGGCATGGTGTTGTTCAGTGCGGCATGGTGTTGTTCAGTGCGGCATGGTGTTGTTCAGTGCAGGATGGTGTTGTTCAGTGCGGCATGGTGTTGTTCAATGCGGCATGGTGTTGTTCAGTGCGGGATGGTGTTGTTCAGTGCGGGATGGTGTTGTTCAGTGCGGCATGGTGTTGTTCAGTGCGGAATGGTGTTGTTCAGTGCGGCATGGTGTTGTTCAGTGCGGCATGGTGTTGTTCAGTGCAGGATGGTGTTGTTCAATGCGGGATCGTGTTGTTCAGTGCGGCATGGTGTTGTTCAGTGCGGCATGGTGTTGTTCAGTGCGGCATAATGTTGTTCAGTGCGGCATGGTGTTGTTCAGTGCGGCATGGTGTTGTTCAGTGTGGCATGGTGTTGTTCAGTGCGGCATGGTGTTGTTCAGTGCGGCATAATGTTGTCCAGTGCGCCATAATGTTGTTCAGTGCGGCATGGTGTTGTTCAGTGCGGGATGGTGTTGTTCAGTGCGGCATGGTGTTGTTCAATGCGGCATGGTGTTGTTCAGTGCGGGATGGTGTTGTTCAGTGCAGGATGGTGTTGTTCAGTGCGGCATGGTGTTGTTCAATGCGTCAGTGCGGCATAATGTTGTTCAGTGCGGCATGGTGTTGTTCAGTGCGGCATGGTGTTGTTCAGTGCGGCATGGTGTTGTTCAGTGCAGGATGGTGTTGTTCAGTGCGGCATGGTGTTGTTCAATGCGGCATGGTGTTGTTCAGTGCGGGATGGTGTTGTTCAGTGCAGGATGGTGTTGTTCCGTGCGGCATGGTGTTGTTCAGTGCGGAATGGTGCTGTTCAGTGCGGCATGGTGTTGTTCAGTGCGGTATGGTGTTGTTCAGTGCAGGATGGTGTTGTTCAATGCGGGATCGTGTTGTTCAGTGCGGCATGGTGTTGTTCAGTGCGGCATGGTGTTGTTCAGTGCGGCATAATGTTGTTCAGTGCGGCATGGTGTTGTTCAGTGCGGCATGGTGTTGTTCAGTGCGGCATGGTGTTGTTCAGTGCGGCATGGTGTTGTTCAGTGCAGCATAATGTTGTCCAGTGCGCCATAATGTTGTTCAGTGCGGCATAATGTTGTTCAGTGCGGCATGGTGTTGTTCAGTGCGGGATGGTGTTGTTCAGTGCGGCATGGTGTTGTTCAATGCGGCATGGTGTTGTTCAGTGCGGGATGGTGTTGTTCAGTGCAGAATGGTGTTGTTCAGTGCGGCATGGTGTTGTTCAATGCGGCATGGTGTTGTTCAGTGCAGGATCGTGTTGTTCAGTGCAGCATAATGTTGTTCAGTGCAGCATGGTGTTGTTCAGTGCGGCATGGTGTTGTTCAATGCGGCATGGTGTTGTTCAGTGCGGGATGGTGTTGTTCAGTGCGGCATGGTGTTTTTCAGTGCGGCATAATGTTGTTCAGTGCAGCATGGTGTTGTTCAGTGCGGCATGGTGTTGTTCAGTGCGACATAATGTTGTTCAGTGCGGCATAATGTTGTTCAGTGCGGCATGGTGTTGTTCAGTGCGGCATGGTGTTGTTCAGTGCGGCATGGTGTTGTTCAGTGCGGCATGGCGTTGTTCAGTGCAGGATGGTGTTGTTCAGTGCAGGATGGTGTTGTTCAATGCGGCATGGTGTTGTTCAGTGCGGGATGGTGTTGTTCAGTGCAGGATGGTGTTGTTCAGTGGGCATGGTGTTGTTCAGTGCGGAATGGTGTTGTTCAGTGCGGCATGGTGTTGTTCAGTGCGGCATGGTGTTGTTCAGTGCAGGATGGTGTTGTTCAATGCGGGATGGTGTTGTTCAGTGCAGGATGGTGTTGTTCAGTGCAGGATGGTGTTGTTCAGTGCGGCATGGTGTTGTTCAATGCGGCATGGTGTTGTTCAGTGCAGGATGGTGTTGTTCAGTGCGGCATGGTGTTGTTCAATGCGGCATGGTGTTGTTCAATGCGGCATGGTGTTGTTCAGTGCGGCATGGTGTTGTTCAGTGCGGCATGGTGTTGTTCAGTGCGGCATGGTGTTGTTCAGTGCAGCATGGTGTTGTTCAGTGCGGAATGGTGTTGTTCAGTGCGGCATGGTGTTGTTCAGTGCGGGATGGTGTTGTTCAGTGCGGCATGGTGTTGTTCAGTGCGGCATGGTGTTGTTCAGTGCGGGATGGTGTTGTTCAGTGCGGCATGGTGTTGTTCAGTGCGGCATGGTGTTGTTCAGTGCGGCATGGTGTTGTTCAGTGCGGCATGGTGTTGTTCAGTGCGGGATGGTGTTCAATGCGGGATCGTGTTGTTCAGTGCGGCATGGTGTTGTTCAGTGCGGCATGGTGTTGTTCAGTGCGGCATGGTGTTGTTCAGTGCGGCATGGTGTTGTTCATTTCGGCATAATGTTGTTCAGTGCGGCATAATGTTGTTTAGTGCGGCATGGTGTTGTTCAGTGCGGGATGGTGTTGTTCAGTGCGTTATAATGTTGTTCAGTGCGGCATGGTGTTGTTCAGTGCGGCATGGTGTTGTTCAGTGCGGCATGGTGTTGTTCAGTGCGGCATAATGTTGTTCAGTGCGGCATAATGTTGTTCAGTGCGGCATGGTGTTGTTCAGTGCGGGATGGTGTTGTTCAGTGCGGGATGGTGTTGTTCAGTGCGGCATGGTGTTCAATGCGGAATGGTGTTGTTCAGTGCAGGATGGTGTTGTTCAGTGCGGCATGGTGTTGTTCAGTGCGGCATAATGTTGTTCAGTGCGGCATGGTGTTGTTCAGTGCGGCATGGTGTTGTTCAGTGCGGCATGGTGTTGTTCAGTGCGGCATGGTGTTGTTCAGTGCGGCATAATGTTGTTCAGTGCGGCATGGTGTTGTTCAGTGCGGCATGGTGTTGTTCAGTGCGGCATAATGTTCAGTGCGGCATAATGTTGTTCAGTGCGGCATGGTGTTGTTCAGTGCGGGATGGTGTTGTTCAGTGCAGGATGGTGTTGTTCAGTGCGGCATGGTGTTCAGTGCGGGATGGTGTCTTTCAGTGCGGCATGGTGTCGTTCAGTGCGGCATGGTGTCTTTCAGTGCGGCATGGTGTCGTTCAGTGAGGCATGGTGTTGTTCAGTGCGGCATGGTGTTATTTAGTGCGGCATGGTGTTGTTCAGTGCGGGATGGTGTTGTTCAGTGTGGCATGGTGTTCAGTGCGGCATGGTGTTGTTCAGTGCGGTATCGTGTTGTTCAGTGCGGTATCGTGTTTCTCAGTGCGGTATCGTGTTGTTCAGTGCAGTATCGTTGTGTTGTTCGTATTGTGTTTTTTTGTTCGTAATGTGTTGTGTTGTTCGTATTGTGTTGTGTTGTTCATATTGTGTTGTTCATATTGTGTTGAGTTGTTCGTATTGTGTTGTGTTGTTCGTATTGTGTTGCTTTTAACACTTAGCCTCTAACACTTAGCCTCTAACACTTAGCCTCTAGCATCTAGAAGGTAAATAAATAGGAAGGAAGGACTCACCGGTGACGTCTTCGCCCACGTCCAAGCGTTGTACTTTGTATTTTCATCCTTCTGACAGTGGAAAACATAGCCAACAAACACCGTGGAACCTAAACGAATGAAAGAAAACTATCATTTGGCCACAACCAACATTCACAGATACAACACAATGTGACGTGCGGGGTTGAGGTTAAAGGTTGAGTGAAGGGCCCTCGTTTTAAACTACTTTTTTGAAAAGGATTGGGAACAAGTAAGACGTATTTAATTTATTTAATGGGAAGTAGTAAGAGCTATTGAATTTAATCTATGTATCATATTCTATTGTATTGTATTCTGTTGTATTCTTTTGGATTGTATTCCCACTAACCCCACTAAAACTTCAGCCCACAAAAACTCGCCTCTGGCGCCTAGCCTCTGGCACTTAGCCTCTAACACTTAGCCTTTAACACTTAGCCTTTAACACTTAGCCTTTAACACTTAGCCTTTAACACTTAGCCTAGAAGGTGAATAAATAGGGTTAAAGGTTGAGTGAAGGGACCTCGTTTTAAACTACTTTTTTGAAAAGGAGTGGGAACAAGTAAGACGTATTTAATTTATTTAATGGGAAGTAGTAAGACTTATTAAATTTATTTAATCTACTTTTCTTCCCAGGCAAAATTTGATGTGCTGCAATTCCAAATTTCCAAAGTGAATGAAGGAATGAAGTCCTTTAAATTATGATTTTGTATAAATACTAGGCATTAACACAAAATCGACGGCACAAAATGGGCAGACTTTACTTGTTTGAAAAGGACTGGTTACAAGACAGACTTTTTTAATTTATTTAATGGGAAGAAGACTTATTTAGTTTAATTGATCTATTTTTGTTCCCTGGCAAAATTCGATTTGCTGCAATTCCAAATTTCCAAAGTGAATGAAGGAAAGAAGTCGTTTAAATTATGATTTTGTTTAAATACTAGGCATAGACACAAAATCTACGGCACAAAATGGGCAGACTTTACTTGTTTGAAGAGGACTGGTTACAAGACAGACTTTTCTGATTTATTTAATGGGAAGAAGACTTATTTAGTTTATTTAATCTATTTTTGTTCCCTGGCAAAATTGGATTTGCTGAAATTGTATTTTGCCAAATCTTGCCTTGAGACCTGATAGGAAGTATTAAACGCTTAGTTAAATCAATACAAGTTGGTAATAAGAGCGAGTAATGTTGGTTGAACCGATGAATGAAGGTTGAAAGCAATTTAAATTATGACTTTGTATAAATACTAGATATTAACAGAACATCTACTGCGCGAAATGGGCAGAGTTTACTTGTTTGAGAAGGAGTGGCTTATTCAAAACTAAGATTTATTTAATCTGTTTGTTCCCAGGCAAAATTGGATGTGATGCAATTCCAAATTTCACCACATGATGGTGCCCAATTTTGACTTCATAGGACATATTAAACACTTAGCTTGTTATTATGTTCAAGGTAATCAGATTTGTTTATTATTCTAATGGCCTCTTCAAAACTATTCTGGATTACTACTTTGGATCTATTCTACATTACTTGGCAACAACATACTCTGTAACAGATTAGGCAGTATAATCATATATGTTAACTTGAGAGTGCCCACACTCAATCTACTTATCGTGACGTGTTAAATCAATTACTGTTAGACATTATTTGTCTGATAATCTACCAAATCTTTGAATTGAAGAATTTGTGATTTAATTAATAGCTTGTTCAGGGTAATCAGACTTGTATATAATTCTAATGGCCTTCTTTTGAAAACTATTCTGAATTACAACTTTGGATCTTATATTACTTTGCAACAATCTACTCGGTGACAGATTAGGCAGTATAATCACATATGTTAACTTCAGTGCCCACACTGTATTTATTTATGGTTATTTGTTAAATCAAGTACTGTTAGACATGAAATAGGAAGTGTTTAACATAAATGTTATGGCTACTCACCATTGTAGCTCGCTCCTGGTCAATGATACGAGCCTCTTCTTGCAGTGGAAAACTTGCAGCCAACAAACACCGTGGAACCTAAAGGAATGAAATTAAACATTAACATTTCGCCTCGACCAATTTTCACACGTACAACGCAACGCGGCTACACTTCTGCTATTACAAACGTAAATCTCCTTAAACACAATGAGTGTTACTTACCGTGTACGCTCTAGACGGTCCAGTTGCAAGCAGAAAATAAAGATATTTCCGTTGATAATCGTCGCTGCTCAGTGGCTCACGGCCATCGCGCCAACAGATTTGAATTTTGGCGGAGGTTCGGGCAATTACGTCATATCCGCGGCACATGACTGCGACGTAATACCCGCTTATCTGAAACGGCAGTTAAAAGTAGAGTTACATCAAGTTTTCTTGGAACCTAAACGAATGAAAGAAAACTATCATTTGGCCACAACCAACATTCACAGATACAACACAACGTGCGGGGTTGAGGTTAAAGATTGAGTGAAGGGCCCTCGTTTTAAACTACTGTTTTGAAAAGAAGTGGGAACAAGTAAGACGTATTTAATTTATTTAATGGGAAGTAGTAAGACTTATTACATTTATTTAATCTACTTTTCTTCCCAGGCAAAATTTGATGTGCTGCAATTCCAAATTTCCAAAGTGAATGAAGGAATGAAGTCCTTTAAATTATGATTTTGTATAAATACTAGGCATTAACACAAAATCGACGGCACAAAATGGGCAGACTTTACTTGTTTGAAAAGGACTGGTTACAAGACAGACTTTTTGAATTTATTTAATGGGAAGAAGACTTATTTAGTTTAATTGATCTATTTTTGTTCCCTGGCAAAATTCGATTTGCTGCAATTCCAAATTTCCAAAGTGAATGAAGGAAAGAAGTCGTTTAAATTATGATTTTGTTTAAATACTAGGCATAGACACAAAATCTACGGCACAAAATGGGCAGACTTTACTTGTTTGAAGAGGACTGGTTACAAGACAGACTTTTCTGATTTATTTAATGGGAAGAAGACTTATTTAGTTTATTTAATCTATTTTTGTTCCCTGGCAAAATTGGATTTGCTGAAACTGTATTTTGCCAAATCTTGCCTTGAGACCTGATAGGAAGTATTAAACGCTTAGTTAAATCAATACAAGTTGGTAATAAGAGCGAGTAATGTTGGTTGAACCGATGAATGAAGGTTGAAAGCAATTTAAATTATGACTTTGTATAAATACTAGATATTAACAGAACATCTACTGCGCGAAATGGGCAGAGTTTACTTGTTTGAGAAGGAGTGGCTTATTCAAAACTAAGATTTATTTAATCTGTTTGTTCCCAGGCAAAATTGGATGTGATGCAATTCCAAATTTCACCACATGATGGTGCCCAATTTTGACTTCATAGGACATATTAAACACTTAGCTTGTTATTATGTTCAAGGTAATCAGATTTGTTTATTATTCTAATGGCCTCTTCAAAACTATTCTGGATTACTACTTTGGATCTATTCTACATTACTTGGCAACAACATACTCTGTAACAGATTAGGCAGTATAATCATATATGTTAACTTGAGAGTGCCCACACTCAATCTACTTATCGTGATGTGTTAAATCAATTACTGTTAGACATTATTTGTCTGATAATCTACCAAATCTTTGAATTGAAGAATTTGTGATTTAATTAATAGCTTGTTCAGGGTAATCAGACTTGTATATAATTCTAATGGCCTTCTTTTGAAAACTATTCTGAATTACAACTTTGGATCTTATATTACTTTGCAACAATCTACTCGGTGACAGATTAGGCAGTATAATCACATATGTTAACTTCAGTGCCCACACTGTATTTATTTATGGTTATTTGTTAAATCAAGTACTGTTAGACATGAAATAGGAAGTGTTTAACATAAATGTTATGGCTACTCACCATTGTAGCTCGCTCCTGGTCAATGATATGAGCCTCTTCTTGCAGTGGAAAACTTGCAGCCAACAAACACCGTGGAACCTAAAGGAATGAAATTAAACATTAACATTTCGCCTGGACCAACATTCACACGTACAACGCAACGCGGCTACACTTCTGCTATTACAAACGTAAATCTCCTTAAACACAACGAGTGTTACTTACCGTGTACGCTCTAGGCAAAATTAGATGTGATGCAATTCCAAATCTATCTGAAACGGCAGTTAAAAGTAGAGTTACATCAAGTTTTCTTTTTTAATCAACACAATCATTTACAACCGTTGACCAGAAAGAATCGTCGAAATTCGACGTCCCCCACAAACGCCACGCTCACTCGCTTTTCAGGGCAACAAAAGTACTTCTTTTTAAAAACGATGAGTTGTACTTACCGTGTACGCTCTGGACGGTCCAGTTGCAAGCAGAAAATAAAAATATTTCTCTTGTTAGTCGTATGTTACCATCCGCTGTGTCTTTGTCAACATCGCCGCCATTTTCCTACTTCCTGCTGCGAGCCACGCCCACGGATTTAAATTTGGGCGGAAGCTCTTTCCATTGGCGTCGTTTTCGCGTATAGCAAATCCGATTGGTTGGGAAGGGGGCACGGTTATGCAGCCGAGGGGTCCTGTGATCGGTGGGATGTAAAGTAGGCGTCAACGTCACGTCCGCGTCACGTGACCACGACGTGGCAGACGTCATATAGCAACCGCTGTTTTGTTTAGTAGACTTACAGTTGTTATGCATTGACATAATGGCGCACACACCAAATAGATTTAAATAAATTAAATAATTCTTCTGCCCACTCTCTTTTAAACAAGTTAACTCTCCCCGCGGATTTGAATTCCGGCGAAAGTTACGCCCATCGACGTCACGTATGTCACGTGACCACGACGTGGCAGATGTCATATAGCAACCGCTGTTTTGTTTAGTAGATTTACAGTTGTTATGCATTGGCATAATGGTGTGCACTCAAAATAGATTTAAATAAATTAAATATTTCTTCTGCCCACTCCCTTTTAAACAAGTTAACTCTGCCCACGTCCATTGACGTCTTGTCTGCGTCACGTGACCACGACGTAGCGACGTCATATAGTAACCGCTGTTTTGATCAGTAGACTTAGTTATTATGCGTTGACATAATGGCGCACTGGTTAGCATGGCCACCTCTTAAGCATGATGTTGCGGGTTCGACGCCTGATCAATGTTAGCATGGAGTGAGCTGAAGTGCATGGCGCTGAAGATTTGAATCTTTGAAATGCGCTGAGGTCTGACATATCAGGCAGAATGGTTTGCCATCACGTTCAACAAAAAATAGAAACTTTCCCACTCTGATTAAAACGTCCTGTGTTCATCTACGTATTTTCGTTTTGCTGTGCATCTTTTCCCTGCCATTTCGAGAGCCCAATTGACACTCATAGTTTAAAGAAATGTGTTTGCCCATCCTACTTTGTGGAATTTCACCACATGCGCTTTTGACCAAAATACCAAACCGAACTCAAGTGAAGCCAACACGCACAACCCCCCCCCCCCCACACACACACAAATGTTGATATGAACATAAAAGAGCCGCATGCGGTTCGGGAGTTGCGGCTTGGCCAAACCTGTACTATACAACTTTATTTGTATAAAATTTTCACAACAGCTGTCACACAAACAAAGCGGGAAAAACCGAAGACGTGCGTGTTCCGCCCACGCTGGATTTATTTGCACCTTTGAAAAGACACCGTATTGCCGCAGATGTGGCAAAGAGTACTTTTGGGCATCTGAGACGGAAGGATGTCCAAAGCATCACGTCACCTGCTCTGGTAGGCATGGTGGTGGGACGTTGAGGTCAACCGCTTTGGGGTTGGCTGAATCTTTGATCGCAGGATGCCACACACTTGAAGACAGAAGCAGAAAAGCAGAGCTAAATGCAAAATGTACTCACCGGTGACTCCAATTTTTTTCCCCCCTGAAGAAACAGCTGGACGGGTGGCCCCGGCTGGCCAGTGGGACTCTTGTTATTCTGACCCTTTTTAGTGCGCGTTTGGGGCAACAACCGTTTTTTGTGGCGCTCTTTTCTGGTTCAAAAGTGCCCTGCATGTGAATTTGCTTTTCCTGCCTTCTGATTGGATGAGCGCCGGTGTGACGCGGTGCCTCTGTCACCGTGGCGGGGGGTATACGTTGGCATCGGAGCGTCTGCCAACGTCTGAGACCGGCTGGCAGTGTATCGGAGGTGTCGAGTGCGGTGCCGATGGAGCTCACTCACCAGCTGGTGTTAGGGCCACAGAATGAAGGCCAAGGAGAAGAATAGAAAGAGAAACAGAAACTTCTCCTCCAATTGTTTGATTTGTCTCTTCTGAGCTTCGATGAATTCTTTCAGCTCTTTGTTCCTCTAGGACGGACAAATGGAAAGTGGCATTCAAAAGCCAGTAAGCGTGCAAGTAAGTGCCGGGCTGGCTTTGGGCCCTTACCTGTTGCGCGCTGTGCAGCAGATCCATTCTCTCTTGGAGGATGCAAGCGTCGCGCTCCCTCAACTCGCACATCAGGGCTCGCTTCCATTGGTCCACGTAGCTCCTAAGCTCTTCTCTCTGATCCGCCGTCAGCACGTCATTCACGCCAGCGTGGCTGGCTTTTTCGCCGTCCGTGGCGGGGCAGTCCCGCTGCGGTAGCGCCTCGTACAACATGGCCTCCAGCTCCAGGATCCTCTGGGCCGCAATCCTCGTCCATCAGTGGTCCGGCGGGAGATTTGAGGGCGGCTTACCTTATGAGCCTAGTCCATGGAACACTTCCTGAAGTCCAACTCTTCATCCAGGTAGCCCTTCTGCTTGCAGAACATAGAAGAGCCCAAAGGCACAGCGTCAACAAGCTTCTTTCAGCGCAAAGCCTTCCAAAAGTCACATTTGAGCCGCCGAGTCTCGTGGAGTGCGAACATAAGGAGTTCGACATACACTTACGGCGTTATAGCCCAGGATGTCCAGCTTCTTCATCAGATCACTGATGACGATGTCCGGGGGAAAGGCGCAAGGAGCAATGTAAGGTGTTCTGGGACCTCGGGTTAAGGTTAGGGTTGCGAGGGACGCCTTACGTACGCTCACGCCCTCGGCCTCGCAGTAGATCTGCAAAGGGCTGAGGCCGTCTGGGAAACGGACTTGCAGAAACTTCAAGACGGGGGAGCGCCACTCCCTCTCCTGAAAGGCAGAGGCATGCATCCGTCCGTCCGTCCGTCCGTCACATCTCTGGCCTCAACACGCTTGTGCGAGTCTTCCCACCTCCAGCTCCAGGATGCGGAACTCAAGCAGTTCGTTTTGGTCTCGGATATCCTGGATGTGCTCTTTCAGACGCGCTTCTTCCGCCTCCATCCGCCTGACCTGAAAAGACAGTCAGACCTCATCTGCGGGGCTTCCCGACGGGTGTGACGCCAAGCGACTCCGCCCAGCGCCTTTCTTTCCGTCACCTTTTCGGCCAACTGCTGATTGCTCTGACGCAGCAGCTGCTTCTCCTCCACCCACTTGACATTCTAGAAGAGACAAACGCGTGGACAGCTTTGGAATGTTGTGTCATTTTCATCCACAAATTCTTTGGTTGACTGGAAAATGACATTTGCTTTTCTCCGCATTTTCCCAGCCACATTCGGGGGGGGGGGTTGGTCCAGTAATGCCAGACGAATGAGTGACTGAAGAATGTAGCTATTTTGTCTGAGAAAAAGGTGTGCTCATTGATGAGCTTACCTGTCCTTGTTGCTTCAGCGCTGACTCCAGATCTGCTACTCTGCTTTGATAGTGACCCATTTCTACCATCAGCTTTTCTCTGGTCTGAAAGGAGGAGGAGGGAGGCTCCTCCTCCTCCTTTCAGACCAGAGAACACCCGAGGCTGGGTGAGAACGGGGAGGCTGCGACCCGGCCGGGGGTTGCGGGAAGGGGCGCCACCTTGATCTCCTTCTCGGCGTCGTAGTCCCCTTCGCTGGTCTGGGCTAGCAGAGCGTAGGCTCGTTGCAGCGCTTGATATTCTTGCGTCAGCTGGCGGTAGCGAAGCTCCGCCTCTTCATGCACACACCAATGCAACACAGCACTAGTACCAGAATCAGTCAGACCGGCGACAAAGCACCCGCGACGCAAAGACGAGTCCGATTCCAGGCTGAAGAGGAATGTTTGGTGCCAATACGCTGGCAGAAATGGCGGGCTACCTCTTCGGGTTCCGTGTCGGGGGTTCTGTCGGTGTGAAAAGACAAGGACGATCCGTCCGAGTCCACCAACACGTCTTCGTCGTAGCCGTAAAATGTTTCGATGACCTGCGGGCGCGGAAGCAAACATCTCTCTGAACAAACTGAAGCGACACCTCACGATGAATCGACGAGAGGAACGATAGCGAGAAAAAGGCCATTTCATCTTGCGCAACACCAAGCAGCCGCAAACAAACAGACTCACCTTGCAGGACCTCACGCTTTGTTCCTCCTCAGAGATTCTCGACGTCGGTATCGTAGCAGCAAATCTCTCTCCTGTCGACACAAATAATCCGCCTTTGAGATTCTTTGGATGCAAAGGGAACGAACGGCTCCGGCGCAGAAACAAACGCGACTCACAATGACATTTCTGACATGAGCTCCTGTCTCCAGAGCCTGAAAAACACGTCACCGGCGATGATTGGAGGGACGCTCGTCTTTTCCAAAAGTGACAACTACAGGGTGTGTCAGGGTTTTCCAGATTATCTTTATCGTATCATTATGTTGCTTTGACTTTGACTGCAACCTGTAATAAATAATATTATTTATCCCTTATTTATCCCTATCGCTTATCCCTTCCTACACAAAGTCGTAAAACACCCCTTGCTATGTTTTGACTAGAGGTCAAGGGCTTCCTCTATTCAATCCACTCTTACACCCACCCTGTTTCTCTTAATTAAAATGCTCGTGCAGGAGCCGAGAGTCAGACTTCATTCGTACAACGGATGGACTCTCCACCTGCAGGTGTCCAAAAGAACTTACTTGTCTCCCGTGTGGTTCTTGCAAAATAAGTTGGAGCGAGCGCAACTCTAACAGGGTGCATTTTGCCACTAGCTGCCTACGGACAATGATGTCGCCCTCGCGGCTCATGGTTGACGGGCTGAGCAGCCGGGCAAGTCCGTCGTTTTCAGCGCACAGCGAGTGGCAAAGGCGCTGACAAAACGGGAGCTTTGAGCTGCTGAAAACGGCAAAACAAGTCTAAAGCGTGTTCAAACGCGTGCGCACAATGCTCCTGCTTGAAAGGTCGGAATTTAAGGGGCCAATTTTTTGGATGGCGGCCGCCGGCCAAGCTTTGGACGGAAAAGGTTTCCTGGCGACAGCGAGCGAGCGTGGCGCTGCCGTACGTGCACCGAGTCGCCTGCCTGAAGACCTTGGACAAGTCGTCGATGATGTGCCGCTGCTCCACAACTTGAAGGAACTCCATTTCACCGTCCTGCTGGCCGCAACCGCGGTCCAGGTCATTGAGCGAACTAGGCCTTCTCTGTGGAACACAAATGCAGTGGACTCTGTTGGCACGCCGCCGTTGTCCGCGTCGACTTACCAAGCTTGCCATCTCCTCGTTCTCCTGGGTGACAAAGCGCACTTTGTTTTCAAGGCGACACAGCACCAGCGAGAGTTCTTCATTCTTCCTGCTCAGGCGTTTGTTTTTGTACAGGAGTGGCAGAAACTGGCTTTCTGTTTCTCTCAGTCGCTTTAGCTGCAAGCATGAAGTGCGGGATGTGAAAGACGCACAACACGCGGGCCAGAACGTATCCATTCCTTTTGCATCGGTTTGAACGGAATCGTGGCTTTGGCTCCCAATAAAAGACATCTACCAGGCAACCGACTCGACGCGCCGCTCAACTAATAAGCAAGCGCAATGGGTGCCTCGCTGGATGGCGCGCATCAAACGTAGCGCAAACCTTCAAGCGTGCCGTCAATAAATTACCAGTTCATTGCGCTCTTCAGAAAGCAGGGCGTTTCGATCCTCCAGGTTCCTGATGACTGCGCTGAGCTCAGCGATTTTCAGATGAAACCGTCGCGTGTCCCGATCCTCCTGAGACTGAAAACGCCCCGCAACACACACACACAAGCACTCGTTCAAAGTTCAAAACTGTTTTTGTGCTACCTTCCTCCAGCAACGAACTAAGTCATGCGTACTGCAAGTGTGTGATGAGGTGGCTTACGCAATGAAGAGGATTGCTAGTAGCGGCGTTGACCCCACTTCCAGGGTAGTTTAGGCCCGCCCTTTGGGAATCCCTCAGGGCAGCGATCTGCTGCTCGGCAGCCTGAGTCTGCAGCTGAAGGCGGTGGACGTGGCCGGCCCCAGGGCTTCATCCAAAACACTAACCGCTCTGTCTTTCAGCTTGATCTCATCCGTCTGGATGTACAAACGGGGAGCGCTCAGGCAGGCGGGCAAACTCATTTGCCAGAATTGTGACAAAAACAAAGAGAGCAACCGGCCAATTTTTTTTCTTGAATCGACTGGAACACCTTTGCTGTGACAAAAGCGAAGCGAGCAACCGGACATTTTCTTCTTGTGAAATAGAATAGAATAGAATGCCTTAGGTGTCATTGCACTGCAGGTATACAACGAAATTGGGAACATAGCCACGCACCGCGCATCTGATCAGTCCTACCAGTCGGCGGATCTCCCTCTCGCAGTCTCTCTTGGTTCGGCTCAGCTCCTCCCGATGCTGGTGATGAGCCGATCGGAGCTCGGCCGCTCGGGACTGCCAGGCCTGCTGGGCCGCTGCCAGGGCTTCTTCCGCGCTCCTGGTGGAGGCGACACCGCTCGGTCTCCCGACACCGCCGCGTCTCCTCCACCTCCGCCAGCAAAGCGCCCCCCCTCCTCACCTGAGCAGACATTGCGCCACACCCGGCCGTTGAGACCGCAACGGAGCGCCGCGACGCTTACTGGGGACAAGCTACACAATACGGTAGCGGCCGCATCGAAGCCCGACGTGGCGTGCGGATAGTCAGACACGGATAGAGCGGATCACCTTGTCCATGGAGCCGTCCCTCAGGCTGAGGACCAAGGCATTCAGTCGCTGGATCTCTCCATCTTTGATTTTGATCACTCTCATCAGCTCCATTTCATGCTGCCGCAGTAATGTCTCCCTGGTAATGGCTAACTCTTTCTGCTTCTCCTCATGGAGTTTGCTTTTGAGTTCCGTCATGGCGGCGGTGGCACGGTGGTGCTCCGCCCGCAGGTCCTGACTTCTCTCTCTCTCCAGACAGCTGACCTGACATGACTTAGACTTAGACTTAGACAAACTTTATTGTCATCTTGTCTGCACATGGTGCATACAAAACGAAATTCCGTTGCATACGTCTTACAACAAAGTAGTGATATTGCAGTTGAATAGAAGTAACATATCCTATGAAAATATATATATATACATATACTATATATATATATATATATATTAAAAATAAGTATAAAGTGCAGCAGTGATAATTATGCAATAGTGCAAGTAGGCAAAACAGTATTCAAGAGTGTGCAGAGGAATGCTAAACCATGTATTAAACTTCTATTTAAAGGGTTTATACAAGTTCAGTAAAGTTGGTAGTGCGAGATAGTGCAAGATAGAGGTCCGTAGTGTCATAAAGTACAGTTCTGTGAATGTGTGATGCAGAGTTCAGTTTAGAGCTCAACAGTTCTAGTGTTCAACAGTCTGATGACAGCAGGGAAAAAGCTGTTGCAGAACCTGGTGGACCTGCAGCGGATGCTGCAAACCTCTTCCCAGAGGGCAGCAGGGAGAACAGTCCATGGTGGGGGTGTGATGGGTCATTGATGATGTTACGGGCACGGGACATGCAGCGCTGAGATGAAATGTCCTGAATGGAGGGAAGAGGAGCCCCTATGATCCTCTCTGCTGTCCTCACCACTCTCCTCACGTTCTTCCAATCGGAGGCGGTGCAGCCTCCACACCACACAGAGAGACAGCTTGTCAGAATGCTCTCTATGGTGCTCCTGTAGAACGTCCTCATGATGGGTGGGGGCAGGTGGGCTCTCCTCATCCTCCGCTGTAAGTACAAGCGCTTCTGTGCCCTCTTGACCAGTGCCGTAGTGTTCATAGTCCAGGTGAGGTCTTCTGTGATGTGGACCCCCAGGAATTTGGTGGTGCTGACCACCTCCACAGCTGAGCTGTTGATGATCAGTGGAGCGTGGTGAGGCTGTTTTTTCCTGAAGTCGACGATGATCTCCTTCATCTTCTCCTCATTCAGGATCAGGCTGTTTTCTCTGCACCAGCCCACCAGCTGCTCCACCTCCTCTCTGTAGTCCAGGTCGTTGTTGTCTCTGATGAGCCCCACCACCGTTGTGTCGTCTGCTGACTTCACGATGTGATTGGTGGTGAACCTGAGGACGCAGTCGTGTGTCATCAGGGTGAACAGCAGGGGGCTCAGGACGCAGCCCTGAAGGGAGCCTGTGCTGAGGGTGATGACATCAGAGGTGTTCTGTCCGACCCGGACTGACTGAGGTCTGTTGCTGAGGAAGTCTAGCAGCCAGTTGCGAAGGGGGGTGTTAAAGCCCAGGTGTTCCAATTTTCCTACCAGATGCTGTGGGATGATGGTGTTAAACGCTGAGCTGAAGTCCAGGAACAGCCTCCGCACATGGGTGTTCTTCTCCTCCAGGTGAGCCAGGCTCAGGTGAAAAACGGAGGAGATGGCGTCCTGAGTGGAGCGGTTTTGCCCGTCGGCAAACTGGAACGGGTCAAATAATAGGGGGAGTCTGGAAACGATGTGACCTTTAAGCAGCCTTTCGAAGCACTTCATCATAACCGGAGTCAGTGCAACAGGCCGGTAATCATTAAATGAGGTGATTTGAGGTTTCTTCGGCACCGGAATGATGGAGGCAGTCTTAAAGCACGCCGGCACTGTGGCTTGGCCCAGCGAGGTGTTAAAAATGTCTGTGATGACCCCAGCCAGATGACTTGCACATTCCCTGAACACACGCCCAGGAATGTTGTCGGGGCCAGGGGCCTTACAGGGGTTGACTCTCCTCAGGGTCTTCAACACATCGGCGGAGTCAAGGCAGAGTACCTCCTCTTCCTGATGGGGGACAGTTTTAACTGCTGGAGTGCCGTTTAGTGCCTCGAACCTCCCAAAGAAGTTATTTAGACCATTTAGAAAGTCAGCATCAACTACACCCACCGGGGGGGGGGGGGGGGGGGGGGGGAGAGTGAGTTGTAGTCTGTAATCGCCCGTATGCCTTGCCACATACTCCTGATGTTTTTGACGTCGTGGAAACGATCCTGAAATTTTCGACTGCGGTCTCGCTTCGCTATCCTGATGGCACGGTTCAAGTTGGCTCTCGCTGTCCTCAGTGTCTCCTTGTCGCCAGACTTGAAGGCAGAGTTCCGCGCTCGTAGCGTTTGACGTACCTCCTCAGTCATCCAGGGTCGTTGGTTGCCCCGGGTGATGATATTCTTAGTGGTGCTGACGTCCTCGGTGCATTTGTTGATGTAGGCTGACACAGTCATGGCACACGCATGTCTAATCTACATCGGGAAAACTGGGAGGGAGGGAGGGAGGCAGGCAGGGAGGCAGGCAGGGAGGCAGGCAGTGTCTGTCTGTTGAGGTTTTCACCTTGTTCTTCTCCTGCTGAAGTTCTAACTGGACGTCCATCAGTTTGGTTCTCAGCTCGTCATTGGCGGCCTGAAGGGCGTCCGTTCGCTCCGCCTTGGCCCGCCCTGCCGGAGCTCGTTTGGACATCTCTTACTCGAGTCTCGCCCGGTCGTCAGTCAGAGATCACAACATTTGTACCTGGAGAGCACAAACGCAGCGCTGTTTTCCACTGGCTTCGAACTCAACTTCAATCGGTACCGTAACTTACAACATCATAAACATAGAACTAGCTTGACTTATTCATTGAATAAATGCATTTGGTTCTTCAAAACTGCATCACGCAACATAGCGTGACCGAGACGGCCGTTATCCACCTGCGTGAAGTTATTTGGTGAAATGAATGAGATGTTTAAGACACCATCGTTCTGTCTCTATGTAGATGAAGGGAAATAATCGATTGCTGAAGGTCCAAAGGTGTTGTGATAAACAAATAAACATATTAGTGATTAGTGACATATTTGTGATAAACATATTAGGCAGGATAATCACATATGTTAACGTGACTGCCCACACTGTATTTATTTATGGTTATTTGTTAAATTGAGTACTGTTAGACATGAAATAGGAAGTGTTTAACATAAATGGAAGACGAAAGGGGTACTCACCATTGTAGCTCCTGCTGGTCAATGATACGAGCCTCTTCTTGCAGTGGAAAACATACAGCCAACAAACACCGTGGAACCTAAAGGAATGAAATTAAACATTAACATTTAGCCTCAACCAACATTCACAGATACAACGCAACGCAAACTACACAAACGTAAATCTTTTTAAACACAATGAGTTGTACTTACCGTGTACGCTCTAGACGGTTCACTTGCAAGCAGAAAATAAAGATATTTCTGTTGATAATCGTCGTGTTTGTATCCGGTGTCTCGCTCAAGGCCATTGCGCCCACAGATTTGAATTTTGGCGAGAGTTCAGCCTATTGACGTCATTTCCGCGGTGTAATACCCGCATATCTGAAACGGCAAAGTTAAGAGTAGAGTTAAATAAAGTTTTTAGTCAACGCAATAATTTACAACCGTTGACCAGTCGAAATAATCGTCGAAATTTGGCGTCTGTGGCTGGAAGCAGACGCCGAGTTCGACATTCCTCCCAAACGCCACACTCCCTCGCTTTTCAGGGCTAAAAAAAAACAGTTGTAATTACCTTGTACGCTCTAGACGGTCAAGTTGCAAGCTGAAAACAAAAATATTTGCGTTGTTAGTCATCGTGTTACTAACCGCTGTGTCTTGTTTGCCAGAATTGCCGCTTTCCTACTTCCTGTTGCAAGCCACGCCCACGGATTATAATTTTGCCGTGAGTTCCGCCTATTGACGTCATGTCCGCGTCACATGACTGCGACGTAATATTATCTAAAACTGTTTGTGCGGTATTGTGTTGTTCTGTGCGGTATTGTGCTATTCTGTGCGGCGTCGTGTTGTTCTGTGCGGCGTCGTGTTGTTCAGTGCGACGTCGTGTTGTTCAGTGCGGCATGGTGTTGTTCAGTGCGGCATGGTGTTGTTCAGTGCGGCATGTTGTTGTTCAGTGCAGCATAATGTTGTTCAGTGCCGCATAATGTTGTTCAGTGCGGCATGGTGTTGTTCAGTGCGGCATGGTGTTGTTCAGTGCGGCATGGTGTTGTTCAGTGCGGCATAATGTTGTTCAGTGCGCCATAATGTTGTTCAGTGCGGCATGGTGTTGTTCAGTGCGGGATGGTGTTGTTCAGTGCAGGATGGTGTTGTTCAGTGCGGCATGGTGTTGTTCAATGCGGCATGGTGTTGTTCAGTGCGGCATAATGTTGTTCATTGCGGCATGGTGTTGTTCATTGCGGCATGGTGTTGTTCAGTGCGGCATGGTGTTGTTCAGTGCGGCATGGTGTTGTTCAGTGCGGCATGGTGTTGTTCAGTGCAGGGTGGTGTTGTTCAGTGCAGGATGGTGTTGTTCAGTGCAGGATGGTGTTGTTCAGTGCGGCATGGTGTTGTTCAATGCAGGATTGTGTTGTTCAGTGCAGCATAATGTTGTTCAGTGCAGCATGGTGTTGTTCAGTGCGGGATGGTGTTGTTCAGTGCAGGATGGTGTTGTTCAATGCGGCATGGTGTTGTTCAGTGCGGGATGGTGTTGTTCATTGCGGCATGGTGTTGTTCAGTGCGGCATGGTGTTGTTCAGTGCGGCATGGTGTTGTTCAGTGCGGCATGGTGTTGTTCAGTGCGGCATAATGTTGTTCAGTGCGGCATGGTGTTGTTCAGTGCAGGATGGTGTTGTTCAGTGCGGCATGGTGTTGTTCAATGCAGGATCGTGTTGTTCAGTGCAGCATAATGTTGTTCAGTGCAGCATGGTGTTGTTCAGTGCGGCATGGTGTTGTTCAATGCGGCATGGTGTTGTTCACTGCGGGATGGTGTTGTTCAATGCGGGATCGTGTTGTTCAGTGCGGCATAATGTTGTTCAGTGCGGCATGGTGTTGTTCAGTGCGGCATGGTGTTGTTCAGTGCGACATAATGTTGTTTAGTGCGGCATAATGTTGTTCAGTGCGGCATAATGTTGTTCAGTGCGGCATGGTGTTGTTCAGTGCGGCATGGTGTTGTTCAGTGCGGGATGGTGTTGTTCAGTGCAGGATGGTGTTGTTCAGTGCGGCATGGTGTTGTTCAATGCGGCATGGTGTTGTTCAGTGCGGGATGGTGTTGTTCAGTGCGGGATGGTGTTGTTCAGTGCGGCATGGTGTTGTTCAGTGCGGAATGGTGTTGTTCAGTGCGGCATGGTGTTGTTCAGTGCGGCATGGTGTTGTTCAGTGCAGGATGGTGTTGTTCAATGCGGGATCGTGTTGTTCAGTGCGGCATGGTGTTGTTCAGTGCGGCATGGTGTTGTTCAGTGCGGCATAATGTTGTTCAGTGCGGCATGGTGTTGTTCAGTGCGGCATGGTGTTGTTCAGTGTGGCATGGTGTTGTTCAGTGCGGCATGGTGTTGTTCAGTGCGGCATAATGTTGTCCAGTGCGCCATAATGTTGTTCAGTGCGGCATGGTGTTGTTCAGTGCGGGATGGTGTTGTTCAGTGCGGCATGGTGTTGTTCAATGCGGCATGGTGTTGTTCAGTGCGGGATGGTGTTGTTCAGTGCAGGATGGTGTTGTTCAGTGCGGCATGGTGTTGTTCAATGCGTCAGTGCGGCATAATGTTGTTCAGTGCGGCATGGTGTTGTTCAGTGCGCCATGGTGTTGTTCAGTGCGGCATGGTGTTGTTCAGTGCAGGATGGTGTTGTTCAGTGCGGCATGGTGTTGTTCAATGCGGCATGGTGTTGTTCAGTGCGGGATGGTGTTGTTCAGTGCAGGATGGTGTTGTTCCGTGCGGCATGGTGTTGTTCAGTGCGGAATGGTGCTGTTCAGTGCGGCATGGTGTTGTTCAGTGCGGTATGGTGTTGTTCAGTGCAGGATGGTGTTGTTCAATGCGGGATCGTGTTGTTCAGTGCGGCATGGTGTTGTTCAGTGCGGCATGGTGTTGTTCAGTGCGGCATAATGTTGTTCAGTGCGGCATGGTGTTGTTCAGTGCGGCATGGTGTTGTTCAGTGCGGCATGGTGTTGTTCAGTGCGGCATGGTGTTGTTCAGTGCAGCATAATGTTGTCCAGTGCGCCATAATGTTGTTCAGTGCGGCATGGTGTTGTTCAGTGCGGGATGGTGTTGTTCAGTGCGGCATGGTGTTGTTCAATGCGGCATGGTGTTGTTCAGTGCGGGATGGTGTTGTTCAGTGCAGAATGGTGTTGTTCAGTGCGGCATGGTGTTGTTCAATGCGGCATGGTGTTGTTCAGTGCGGGATGGTGTTGTTCAGTGCGGCATGGTGTTGTTCAGTGCGGCATGGTGTTGTTCAGTGCGGCATGGTGTTGTTCAGTGCGGCATGGTGTTGTTCAGTGCGGCATGGTGTTGTTCAGTGCGGCATGGTGTTGTTCAGTGCGGAATGGTGTTGTTCAGTGCGGCATGGTGTTGTTCAGTGCGGGATGGTGTTGTTCAATGCGGGATCGTGTTGTTCAGTGCGGGGTGGTGTTGTTCAGTGCAGGATGGTGTTGTTCAGTGCAGGATGGTGTTGTTCAGTGCGGCATGGTGTTGTTCAATGCAGGATCGTGTTGTTCAGTGCAGCATAATGTTGTTCAGTGCAGCATGGTGTTGTTCAGTGCGGCATGGTGTTGTTCAATGCGGCATGGTGTTGTTCAGTGCGGGATGGTGTTGTTCAGTGCGGCATGGTGTTTTTCAGTGCGGCATAATGTTGTTCAGTTCAGCATGGTGTTGTTCAGTGCGGCATGGTGTTGTTCAGTGCGACATAATGTTGTTCAGTGCGGCATAATGTTGTTCAGTGCGGCATGGTGTTGTTCAGTGCGGCATGGTGTTGTTCAGTGCGGCATGGTGTTGTTCAGTGCGGCATGGCGTTGTTCAGTGCAGGATGGTGTTGTTCAGTGCAGGATGGTGTTGTTCAATGCGGCATGGTGTTGTTCAGTGCGGGATGGTGTTGTTCAGTGCAGGATGGTGTTGTTCAGTGGGCATGGTGTTGTTCAGTGCGGAATGGTGTTGTTCAGTGCGGCATGGTGTTGTTCAGTGCGGCATGGTGTTGTTCAGTGCAGGATGGTGTTGTTCAATGCGGGATGGTGTTGTTCAGTGCAGGATGGTGTTGTTCAGTGCAGGATGGTGTTGTTCAGTGCGGCATGGTGTTGTTCAATGCGGCATGGTGTTGTTCAGTGCAGGATGGTGTTGTTCAGTGCGGCATGGTGTTGTTCAATGCGGCATGGTGTTGTTCAATGCGGCATGGTGTTGTTCAGTGCGGCATGGTGTTGTTCAGTGCGGCATGGTGTTGTTCAGTGCGGCATGGTGTTGTTCAGTGCAGCATGGTGTTGTTCAGTGCGGAATGGTGTTGTTCAGTGCGGCATGGTGTTGTTCAGTGCGGGATGGTGTTGTTCAGTGCGGCATGGTGTTGTTCAGTGCGGCATGGTGTTGTTCAGTGCGGGATGGTGTTGTTCAGTGCGGCATGGTGTTGTTCAGTGCGGCATGGTGTTGTTCAGTGCGGCATGGTGTTGTTCAGTGCGGCATGGTGTTGTTCAGTGCGGGATGGTGTTCAATGCGGGATCGTGTTGTTCAGTGCGGCATGGTGTTGTTCAGTGCGGCATGGTGTTGTTCAGTGCGGCATGGTGTTGTTCAGTGCGGCATGGTGTTGTTCATTTCGGCATAATGTTGTTCAGTGCGGCATAATGTTGTTTAGTGCGGCATGGTGTTGTTCAGTGCGGGATGGTGTTGTTCAGTGCGTTATAATGTTGTTCAGTGCGGCATGGTGTTGTTCAGTGCGGCATGGTGTTGTTCAGTGCGGCATGGTGTTGTTCAGTGCGGCATAATGTTGTTCAGTGCGGCATAATGTTGTTCAGTGCGGCATGGTGTTGTTCAGTGCGGGATGGTGTTGTTCAGTGCGGGATGGTGTTGTTCAGTGCGGCATGGTGTTCAATGCGGAATGGTGTTGTTCAGTGCAGGATGGTGTTGTTCAGTGCGGCATGGTGTTGTTCAGTGCGGCATAATGTTGTTCAGTGCGGCATGGTGTTGTTCAGTGCGGCATGGTGTTGTTCAGTGCGGCATGGTGTTGTTCAGTGCGGCATGGTGTTGTTCAGTGCGGCATAATGTTGTTCAGTGCGGCATGGTGTTGTTCAGTGCGGCATGGTGTTGTTCAGTGCGGCATAATGTTCAGTGCGGCATAATGTTGTTCAGTGCGGCATGGTGTTGTTCAGTGCGGGATGGTGTTGTTCAGTGCAGGATGGTGTTGTTCAGTGCGGCATGGTGTTCAGTGCGGGATGGTGTCTTTCAGTGCGGCATGGTGTCGTTCAGTGCGGCATGGTGTCTTTCAGTGCGGCATGGTGTCGTTCAGTGAGGCATGGTGTTGTTCAGTGCGGCATGGTGTTATTTAGTGCGGCATGGTGTTGTTCAGTGCGGGATGGTGTTGTTCAGTGTGGCATGGTGTTCAGTGCGGCATGGTGTTGTTCAGTGCGGTATCGTGTTGTTCAGTGCGGTATCGTGTTTCTCAGTGCGGTATCGTGTTGTTCAGTGCAGTATCGTTGTGTTGTTCGTATTGTGTTTTTTTGTTCGTAATGTGTTGTGTTGTTCGTATTGTGTTGTGTTGTTCATATTGTGTTGTTCATATTGTGTTGAGTTGTTCGTATTGTGTTGTGTTGTTCGTATTGTGTTGCTTTTAACACTTAGCCTCTAACACTTAGCCTCTAACACTTAGCCTCTAGCATCTAGAAGGTAAATAAATAGGAAGGAAGGACTCACCGGTGACGTCTTCGCCCACGTCCAAGCGTTGTACTTTGTATTTTCATCCTTCTGACAGTGGAAAACATAGCCAACAAACACCGTGGAACCTAAACGAATGAAAGAAAACTATCATTTGGCCACAACCAACATTCACAGATACAACACAATGTGACGTGCGGGGTTGAGGTTAAAGGTTGAGTGAAGGGCCCTCGTTTTAAACTACTTTTTTGAAAAGGATTGGGAACAAGTAAGACGTATTTAATTTATTTAATGGGAAGTAGTAAGAGCTATTGAATTTAATCTATGTATCATATTCTATTGTATTGTATTCTGTTGTATTCTTTTGGATTGTATTCCCACTAACCCCACTAAAACTTCAGCCCACAAAAACTCGCCTCTGGCGCCTAGCCTCTGGCACTTAGCCTCTAACACTTAGCCTTTAACACTTAGCCTTTAACACTTAGCCTTTAACACTTAGCCTAGAAGGTGAATAAATAGGGTTAAAGGTTGAGTGAAGGGACCTCGTTTTAAACTACTTTTTTGAAAAGGAGTGGGAACAAGTAAGACGTATTTAATTTATTTAATGGGAAGTAGTAAGACTTATTAAATTTATTTAATCTACTTTTCTTCCCAGGCAAAATTTGATGTGCTGCAATTCCAAATTTCCAAAGTGAATGAAGGAATGAAGTCCTTTAAATTATGATTTTGTATAAATACTAGGCATTAACACAAAATCGACGGCACAAAATGGGCAGACTTTACTTGTTTGAAAAGGACTGGTTACAAGACAGACTTTTTTAATTTATTTAATGGGAAGAAGACTTATTTAGTTTAATTGATCTATTTTTGTTCCCTGGCAAAATTCGATTTGCTGCAATTCCAAATTTCCAAAGTGAATGAAGGAAAGAAGTCGTTTAAATTATGATTTTGTTTAAATACTAGGCATAGACACAAAATCTACGGCACAAAATGGGCAGACTTTACTTGTTTGAAGAGGACTGGTTACAAGACAGACTTTTCTGATTTATTTAATGGGAAGAAGACTTATTTAGTTTATTTAATCTATTTTTGTTCCCTGGCAAAATTGGATTTGCTGAAATTGTATTTTGCCAAATCTTGCCTTGAGACCTGATAGGAAGTATTAAACGCTTAGTTAAATCAATACAAGTTGGTAATAAGAGCGAGTAATGTTGGTTGAACCGATGAATGAAGGTTGAAAGCAATTTAAATTATGACTTTGTATAAATACTAGATATTAACAGAACATCTACTGCGCGAAATGGGCAGAGTTTACTTGTTTGAGAAGGAGTGGCTTATTCAAAACTAAGATTTATTTAATCTGTTTGTTCCCAGGCAAAATTGGATGTGATGCAATTCCAAATTTCACCACATGATGGTGCCCAATTTTGACTTCATAGGACATATTAAACACTTAGCTTGTTATTATGTTCAAGGTAATCAGATTTGTTTATTATTCTAATGGCCTCTTCAAAACTATTCTGGATTACTACTTTGGATCTATTCTACATTACTTGGCAACAACATACTCTGTAACAGATTAGGCAGTATAATCATATATGTTAACTTGAGAGTGCCCACACTCAATCTACTTATCGTGATGTGTTAAATCAATTACTGTTAGACATTATTTGTCTGATAATCTACCAAATCTTTGAATTGAAGAATTTGTGATTTAATTAATAGCTTGTTCAGGGTAATCAGACTTGTATATAATTCTAATGGCCTTCTTTTGAAAACTATTCTGAATTACAACTTTGGATCTTATATTACTTTGCAACAATCTACTCGGTGACAGATTAGGCAGTATAATCACATATGTTAACTTCAGTGCCCACACTGTATTTATTTATGGTTATTTGTTAAATCAAGTACTGTTAGACATGAAATAGGAAGTGTTTAACATAAATGTTATGGCTACTCACCATTGTAGCTCGCTCCTGGTCAATGATACGAGCCTCTTCTTGCAGTGGAAAACTTGCAGCCAACAAACACCGTGGAACCTAAAGGAATGAAATTAAACATTAACATTTCGCCTCGACCAATTTTCACACGTACAACGCAACGCGGCTACACTTCTGCTATTACAAACGTAAATCTCCTTAAACACAATGAGTGTTACTTACCGTGTACGCTCTAGACGGTCCAGTTGCAAGCAGAAAATAAAGATATTTCCGTTGATAATCGTCGCTGCTCAGTGGCTCACGGCCATCGCGCCAACAGATTTGAATTTTGGCGGAGGTTCGGGCAATTACGTCATATCCGCGGCACATGACTGCGACGTAATACCCGCTTATCTGAAACGGCAGTTAAAAGTAGAGTTACATCAAGTTTTCTTGGAACCTAAACGAATGAAAGAAAACTATCATTTGGCCACAACCAACATTCACAGATACAACACAACGTGCGGGGTTGAGGTTAAAGATTGAGTGAAGGGCCCTCGTTTTAAACTACTGTTTTGAAAAGGAGTGGGAACAAGTAAGACGTATTTAATTTATTTAATGGGAAGTAGTAAGACTTATTAAATTTATTTAATCTACTTTTCTTCCCAGGCAAAATTTGATGTGCTGCAATTCCAAATTTCCAAAGTGAATGAAGGAATGAAGTCCTTTAAATTATGATTTTGTATAAATACTAGGCATTAACACAAAATCGACGGCACAAAATGGGCAGACTTTACTTGTTTGAAAAGGACTGGTTACAAGACAGACTTTTTTAATTTATTTAATGGGAAGAAGACTTATTTAGTTTAATTGATCTATTTTTGTTCCCTGGCAAAATTCGATTTGCTGCAATTCCAAATTTCCAAAGTGAATGAAGGAAAGAAGTCGTTTAAATTATGATTTTGTTTAAATACTAGGCATAGACACAAAATCTACGGCACAAAATGGGCAGACTTTACTTGTTTGAAGAGGACTGGTTACAAGACAGACTTTTCTGATTTATTTAATGGGAAGAAGACTTATTTATTTTATTTAATCTATTTTTGTTCCCTGGCAAAATTGGATTTGCTGAAACTGTATTTTGCCAAATCTTGCCTTGAGACCTGATAGGAAGTATTAAACGCTTAGTTAAATCAATACAAGTTGGTAATAAGAGCGAGTAATGTTGGTTGAACCGATGAATGAAGGTTGAAAGCAATTTAAATTATGACTTTGTATAAATACTAGATATTAACAGAACATCTACTGCGCGAAATGGGCAGAGTTTACTTGTTTGAGAAGGAGTGGCTTATTCAAAACTAAGATTTATTTAATCTGTTTGTTCCCAGGCAAAATTGGATGTGATGCAATTCCAAATTTCACCACATGATGGTGCCCAATTTTGACTTCATAGGACATATTAAACACTTAGCTTGTTATTATGTTCAAGGTAATCAGATTTGTTTATTATTCTAATGGCCTCTTCAAAACTATTCTGGATTACTACTTTGGATCTATTCTACATTACTTGGCAACAACATACTCTGTAACAGATTAGGCAGTATAATCATATATGTTAACTTGAGAGTGCCCACACTCAATCTACTTATCGTGATGTGTTAAATCAATTACTGTTAGACATTATTTGTCTGATAATCTACCAAATCTTTGAATTGAAGAATTTGTGATTTAATTAATAGCTTGTTCAGGGTAATCAGACTTGTATATAATTCTAATGGCCTTCTTTTGAAAACTATTCTGAATTACAACTTTGGATCTTATATTACTTTGCAACAATCTACTCGGTGACAGATTAGGCAGTATAATCACATATGTTAACTTCAGTGCCCACACTGTATTTATTTATGGTTATTTGTTAAATCAAGTACTGTTAGACATGAAATAGGAAGTGTTTAACATAAATGTTATGGCTACTCACCATTGTAGCTCGCTCCTGGTCAATGATATGAGCCTCTTCTTGCAGTGGAAAACTTGCAGCCAACAAACACCGTGGAACCTAAAGGAATGAAATTAAACATTAACATTTCGCCTGGACCAACATTCACACGTACAACGCAACGCGGCTACACTTCTGCTATTACAAACGTAAATCTCCTTAAACACAACGAGTGTTACTTACCGTGTACGCTCTAGGCAAAATTGGATGTGATGCAATTCCAAATCTATCTGAAACGGCAGTTAAAAGTAGAGTTACATCAAGTTTTCTTTTTTAATCAACACAATCATTTACAACCGTTGACCAGAAAGAATCGTCGAAATTCGACGTCCCCCACAAACGCCACGCTCACTCGCTTTTCAGGGCAACAAAAGTACTTCTTTTTAAAAACGATGAGTTGTACTTACCGTGTACGCTCTGGACGGTCCAGTTGCAAGCAGAAAATAAAAATATTTCTCTTGTTAGTCGTATGTTACCATCCGCTGTGTCTTTGTCAACATCGCCGCCATTTTCCTACTTCCTGCTGCGAGCCACGCCCACGGATTTAAATTTCGGCGGAAGCTCTTTCCATTGGCGTCGTTTTCGCGTATAGCAAATCCGATTGGTTGGGAAGGGGGCACGGTTATGCAGCCGAGGGGTCCTGTGATCGGTGGGATGTAAAGTAGGCGTCGACGTCACGTCCGCGTCACGTGACCACGACGTGGCAGACGTCATATAGCAACCGCTGTTTTGTTTAGTAGACTTACAGTTGTTATGCATTGACATAATGGCGCACACACCAAATAGATTTAAATAAATTAAATAATTCTTCTGCCCACTCTCTTTTAAACAAGTTAACTCTCCCCGCGGATTTGAATTCCGGCGAAAGTTACGCCCATCGACGTCACGTATGTCACGTGACCACGACGTGGCAGATGTCATATAGCAACCGCTGTTTTGTTTAGTAGATTTACAGTTGTTATGCATTGGCATAATGGTGTGCACTCAAAATAGATTTAAATAAATTAAATATTTCTTCTGCCCACTCCCTTTTAAACAAGTTAACTCTGCCCACGTCCATTGACGTCTTGTCTGCGTCACGTGACCACGACGTAGCGACGTCATATAGTAACCGCTGTTTTGATCAGTAGACTTAGTTATTATGCGTTGACATAATGGCGCACTGGTTAGCATGGCCACCTCTTAAGCATGATGTTGCGGGTTCGACGCCTGATCAATGTTAGCATGGAGTGAGCTGAAGTGCATGGCGCTGAAGATTTGAATCTTTGAAATGCGCTGAGGTCTGACATATCAGGCAGAATGGTTTGCCATCACGTTCAACAAAAAATAGAAACTTTCCCACTCTGATTAAAACGTCCTGTGTTCATCTACGTATTTTCGTTTTGCTGTGCATCTTTTCCCTGCCATTTCGAGAGCCCAATTGACACTCATAGTTTAAAGAAATGTGTTTGCCCATCCTACTTTGTGGAATTTCACCACATGCACTTTTGACCAAAATACCAAACCGAACTCAAGTGAAGCCAACACGCACAACCCCCCCCCCCCCCCACACACACACACAAATGTTGATATGAACATAAAAGAGCCGCATGCGGTTCGGGAGTTGCGGCTTGGCCAAACCTGTACTATACAACTTTATTTGTATAAAATTTTCACAACAGCTGTCACACAAACAAAGCGGGAAAAACCGAAGACGTGCGTGTTCCGCCCACGCTGGATTTATTTGCACCTTTGAAAAGACACCGTATTGCCGCAGATGTGGCAAAGAGTACTTTTGGGCATCTGAGACGGAAGGATGTCCAAAGCATCACGTCACCTGCTCTGGTAGGCATGGTGGTGGGACGTTGAGGTCAACCGCTTTGGGGTTGGCTGAATCTTTGATCGCAGGATGCCACACACTTGAAGACAGAAGCAGAAAAGCAGAGCTAAATGCAAAATGTACTCACCGGTGACTCCAATTTTTTTCCCCCCTGAAGAAACAGCTGGACGGGTGGCCCCGGCTGGCCAGTGGGACTCTTGTTATTCTGACCCTTTTTAGTGCGCGTTTGGGGCAACAACCGTTTTTTGTGGCGCTCTTTTCTGGTTCAAAAGTGCCCTGCATGTGAATTTGCTTTTCCTGCCTTCTGATTGGATGAGCGCCGGTGTGACGCGGTGCCTCTGTCACCGTGGCGGGGGGTATACGTTGGCATCGGAGCGTCTGCCAACGTCTGAGACCGGCTGGCAGTGTATCGGAGGTGTCGAGTGCGGTGCCGATGGAGCTCACTCACCAGCTGGTGTTAGGGCCACAGAATGAAGGCCAAGGAGAAGAATAGAAAGAGAAACAGAAACTTCTCCTCCAATTGTTTGATTTGTCTCTTCTGAGCTTCGATGAATTCTTTCAGCTCTTTGTTCCTCTAGGACGGACAAATGGAAAGTGGCATTCAAAAGCCAGTAAGCGTGCAAGTAAGTGCCGGGCTGGCTTTGGGCCCTTACCTGTTGCGCGCTGTGCAGCAGATCCATTCTCTCTTGGAGGATGCAAGCGTCGCGCTCCCTCAACTCGCACATCAGGGCTCGCTTCCATTGGTCCACGTAGCTCCTAAGCTCTTCTCTCTGATCCGCCGTCAGCACGTCATTCACGCCAGCGTGGCTGGCTTTTTCGCCGTCCGTGGCGGGGCAGTCCCGCTGCGGTAGCGCCTCGTACAACATGGCCTCCAGCTCCAGGATCCTCTGGGCCGCAATCCTCGTCCATCAGTGGTCCGGCGGGAGATTTGAGGGCGGCTTACCTTATGAGCCTAGTCCATGGAACACTTCCTGAAGTCCAACTCTTCATCCAGGTAGCCCTTCTGCTTGCAGAACATAGAAGAGCCCAAAGGCACAGCGTTAACAAGCTTCTTTCAGCGCAAAGCCTTCCAAAAGTCACATTTGAGCCACCGAGTCTCGTGGAGTGCGAACATAAGGAGTTCGACATACACTTACGGCGTTATAGCCCAGGATGTCCAGCTTCTTCATCAGATCACTGATGACGATGTCCGGGGGAAAGGCGCAAGGAGCAATGTAAGGTGTTCTGGGACCTCGGGTTAAGGTTAGGGTTGCGAGGGACGCCTTACGTACGCTCACGCCCTCGGCCTCGCAGTAGATCTGCAAAGGGCTGAGGCCGTCTGGGAAACGGACTTGCAGAAACTTCAAGACGGGGGAGCGCCACTCCCTCTCCTGAAAGGCAGAGGCATGCATCCGTCCGTCCGTCCGTCCGTCACATCTCTGGCCTCAACACGCTTGTGCGAGTCTTCCCACCTCCAGCTCCAGGATGCGGAACTCAAGCAGTTCGTTTTGGTCTCGGATATCCTGGATGTGCTCTTTCAGACGCGCTTCTTCCGCCTCCATCCGCCTGACCTGAAAAGACAGTCAGACCTCATCTGCGGGGCTTCCCGACGGGTGTGACGCCAAGCGACTCCGCCCAGCGCCTTTCTTTCCGTCACCTTTTCGGCCAACTGCTGATTGCTCTGACGCAGCAGCTGCTTCTCCTCCACCCACTTGACATTCTAGAAGAGACAAACGCGTGGACAGCTTTGGAATGTTGTGTCATTTTCATCCACAAATTCTTTGGTTGACTGGAAAATGACATTTGCTTTTCTCCGCATTTTCCCAGCCACATTCGGGGGGGGGGGTTGGTCCAGTAATGCCAGACGAATGAGTGACTGAAGAATGTAGCTATTTTGTCTGAGAAAAAGGTGTGCTCATTGATGAGCTTACCTGTCCTTGTTGCTTCAGCGCTGACTCCAGATCTGCTACTCTGCTTTGATAGTGACCCATTTCTACCATCAGCTTTTCTCTGGTCTGAAAGGAGGAGGAGGGAGGCTCCTCCTCCTCCTTTCAGACCAGAGAACACCCGAGGCTGGGTGAGAACGGGGAGGCTGCGACCCGGCCGGGGGTTGCGGGAAGGGGCGCCACCTTGATCTCCTTCTCGGCGTCGTAGTCCCCTTCGCTGGTCTGGGCTAGCAGAGCGTAGGCTCGTTGCAGCGCTTGATATTCTTGCGTCAGCTGGCGGTAGCGAAGCTCCGCCTCTTCATGCACACACCAATGCAACACAGCACTAGTACCAGAATCAGTCAGACCGGCGACAAAGCACCCGCGACGCAAAGACGAGTCCGATTCCAGGCTGAAGAGGAATGTTTGGTGCCAATACGCTGGCAGAAATGGCGGGCTACCTCTTCGGGTTCCGTGTCGGGGGTTCTGTCGGTGTGAAAAGACAAGGACGATCCGTCCGAGTCCACCAACACGTCTTCGTCGTAGCCGTAAAATGTTTCGATGACCTGCGGGCGCGGAAGCAAACATCTCTCTGAACAAACTGAAGCGACACCTCACGATGAATCGACGAG
Source organism: Syngnathus floridae (assembly GCF_059516105.1). NCBI lineage: Eukaryota > Metazoa > Chordata > Actinopteri > Syngnathiformes > Syngnathidae > Syngnathus > Syngnathus floridae. Next base: position 38,463 of record NC_142416.1, on the reverse strand, counting down.
AGGAACGATAGCGAGAAAAAGGCCATTTCATCTTGCGCAACACCAAGCAGCCGCAAACAAACAGACTCACCTTGCAGGACCTCACGCTTTGTTCCTCCTCAGAGATTCTCGACGTCGGTATCGTAGCAGCAAATCTCTCTCCTGTCGACACAAATAATCCGCCTTTGAGATTCTTTGGATGCAAAGGGAACGAACGGCTCCGGCGCAGAAACAAACGCGACTCACAATGACATTTCTGACATGAGCTCCTGTCTCCAGAGCCTGAAAAACACGTCACCGGCGATGATTGGAGGGACGCTCGTCTTTTCCAAAAGTGACAACTACAGGGTGTGTCAGGGTTTTCCAGATTATCTTTATCGTATCATTATGTTGCTTTGACTTTGACTGCAACCTGTAATAAATAATATTATTTATCCCTTATTTATCCCTATCGCTTATCCCTTCCTACACAAAGTCGTAAAACACCCCTTGCTATGTTTTGACTAGAGGTCAAGGGCTTCCTCTATTCAATCCACTCTTACACCCACCCTGTTTCTCTTAATTAAAATGCTCGTGCAGGAGCCGAGAGTCAGACTTTATTCGTACAACGGATGGACTCTCCACCTGCAGGTGTCCAAAAGAACTTACTTGTCTCCCGTGTGGTTCTTGCAAAATAAGTTGGAGCGAGCGCAACTCTAACAGGGTGCATTTTGCCACTAGCTGCCTACGGACAATGATGTCGCGCTCGCGGCTCATGGTTGACGGGCTGAGCAGCCGGGCAAGTCCGTCGTTTTCAGCGCACAGCGAGTGGCAAAGGCGCTGACAAAACGGGAGCTTTGAGCTGCTGAAAACGGCAAAACAAGTCTAAAGCGTGTTCAAACGCGTGCGCACAATGCTCCTGCTTGAAAGGTCGGAATTTAAGGGGCCAATTTTTTGGATGGCGGCCGCCGGCCAAGCTTTGGACGGAAAAGGTTTCCTGGCGACAGCGAGCGAGCGTGGCGCTGCCGTACGTGCACCGAGTCGCCTGCCTGAAGACCTTGGACAAGTCGTCGATGATGTGCCGCTGCTCCACAACTTGAAGGAACTCCATTTCACCGTCCTGCTGGCCGCAACCGCGGTCCAGGTCATTGAGCGAACTAGGCCTTCTCTGTGGAACACAAATGCAGTGGACTCTGTTGGCACGCCGCCGTTGTCCGCGTTGACTTACCAAGCTTGCCATCTCCTCGTTCTCCTGGGTGACAAAGCGCACTTTGTTTTCAAGGCGACACAGCACCAGCGAGAGTTCTTCGTTCTTCCTGCTCAGGCGTTTGTTTTTGTACAGGAGTGGCAGAAACTGGCTTTCTGTTTCTCTCAGTCGCTTTAGCTGCAAGCATGAAGTGCGGGATGTGAAAGACGCACAACACGCGGGCCAGAACGTATCCATTCCTTTTGCATCGGTTTGAACGGAATCGTGGCTTTGGCTCCCAATAAAAGACATCTACCAGGCAACCGACTCGACGCGCCGCTCAACTAATAAGCAAGCGCAATGGGTGCCTCGCTGGATGGCGCGCATCAAACGTAGCGCAAACCTTCAAGCGTGCCGTCAATAAATTACCAGTTCATTGCGCTCTTCAGAAAGCAGGGCGTTTCGATCCTCCAGGTTCCTGATGACTGCGCTGAGCTCAGCGATTTTCAGATGAAACCGTCGCGTGTCCCGATCCTCCTGAGACTGAAAACGCCCCGCAACACACACACACAAGCACTCGTTCAAAGTTCAAAACTGTTTTTGTGCTACCTTCCTCCAGCAACGAACTAAGTCATGCGTACTGCAAGTGTGTGATGAGGTGGCTTACGCAATGAAGAGGATTGCTAGTAGCGGCGTTGACCCCACTTCCAGGGTAGTTTAGGCCCGCCCTTTGGGAATCCCTCAGGGCAGCGATCTGCTGCTCGGCAGCCTGAGTCTGCAGCTGAAGGCGGTGGACGTGGCCGGCCCCAGGGCTTCATCCAAAACACTAACCGCTCTGTCTTTCAGCTTGATCTCATCCGTCTGGATGTACAAACGGGGAGCGCTCAGGCAGGCGGGCAAACTCATTTGCCAGAATTGTGACAAAAACAAAGAGAGCAACCGGCCAATTTTTTTTCTTGAATCGACTAGAACACCTTTGCTGTGACAAAAGCGAAGCGAGCAACCGGACATTTTCTTCTTGTGAAATAGAATAGAATAGAATGCCTTAGGTGTCATTGCACTGCAGGTATACAACGAAATTGGGAACATAGCCACGCACCGCGCATCTGATCAGTCCTACCAGTCGGCGGATCTCCCTCTCGCAGTCTCTCTTGGTTCGGCTCAGCTCCTCCCGATGCTGGTGATGAGCCGATCGGAGCTCGGCCGCTCGGGACTGCCAGGCCTGCTGGGCCGCTGCCAGGGCTTCTTCCGCGCTCCTGGTGGAGGCGACACCGCTCGGTCTCCCGACACCGCCGCGTCTCCTCCACCTCCGCCAGCAAAGCGCCCCCCCTCCTCACCTGAGCAGACATTGCGCCACACCGGGCCGTTGAGACCGCAACGGAGCGCCGCGACGCTTACTGGGGACAAGCTACACAATACGGTAGCGGCCGCATCGAAGCCCGACGTGGCGTGCGGATAGTCAGACACGGATAGAGCGGATCACCTTGTCCATGGAGCCGTCCCTCAGGCTGAGGACCAAGGCATTCAGTCGCTGGATCTCTCCATCTTTGATTTTGATCACTCTCATCAGCTCCATTTCATGCTGCCGCAGTAATGTCTCCCTGGTAATGGCTAACTCTTTCTGCTTCTCCTCATGGAGTTTGCTTTTGAGTTCCGTCATGGCGGCGGTGGCACGGTGGTGCTCCGCCCGCAGGTCCTGACTTCTCTCTCTCTCCAGACAGCTGACCTGACATGACTTAGACTTAGACTTAGACAAACTTTATTGTCATCTTGTCTGCACATGGTGCATACAAAACGAAATTCCGTTGCATACGTCTTACAACAAAGTAGCAGCCAACAAACACCGTGGAACCTAAAGGAATGAAATTAAACATTAACATTTAGCCTCAACCAACATTCACAGATACAACGCAACGCAAACTACACAAACGTAAATCTTTTTAAACACAATGAGTTGTACTTACCGTGTACGCTCTAGACGGTTCACTTGCAAGCAGAAAATAAAGATATTTCTGTTGATAATCGTCGTGTTTGTATCCGGTGTCTCGCTCAAGGCCATTGCGCCCACAGATTTGAATTTTGGCGAGAGTTCAGCCTATTGACGTCATTTCCGCGGTGTAATACCCGCATATCTGAAACGGCAAAGTTAAGAGTAGAGTTAAATAAAGTTTTTAGTCAACGCAATAATTTACAACCGTTGACCAGTCGAAATAATCGTCGAAATTTGGCGTCTGTGGCTGGAAGCAGACGCCGAGTTCGACATTCCTCCCAAACGCCACACTCCCTCGCTTTTCAGGGCTAAAAAAAAACAGTTGTAATTACCTTGTACGCTCTAGACGGTCAAGTTGCAAGCTGAAAACAAAAATATTTGCCTTGTTAGTCATCGTGTTACTAACCGCTGTGTCTTGTTTGCCAGAATTGCCGCTTTCCTACTTCCTGTTGCAAGCCACGCCCACGGATTATAATTTTGCCGTGAGTTCCGCCTATTGACGTCATGTCCGCGTCACATGACTGCGACGTAATATTATCTAAAACTGTTTGTGCGGTATTGTGTTGTTCTGTGCGGTATTGTGTTATTCTGTGCGGCGTCGTGTTGTTCTGTGCGGCGTCGTGTTGTTCAGTGCGACGTCGTGTTGTTCAGTGCGGCATGGTGTTGTTCAGTGCGGCATGGTGTTGTTCAGTGCGGCATGGTGTTGTTCAGTGCGGCATAATGTTGTTCAGTGCGGCATAATGTTGTTCAGTGCGGCATGGTGTTGTTCAGTGCAGCATGGTGTTGTTCAGTGCGGCATGGTGTTGTTCAGTGCGGCATAATGTTGTTCAGTGCGCCATAATGTTGTTCAGTGCGGCATGGTGTTGTTCAGTGCGGGATGGTGTTGTTCAGTGCAGGATGGTGTTGTTCAGTGCGGCATGGTGTTGTTCAATGCGGCATGGTGTTGTTCAGTGCGGCATAATGTTGTTCATTGCGGCATGGTGTTGTTCATTGCGGCATGGTGTTGTTCAGTGCGGCATGGTGTTGTTCAGTGCGGCATGGTGTTGTTCAGTGCGGCATGGTGTTGTTCAGTGCGGGGTGGTGTTGTTCAGTGCAGGATGGTGTTGTTCAGTGCAGGATGGTGTTGTTCAGTGCGGCATGGTGTTGTTCAATGCAGGATTGTGTTGTTCAGTGCAGCATAATGTTGTTCAGTGCAGCATGGTGTTGTTCAGTGCGGGATGGTGTTGTTCAGTGCAGGATGGTGTTGTTCAATGCGGCATGGTGTTGTTCAGTGCGGGATGGTGTTGTTCATTGCGGCATGGTGTTGTTCAGTGCGGCATGGTGTTGTTCAGTGCGGCATGGTGTTGTTCAGTCCGGCATGGTGTTGTTCAGTGCGGCATAATGTTGTTCAGTGCGGCATGGTGTTGTTCAGTGCAGGATGGTGTTGTTCAGTGCGGCATGGTGTTGTTCAATGCAGGATCGTGTTGTTCAGTGCAGCATAATGTTCAGTGCAGCATGGTGTTGTTCAGTGCGGCATGGTGTTGTTCAATGCGGCATGGTGTTGTTCACTGCGGGATGGTGTTGTTCAATGCGGGATCGTGTTGTTCAGTGCGGCATAATGTTGTTCAGTGCGGCATGGTGTTGTTCAGTGCGGCATGGTGTTGTTCAGTGCGACATAATGTTGTTTAGTGCGGCATAATGTTGTTCAGTGCAGCATAATGTTGTTCAGTGCGGCATGGTGTTGTTCAGTGCGGGATGGTGTTGTTCAGTGCGGCATGGTGTTGTTCAGTGCGGAATGGTGTTGTTCAGTGCGGCATGGTGTTGTTCAGTGCGGCATGGTGGTGTTCAGTGCAGGATGGTGTTGTTCAATGCGGGATCGTGTTGTTCAGTGCGGCATGGTGTTGTTCAGTGCGGCATGGTGTTGTTCAGTGCGGCATAATGTTGTTCAGTGCGGCATGGTGTTGTTCAGTGCGGCATGGTGTTGTTCAGTGTGGCATGGTGTTGTTCAGTGCGGCATGGTGTTGTTCAGTGCGGCATAATGTTGTCCAGTGCGCCATAATGTTGTTCAGTGCGGCATGGTGTTGTTCAGTGCGGGATGGTGTTGTTCAGTGCGGCATGGTGTTGTTCAATGCGGCATGGTGTTGTTCAGTGCGGGATGGTGTTGTTCAGTGCAGGATGGTGTTGTTCAGTGCGGCATGGTGTTGTTCAATGCGTCAGTGCGGCATAATGTTGTTCAGTGCGGCATGGTGTTGTTCAGTGCGGCATGGTGTTGTTCAGTGCGGCATGGTGTTGTTCAGTGCAGGATGGTGTTGTTCAGTGCGGCATGGTGTTGTTCAATGCGGCATGGTGTTGTTCAGTGCGGGATGGTGTTGTTCAGTGCAGGATGGTGTTGTTCCGTGCGGCATGGTGTTGTTCAGTGCGGAATGGTGCTGTTCAGTGCGGCATGGTGTTGTTCAGTGCGGCATGGTGTTGTTCAGTGCAGGATGGTGTTGTTCAATGCGGGATCGTGTTGTTCAGTGCGGCATGGTGTTGTTCAGTGCGGCATGGTGTTGTTCAGTGCGGCATAATGTTGTTCAGTGCGGCATGGTGTTGTTCAGTGCGGCATGGTGTTGTTCAGTGCGGCATGGTGTTGTTCAGTGCGGCATGGTGTTGTTCAGTGCAGCATAATGTTGTCCAGTGCGCCATAATGTTGTTCAGTGCGGCATGGTGTTGTTCAGTGCGGGATGGTGTTGTTCAGTGCGGCATGGTGTTGTTCAATGCGGCATGGTGTTGTTCAGTGCGGGATGGTGTTGTTCAGTGCAGAATGGTGTTGTTCAGTGCGGCATGGTGTTGTTCAATGCGGCATGGTGTTGTTCAGTGCGGGATGGTGTTGTTCAGTGCGGCATGGTGTTGTTCAGTGCGGCATGGTGTTGTTCAGTGCGGCATGGTGTTGTTCAGTGCGGCATGGTGTTGTTCAGTGCGGCATGGTGTTGTTCAGTGCGGCATGGTGTTGTTCAGTGCGGAATGGTGTTGTTCAGTGCGGCATGGTGTTGTTCAGTGCGGGATGGTGTTGTTCAATGCGGGATTGTGTTGTTCAGTGCGGGGTGGTGTTGTTCAGTGCAGGATGGTGTTGTTCAGTGCAGGATGGTGTTGTTCAGTGCGGCATGGTGTTGTTCAATGCAGGATCGTGTTGTTCAGTGCAGCATAATGTTGTTCAGTGCAGCATGGTGTTGTTCAGTGCGGCATGGTGTTGTTCAGTGCGGCATGGTGTTGTTCAGTGCGGGATGGTGTTGTTCAGTGCGGCATGGTGTTTTTCAGTGCGGCATAATGTTGTTCAGTGCAGCATGGTGTTGTTCAGTGCGGCATGGTGTTGTTCAGTGCGACATAATGTTGTTCAGTGCGGCATAATGTTGTTCAGTGCGGCATGGTGTTGTTCAGTGCGGCATGGTGTTGTTCAGTGCGGCATGGTGTTGTTCAGTGCGGCATGGCGTTGTTCAGTGCAGGATGGTGTTGTTCAGTGCAGGATGGTGTTGTTCAATGCGGCATGGTGTTGTTCAGTGCGGGATGGTGTTGTTCAGTGCAGGATGGTGTTGTTCAGTGGGCATGGTGTTGTTCAGTGCGGAATGGTGTTGTTCAGTGCGGCATGGTGTTGTTCAGTGCGGCATGGTGTTGTTCAGTGCAGGATGGTGTTGTTCAATGCGGGATGGTGTTGTTCAGTGCGGGATGGTGTTGTTCAGTGCAGGATGGTGTTGTTCAGTGCGGCATGGTGTTGTTCAATGCGGCATGGTGTTGTTCAGTGCAGGATGGTGTTGTTCAGTGCGGCATGGTGTTGTTCAATGCGGCATGGTGTTGTTCAATGCGGCATGGTGTTGTTCAGTGCGGCATGGTGTTGTTCAGTGCGGCATGGTGTTGTTCAGTGCGGCATGGTGTTGTTCAGTGCGGCATGGTGTTGTTCAGTGCGGAATGGTGTTGTTCAGTGCGGCATGGTGTTGTTCAGTGCGGGATGGTGTTGTTCAGTGCGGCATGGTGTTGTTCAGTGCGGCATGGTGTTGTTCAGTGCGGGATGGTGTTGTTCAGTGCGGCATGGTGTTGTTCAGTGCGGCATGGTGTTGTTCAGTGCGGCATGGTGTTGTTCAGTGCGGCATGGTGTTGTTCAGTGCGGGATGGTGTTCAATGCGGGATCGTGTTTTTCAGTGCGGCATGGTGTTGTTCAGTGCGGCATGGTGTTGTTCAGTGCGGCATGGTGTTGTTCAGTGCGGCATGGTGTTGTTCATTTCGGCATAATGTTGTTCAGTGCGGCATAATGTTGTTTAGTGCGGCATGGTGTTGTTCAGTGCGGGATGGTGTTGTTCAGTGCGTTATAATGTTGTTCAGTGCGGCATGGTGTTGTTCAGTGCGGCATGGTGTTGTTCAGTGCGGCATGGTGTTGTTCAGTGCGGCATAATGTTGTTCAGTGCGGCATAATGTTGTTCAGTGCGGCATGGTGTTGTTCAGTGCGGGATGGTGTTGTTCAGTGCGGGATGGTGTTGTTCAGTGCGGCATGGTGTTCAATGCGGAATGGTGTTGTTCAGTGCAGGATGGTGTTGTTCAGTGCGGCATGGTGTTGTTCAGTGCGGCATAATGTTGTTCAGTGCGGCATGGTGTTGTTCAGTGCGGCATGGTGTTGTTCAGTGCGGCATAATGTTCAGTGCGGCATAATGTTGTTCAGTGCGGCATGGTGTTGTTCAGTGCGGGATGGTGTTGTTCAGTGCAGGATGGTGTTGTTCAGTGCGGCATGGTGTTCAGTGCGGGATGGTGTCTTTCAGTGCGGCATGGTGTCGTTCAGTGCGGCATGGTGTCTTTCAGTGCGGCATGGTGTCGTTCAGTGAGGCATGGTGTTGTTCAGTGCGGCATGGTGTTATTTAGTGCGGCATGGTGTTGTTCAGTGCGGGATGGTGTTGTTCAGTGTGGCATGGTGTTCAGTGCGGCATGGTGTTGTTCAGTGCGGTATTGTGTTGTTCAGTGCGGTATCGTGTTTCTCAGTGCGGTATCGTGTTGTTCAGTGCAGTATCGTTGTGTTGTTCGTATTGTGTTTTTTTGTTCGTAATGTGTTGTGTTGTTCGTATTGTGTTGTGTTGTTCATATTGTGTTGTTCATATTGTGTTGAGTTGTTCGTATTTTGTTGTGTTGTTCGTATTGTGTTGCCTTTAACACTTAGCCTCTAACACTTAGCCTCTAACACTTAGCCTCTAGCATCTAGAAGGTAAATAAATAGGAAGGAAGGACTCACCGGTGACGTCTTCGCCCACGTCCAAGCGTTGTACTTTGTATTTTCATCCTTCTGACAGTGGAAAACATAGCCAACAAACACCGTGGAACCTAAACGAATGAAAGAAAACTATCATTTGGCCACAACCAACATTCACAGATACAACACAATGTGACGTGCGGGGTTGAGGTTAAAGGTTGAGTGAAGGGCCCTCGTTTTAAACTACTTTTTTGAAAAGGATTGGGAACAAGTAAGACGTATTTAATTTATTTAATGGGAAGTAGTAAGAGCTATTGAATTTAATCTATGTATCATATTCTATTGTATTGTATTCTGTTGTATTCTTTTGGATTGTATTCCCACTAACCCCACTAAAACTTCAGCCCACAAAAACTCGCCTCTGGCGCCTAGCCTCTGGCACTTAGCCTCTAACACTTAGCCTTTAACACTTAGCCTTTAACACTTAGCCTTTAACACTTAGCCTTTAACACTTAGCCTAGAAGGTGAATAAATAGGGTTAAAGGTTGAGTGAAGGGACCTCGTTTTAAACTACTTTTTTGAAAAGGAGTGGGAACAAGTAAGACGTATTTAATTTATTTAATGGGAAGTAGTAAGACTTATTAAATTTATTTAATCTACTTTTCTTCCCAGGCAAAATTTGATGTGCTGCAATTCCAAATTTCCAAAGTGAATGAAGGAATGAAGTCCTTTAAATTATGATTTTGTATAAATACTAGGCATTAACACAAAATCGACGGCACAAAATGGGCAGACTTTACTTGTTTGAAAAGGACTGGTTACAAGACAGACTTTTTTAATTTATTTAATGGGAAGAAGACTTATTTAGTTTAATTGATCTATTTTTGTTCCCTGGCAAAATTCGATTTGCTGCAATTCCAAATTTCCAAAGTGAATGAAGGAAAGAAGTCGTTTAAATTATGATTTTGTTTAAATACTAGGCATAGACACAAAATCTACGGCACAAAATGGGCAGACTTTACTTGTTTGAAGAGGACTGGTTACAAGACAGACTTTTCTGATTTATTTAATGGGAAGAAGACTTATTTAGTTTATTTAATCTATTTTTGTTCCCTGGCAAAATTGGATTTGCTGAAATTGTATTTTGCCAAATCTTGCCTTGAGACCTGATAGGAAGTATTAAACGCTTAGTTAAATCAATACAAGTTGGTAATAAGAGCGAGTAATGTTGGTTGAACCGATGAATGAAGGTTGAAAGCAATTTAAATTATGACTTTGTATAAATACTAGATATTAACAGAACATCTACTGCGCGAAATGGGCAGAGTTTACTTGTTTGAGAAGGAGTGGCTTATTCAAAACTAAGATTTATTTAATCTGTTTGTTCCCAGGCAAAATTGGAAGTGATGCAATTCCAAATTTCACCACATGATGGTGCCCAATTTTGACTTCATAGGACATATTAAACACTTAGCTTGTTATTATGTTCAAGGTAATCAGATTTGTTTATTATTCTAATGGCCTCTTCAAAACTATTCTGGATTACTACTTTGGATCTATTCTACATTACTTGGCAACAACATACTCTGTAACAGATTAGGCAGTATAATCATATATGTTAACTTGAGAGTGCCCACACTCAATCTACTTATCGTGATGTGTTAAATCAATTACTGTTAGACATTATTTGTCTGATAATCTACCAAATCTTTGAATTGAAGAATTTGTGATTTAATTAATAGCTTGTTCAGGGTAATCAGACTTGTATATAATTCTAATGGCCTTCTTTTGAAAACTATTCTGAATTACAACTTTGGATCTTATATTACTTTGCAACAATCTACTCGGTGACAGATTAGGCAGTATAATCACATATGTTAACTTCAGTGCCCACACTGTATTTATTTATGGTTATTTGTTAAATCAAGTACTGTTAGACATGAAATAGGAAGTGTTTAACATAAATGTTATGGCTACTCACCATTGTAGCTCGCTCCTGGTCAATGATACGAGCCTCTTCTTGCAGTGGAAAACTTGCAGCCAACAAACACCGTGGAACCTAAAGGAATGAAATTAAACATTAACATTTCGCCTCCACCAATTTTCACACGTACAACGCAACGCGGCTACACTTCTGCTATTACAAACGTAAATCTCCTTAAACACAATGAGTGTTACTTACCGTGTACGCTCTAGACGGTCCAGTTGCAAGCAGAAAATAAAGATATTTCCGTTGATAATCGTCGCTGCTCAGTGGCTCACGGCCATCGCGCCAACAGATTTGAATTTTGGCGGAGGTTCGGGCAATTACGTCATATCCGCGGCACATGACTGCGACGTAATACCCGCTTATCTGAAACGGCAGTTAAAAGTAGAGTTACATCAAGTTTTCTTGGAACCTAAACGAATGAAAGAAAACTATCATTTGGCCACAACCAACATTCACAGATACAACACAACGTGCGGGGTTGAGGTTAAAGATTGAGTGAAGGGCCCTCGTTTTAAACTACTGTTTTGAAAAGGAGTGGGAACAAGTAAGACGTATTTAATTTATTTAATGGGAAGTAGTAAGACTTATTACATTTATTTAATCTACTTTTCTTCCCAGGCAAAATTTGATGTGCTGCAATTCCAAATTTCCAAAGTGAATGAAGGAATGAAGTCCTTTAAATTATGATTTTGTATAAATACTAGGCATTAACACAAAATCGACGGCACAAAATGGGCAGACTTTACTTGTTTGAAAAGGACTGGTTACAAGACAGACTTTTTTAATTTATTTAATGGGAAGAAGACTTATTTAGTTTAATTGATCTATTTTTGTTCCCTGGCAAAATTCGATTTGCTGCAATTCCAAATTTCCAAAGTGAATGAAGGAAAGAAGTCGTTTAAATTATGATTTTGTTTAAATACTAGGCATAGACACAAAATCTACGGCACAAAATGGGCAGACTTTACTTGTTTGAAGAGGACTGGTTACAAGACAGACTTTTCTGATTTATTTAATGGGAAGAAGACTTATTTAGTTTATTTAATCTATTTTTGTTCCCTGGCAAAATTGGATTTGCTGAAACTGTATTTTGCCAAATCTTGCCTTGAGACCTGATAGGAAGTATTAAACGCTTAGTTAAATCAATACAAGTTGGTAATAAGAGCGAGTAATGTTGGTTGAACCGATGAATGAAGGTTGAAAGCAATTTAAATTATGACTTTGTATAAATACTAGATATTAACAGAACATCTACTGCGCGAAATGGGCAGAGTTTACTTGTTTGAGAAGGAGTGGCTTATTCAAAACTAAGATTTATTTAATCTGTTTGTTCCCAGGCAAAATTGGATGTGATGCAATTCCAAATTTCACCACATGATGGTGCCCAATTTTGACTTCATAGGACATATTAAACACTTAGCTTGTTATTATGTTCAAGGTAATCAGATTTGTTTATTATTCTAATGGCCTCTTCAAAACTATTCTGGATTACTACTTTGGATCTATTCTACATTACTTGGCAACAACATACTCTGTAACAGATTAGGCAGTATAATCATATATGTTAACTTGAGAGTGCCCACACTCAATCTACTTATCGTGATGTGTTAAATCAATTACTGTTAGACATTATTTGTCTGATAATCTACCAAATCTTTGAATTGAAGAATTTGTGATTTAATTAATAGCTTGTTCAGGGTAATCAGACTTGTATATAATTCTAATGGCCTTCTTTTGAAAACTATTCTGAATTACAACTTTGGATCTTATATTACTTTGCAACAATCTACTCGGTGACAGATTAGGCAGTATAATCACATATGTTAACTTCAGTGCCCACACTGTATTTATTTATGGTTATTTGTTAAATCAAGTACTGTTAGACATGAAATAGGAAGTGTTTAACATAAATGTTATGGCTACTCACCATTGTAGCTCGCTCCTGGTCAATGATATGAGCCTCTTCTTGCAGTGGAAAACTTGCAGCCAACAAACACCGTGGAACCTAAAGGAATGAAATTAAACATTAACATTTCGCCTGGACCAACATTCACACGTACAACGCAACGCGGCTACACTTCTGCTATTACAAACGTAAATCTCCTTAAACACAACGAGTGTTACTTACCGTGTACGCTCTAGGCAAAATTGGATGTGATGCAATTCCAAATCTATCTGAAACGGCAGTTAAAAGTAGAGTTACATCAAGTTTTCTTTTTTAATCAACACAATCATTTACAACCGTTGACCAGAAAGAATCGTCGAAATTCGACGTCCCCCACAAACGCCACGCTCACTCGCTTTTCAGGGCAACAAAAGTACTTCTTTTTAAAAACGATGAGTTGTACTTACCGTGTACGCTCTGGACGGTCCAGTTGCAAGCAGAAAATAAAAATATTTCTCTTGTTAGTCGTATGTTACCATCCGCTGTGTCTTTGTCAACATCGCCGCCATTTTCCTACTTCCTGCTGCGAGCCACGCCCACGGATTTAAATTTGGGCGGAAGCTCTTTCCATTGGCGTCGTTTTCGCGTATAGCAAATCCGATTGGTTGGGAAGGGGGCACGGTTATGCAGCCGAGGGGTCCTGTGATCGGTGGGATGTAAAGTAGGCGTCGACGTCACGTCCGCGTCACGTGACCACGACGTGGCAGACGTCATATAGCAACCGCTGTTTTGTTTAGTAGACTTACAGTTGTTATGCATTGACATAATGGCGCACACACCAAATAGATTTAAATAAATTAAATAATTCTTCTGCCCACTCTCTTTTAAACAAGTTAACTCTCCCCGCGGATTTGAATTCCGGCGAAAGTTACGCCCATCGACGTCACGTATGTCACGTGACCACGACGTGGCAGATGTCATATAGCAACCGCTGTTTTGTTTAGTAGATTTACAGTTGTTATGCATTGGCATAATGGTGTGCACTCAAAATAGATTTAAATAAATTAAATATTTCTTCTGCCCACTCCCTTTTAAAGAAGTTAACTCTGCCCACGTCCATTGACGTCTTGTCTGCGTCACGTGACCACGACGTAGCGACGTCATATAGTAACCGCTGTTTTGATCAGTAGACTTAGTTATTATGCGTTGACATAATGGCGCACTGGTTAGCATGGCCACCTCTTAAGCATGATGTTGCGGGTTCGACGCCTGATCAATGTTAGCATGGAGTGAGCTGAAGTGCATGGCGCTGAAGATTTGAATCTTTGAAATGCGCTGAGGTCTGACATATCAGGCAGAATGGTTTGCCATCACGTTCAACAAAAAATAGAAACTTTCCCACTCTGATTAAAACGTCCTGTGTTCATCTACGTATTTTCGTTTTGCTGTGCATCTTTTCCCTGCCATTTCGAGAGCCCAATTGACACTCATAGTTTAAAGAAATGTGTTTGCCCATCCTACTTTGTGGAATTTCACCACATGCGCTTTTGACCAAAATACCAAACCGAACTCAAGTGAAGCCAACACGCACAACCCCCCCCCCACACACACACACAAATGTTGATATGAACATAAAAGAGCCGCATGCGGTTCGGGAGTTGCGGCTTGGCCAAACCTGTACTATACAACTTTATTTGTATAAAATTTTCACAACAGCTGTCACACAAACAAAGCGGGAAAAACCGAAGACGTGCGTGTTCCGCCCACGCTGGATTTATTTGCACCTTTGAAAAGACACCGTATTGCCGCAGATGTGGCAAAGAGTACTTTTGGGCATCTGAGACGGAAGGATGTCCAAAGCATCACGTCACCTGCTCTGGTAGGCATGGTGGTGGGACGTTGAGGTCAACCGCTTTGGGGTTGGCTGAATCTTTGATCGCAGGATGCCACACACTTGAAGACAGAAGCAGAAAAGCAGAGCTAAATGCAAAATGTACTCACCGGTGACTCCAATTTTTTTCCCCCCTGAAGAAACAGCTGGACGGGTGGCCCCGGCTGGCCAGTGGGACTCTTGTTATTCTGACCCTTTTTAGTGCGCGTTTGGGGCAACAACCGTTTTTTGTGGCGCTCTTTTCTGGTTCAAAAGTGCCCTGCATGTGAATTTGCTTTTCCTGCCTTCTGATTGGATGAGCGCCGGTGTGACGCGGTGCCTCTGTCACCGTGGCGGGGGGTATACGTTGGCATCGGAGCGTCTGCCAACGTCTGAGACCGGCTGGCAGTGTATCGGAGGTGTCGAGTGCGGTGCCGATGGAGCTCACTCACCAGCTGGTGTTAGGGCCACAGAATGAAGGCCAAGGAGAAGAATAGAAAGAGAAACAGAAACTTCTCCTCCAATTGTTTGATTTGTCTCTTCTGAGCTTCGATGAATTCTTTCAGCTCTTTGTTCCTCTAGGACGGACAAATGGAAAGTGGCATTCAAAAGCCAGTAAGCGTGCAAGTAAGTGCCGGGCTGGCTTTGGGCCCTTACCTGTTGCGCGCTGTGCAGCAGATCCATTCTCTCTTGGAGGATGCAAGCGTCGCGCTCCCTCAACTCGCACATCAGGGCTCGCTTCCATTGGTCCACGTAGCTCCTAAGCTCTTCTCTCTGATCCGCCGTCAGCACGTCATTCACGCCAGCGTGGCTGGCTTTTTCGCCGTCCGTGGCGGGGCAGTCCCGCTGCGGTAGCGCCTCGTACAACATGGCCTCCAGCTCCAGGATCCTCTGGGCCGCAATCCTCGTCCATCAGTGGTCCGGCGGGAGATTTGAGGGCGGCTTACCTTATGAGCCTAGTCCATGGAACACTTCCTGAAGTCCAACTCTTCATCCAGGTAGCCCTTCTGCTTGCAGAACATAGAAGAGCCCAAAGGCACAGCGTCAACAAGCTTCTTTCAGCGCAAAGCCTTCCAAAAGTCACATTTGAGCCGCCGAGTCTCGTGGAGTGCGAACATAAGGAGTTCGACATACACTTACGGCGTTATAGCCCAGGATGTCCAGCTTCTTCATCAGATCACTGATGACGATGTCCGGGGGAAAGGCGCAAGGAGCAATGTAAGGTGTTCTGGGACCTCGGGTTAAGGTTAGGGTTGCGAGGGACGCCTTACGTACGCTCACGCCCTCGGCCTCGCAGTAGATCTGCAAAGGGCTGAGGCCGTCTGGGAAACGGACTTGCAGAAACTTCAAGACGGGGGAGCGCCACTCCCTCTCCTGAAAGGCAGAGGCATGCATCCGTCCGTCCGTCCGTCCGTCACATCTCTGGCCTCAACACGCTTGTGCGAGTCTTCCCACCTCCAGCTCCAGGATGCGGAACTCAAGCAGTTCGTTTTGGTCTCGGATATCCTGGATGTGCTCTTTCAGACGCGCTTCTTCCGCCTCCATCCGCCTGACCTGAAAAGACAGTCAGACCTCATCTGCGGGGCTTCCCGACGGGTGTGACGCCAAGCGACTCCGCCCAGCGCCTTTCTTTCCGTCACCTTTTCGGCCAACTGCTGATTGCTCTGACGCAGCAGCTGCTTCTCCTCCACCCACTTGACATTCTAGAAGAGACAAACGCGTGGACAGCTTTGGAATGTTGTGTCATTTTCATCCACAAATTCTTTGGTTGACTGGAAAATGACATTTGCTTTTCTCCGCATTTTCCCAGCCACATTCGGGGGGGGGGGTTGGTCCAGTAATGCCAGACGAACGAGTGACTGAAGAATGTAGCTATTTTGTCTGAGAAAAAGGTGTGCTCATTGATGAGCTTACCTGTCCTTGTTGCTTCAGCGCTGACTCCAGATCTGCTACTCTGCTTTGATAGTGACCCATTTCTACCATCAGCTTTTCTCTGGTCTGAAAGGAGGAGGAGGGAGGCTCCTCCTCCTCCTTTCAGACCAGAGAACACCCGAGGCTGGGTGAGAACGGGGAGGCTGCGACCCGGCCGGGGGTTGCGGGAAGGGGCGCCACCTTGATCTCCTTCTCGGCGTCGTAGTCCCCTTCGCTGGTCTGGGCTAGCAGAGCGTAGGCTCGTTGCAGCGCTTGATATTCTTGCGTCAGCTGGCGGTAGCGAAGCTCCGCCTCTTCATGCACACACCAATGCAACACAGCACTAGTACCAGAATCAGTCAGACCGGCGACAAAGCACCCGCGACGCAAAGACGAGTCCGATTCCAGGCTGAAGAGGAATGTTTGGTGCCAATACGCTGGCAGAAATGGCGGGCTACCTCTTCGGGTTCCGTGTCGGGGGTTCTGTCGGTGTGAAAAGACAAGGACGATCCGTCCGAGTCCACCAACACGTCTTCGTCGTAGCCGTAAAATGTTTCGATGACCTGCGGGCGCGGAAGCAAACATCTCTCTGAACAAACTGAAGCGACACCTCACGATGAATCGACGAGAGGAACGATAGCGAGAAAAAGGCCATTTCATCTTGCGCAACACCAAGCAGCCGCAAACAAACAGACTCACCTTGCAGGACCTCACGCTTTGTTCCTCCTCAGAGATTCTCGACGTCGGTATCGTAGCAGCAAATCTCTCTCCTGTCGACACAAATAATCCGCCTTTGAGATTCTTTGGATGCAAAGGGAACGAACGGCTCCGGCGCAGAAACAAACGCGACTCACAATGACATTTCTGACATGAGCTCCTGTCTCCAGAGCCTGAAAAACACGTCACCGGCGATGATTGGAGGGACGCTCGTCTTTTCCAAAAGTGACAACTACAGGGTGTGTCAGGGTTTTCCAGATTATCTTTATCGTATCATTATGTTGCTTTGACTTTGACTGCAACCTGTAATAAATAATATTATTTATCCCTTATTTATCCCTATCGCTTATCCCTTCCTACACAAAGTCGTAAAACACCCCTTGCTATGTTTTGACTAGAGGTCAAGGGCTTCCTCTATTCAATCCACTCTTACACCCACCCTGTTTCTCTTAATTAAAATGCTCGTGCAGGAGCCGAGAGTCAGACTTTATTCGTACAACGGATGGACTCTCCACCTGCAGGTGTCCAAAAGAACTTACTTGTCTCCCGTGTGGTTCTTGCAAAATAAGTTGGAGCGAGCGCAACTCTAACAGGGTGCATTTTGCCACTAGCTGCCTACGGACAATGATGTCGCGCTCGCGGCTCATGGTTGACGGGCTGAGCAGCCGGGCAAGTCCGTCGTTTTCAGCGCACAGCGAGTGGCAAAGGCGCTGACAAAACGGGAGCTTTGAGCTGCTGAAAACGGCAAAACAAGTCTAAAGCGTGTTCAAACGCGTGCGCACAATGCTCCTGCTTGAAAGGTCGGAATTTAAGGGGCCAATTTTTTGGATGGCGGCCGCCGGCCAAGCTTTGGACGGAAAAGGTTTCCTGGCGACAGCGAGCGAGCGTGGCGCTGCCGTACGTGCACCGAGTCGCCTGCCTGAAGACCTTGGACAAGTCGTCGATGATGTGCCGCTGCTCCACAACTTGAAGGAACTCCATTTCACCGTCCTGCTGGCCGCAACCGCGGTCCAGGTCATTGAGCGAACTAGGCCTTCTCTGTGGAACACAAATGCAGTGGACTCTGTTGGCACGCCGCCGTTGTCCGCGTCGACTTACCAAGCTTGCCATCTCCTCGTTCTCCTGGGTGACAAAGCGCACTTTGTTTTCAAGGCGACACAGCACCAGCGAGAGTTCTTCGTTCTTCCTGCTCAGGCGTTTGTTTTTGTACAGGAGTGGCAGAAACTGGCTTTCTGTTTCTCTCAGTCGCTTTAGCTGCAAGCATGAAGTGCGGGATGTGAAAGACGCACAACACGCGGGCCAGAACGTATCCATTCCTTTTGCATCGGTTTGAACGGAATCGTGGCTTTGGCTCCCAATAAAAGACATCTACCAGGCAACCGACTCGACGCGCCGCTCAACTAATAAGCAAGCGCAATGGGTGCCTCGCTGGATGGCGCGCATCAAACGTAGCGCAAACCTTCAAGCGTGCCGTCAATAAATTACCAGTTCATTGCGCTCTTCAGAAAGCAGGGCGTTTCGATCCTCCAGGTTCCTGATGACTGCGCTGAGCTCAGCGATTTTCAGATGAAACCGTCGCGTGTCCCGATCCTCCTGAGACTGAAAACGCCCCGCAACACACACACACAAGCACTCGTTCAAAGTTCAAAACTGTTTTTGTGCTACCTTCCTCCAGCAACGAACTAAGTCATGCGTACTGCAAGTGTGTGATGAGGTGGCTTACGCAATGAAGAGGATTGCTAGTAGCGGCGTTGACCCCACTTCCAGGGTAGTTTAGGCCCGCCCTTTGGGAATCCCTCAGGGCAGCGATCTGCTGCTCGGCAGCCTGAGTCTGCAGCTGAAGGCGGTGGACGTGGCCGGCCCCAGGGCTTCATCCAAAACACTAACCGCTCTGTCTTTCAGCTTGATCTCATCCGTCTGGATGTACAAACGGGGAGCGCTCAGGCAGGCGGGCAAACTCATTTGCCAGAATTGTGACAAAAACAAAGAGAGCAACCGGCCAATTTTTTTTCTTGAATCGACTAGAACACCTTTGCTGTGACAAAAGCGAAGCGAGCAACCGGACATTTTCTTCTTGTGAAATAGAATAGAATAGAATGCCTTAGGTGTCATTGCACTGCAGGTATACAACGAAATTGGGAACATAGCCACGCACCGCGCATCTGATCAGTCCTACCAGTCGGCGGATCTCCCTCTCGCAGTCTCTCTTGGTTCGGCTCAGCTCCTCCCGATGCTGGTGATGAGCCGATCGGAGCTCGGCCGCTCGGGACTGCCAGGCCTGCTGGGCCGCTGCCAGGTCTTCTTCCGCGCTCCTGGTGGAGGCGACACCGCTCGGTCTCCCGACACCGCCGCGTCTCCTCCACCTCCGCCAGCAAAGCGCCCCCCCTCCTCACCTGAGCAGACATTGCGCCACACCGGGCCGTTGAGACCGCAACGGAGCGCCGCGACGCTTACTGGGGACAAGCTACACAATACGGTAGCGGCCGCATCGAAGCCCGACGTGGCGTGCGGATAGTCAGACACGGATAGAGCGGATCACCTTGTCCATGGAGCCGTCCCTCAGGCTGAGGACCAAGGCATTCAGTCGCTGGATCTCTCCATCTTTGATTTTGATCACTCTCATCAGCTCCATTTCATGCTGCCGCAGTAATGTCTCCCTGGTAATGGCTAACTCTTTCTGCTTCTCCTCATGGAGTTTGCTTTTGAGTTCCGTCATGGCGGCGGTGGCACGGTGGTGCTCCGCCCGCAGGTCCTGACTTCTCTCTCTCTCCAGACAGCTGACCTGACATGACTTAGACTTAGACTTAGACAAACTTTATTGTCATCTTGTCTGCACATGGTGCATACAAAACGAAATTCCGTTGCATACGTCTTACAACAAAGTAGTGATATTGCAGTTGAATAGAAGTAACATATCCTATGAAAATATATATATATACATATACTATATATATAAATATATATATATATAAAAAATAAGTATAAAGTGCAGCAGTGATAATTATGCAATAGTGCAAGTAGGCAAAACAGTATTCAAGAGTGTGCAGAGGAATGCTAAACCATGTATTAAACTTTTATTTAAAGGGTTTATACAAGTTCAGTAAAGTTGGTAGTGCGAGATAGTGCAAGATAGAGGTCCGTAGTGTCATAAAGTACAGTTCTGTGAATGTGTGATGCAGAGTTCAGTTTAGAGCTCAACAGTTCTAGTGTTCAACAGTCTGATGACAGCAGGGAAAAAGCTGTTGCAGAACCTGGTGGACCTGCAGCGGATGCTGCAAACCTCTTCCCAGAGGGCAGCAGGGAGAACAGTCCATGGTGGGGGTGTGATGGGTCATTGATGATGTTACGGGCACGGGACATGCAGCGCTGAGATGAAATGTCCTGAATGGAGGGAAGAGGAGCCCCTATGATCCTCTCTGCTGTCCTCACCACTCTCCTCACGTTCTTCCAATCGGAGGCGGTGCAGCCTCCACACCACACAGAGAGACAGCTTGTCAGAATGCTCTCTATGGTGCTCCTGTAGAACGTCCTCATGATGGGTGGGGGCAGGTGGGCTCTCCTCATCCTCCGCTGTAAGTACAAGCGCTTCTGTGCCCTCTTGACCAGTGCCGTAGTGTTCATAGTCCAGGTGAGGTCTTCTGTGATGTGGACCCCCAGGAATTTGGTGGTGCTGACCACCTCCACAGCTGAGCTGTTGATGATCAGTGGAGCGTGGTGAGGCTGTTTTTTCCTGAAGTCGACGATGATCTCCTTCATCTTCTCCTCATTCAGGATCAGGCTGTTTTCTCTGCACCAGCCCACCAGCTGCTCCACCTCCTCTCTGTAGTCCAGGTCGTTGTTGTCTCTGATGAGCCCCACCACCGTTGTGTCGTCTGCTGACTTCACGATGTGATTGGTGGTGAACCTGAGGACGCAGTCGTGTGTCATCAGGGTGAACAGCAGGGGGCTCAGGACGCAGCCCTGAAGGGAGCCTGTGCTGAGGGTGATGACATCAGAGGTGTTCTGTCCGACCCGGACTGACTGAGGTCTGTTGCTGAGGAAGTCTAGCAGCCAGTTGCGAAGGGGGGTGTTGAAGCCCAGGTGTTCCAATTTTCCTACCAGATGCTGTGGGATGATGGTGTTAAACGCTGAGCTGAAGTCCAGGAACAGCCTCCGCACATGGGTGTTCTTCTCCTCCAGGTGAGCCAGGCTCAGGTGAAGAACGGAGGAGATGGCGTCCTGAGTGGAGCGGTTTTGCCCGTCGGCAAACTGGAACGGGTCAAATAATAGGGGGAGTCTGGAAACGATGTGACCTTTAAGCAGCCTTTCGAAGCACTTCATCATAACCGGAGTCAGTGCAACAGGCCGGTAATCATTAAATGAGGTGATTTGAGGTTTCTTCGGCACCGGAATGATGGAGGCAGTCTTAAAGCACGCCGGCACTGTGGCTTGGCCCAGCGAGGTGTTAAAAATGTCTGTGATGACCCCAGCCAGATGACTTGCACATTCCCTGAACACACGCCCAGGAATGTTGTCGGGGCCAGGGGCCTTACAGGGGTTGACTCTCCTCAGGGTCTTCAACACATCGGCGGAGTCAAGGCAGAGTACCTCCTCTTCCTGATGGGGGACAGTTTTAACTGCTGGAGTGCCGTTAAGTGCCTCGAACCTCCCAAAGAAGTTATTTAGACCATTTAGAAAGTCAGCATCAACTACACCCACCGGGGGGGGGGGGGGGGGGGAGAGTGAGTTGTAGTCTGTAATCGCCCGTATGCCTTGCCACATACTCCTGATGTTTTTGACGTCGTGGAAACGATCCTGAAATTTTCGACTGCGGTCTCGCTTCGCTATCCTGATGGCACGGTTCAAGTTGGCTCTCGCTGTCCTCAGTGTCTCCTTGTCGCCAGACTTGAAGGCAGAGTTCCGCGCTCGTAGCGTTTGACGTACCTCCTCAGTCATCCAGGGTCGTTGGTTGCCCCGGGTGATGATATTCTTAGTGGTGCTGACGTCCTCGGTGCATTTGTTGATGTAGGCTGACACAGTCATGGCACACGCATGTCTAATCTACATCGGGAAAACTGGGAGGGAGGGAGGGAGGCAGGCAGGGAGGCAGGCAGGGAGGCAGGCAGTGTCTGTCTGTTGAGGTTTTCACCTTGTTCTTCTCCTGCTGAAGTTCTAACTGGACGTCCATCAGTTTGGTTCTCAGCTCGTCATTGGCGGCCTGAAGGGCGTCCGTTCGCTCCGCCTTGGCCCGCCCTGCCGGAGCTCGTTTGGACATCTCTTACTCGAGTCTCGCCCGGTCGTCAGTCAGAGATCACAACATTTGTACCTGGAGAGCACAAACGCAGCGCTGTTTTCCACTGGCTTCGAACTCAACTTCAATCGGTACCGTAACTTACAACATCATAAACATAGAACTAGCTTGACTTATTCATTGAATAAATGCATTTGGTTCTTCAAAACTGCATCACGCAACATAGCGTGACCGAGACGGCCGTTATCCACCTGCGTGAAGTTATTTGGTGAAATGAATGAGATGTTTAAGATACCATCGTTCTGTCTCTATGTAGATGAAGGGAAATAATCGATTGCTGAAGGTCCAAAGGTGTTGTGATAAACAAATAAACATATTAGTGATTAGTGACATATTTGTGATAAACATATTAGGCAGGATAATCACATATGTTAACGTGACTGCCCACACTGTATTTATTTATGGTTATTTGTTAAATCGAGTACTGTTAGACATGAAATAGGAAGTGTTTAACATAAATGGAAGACGAAAGGGGTACTCACCATTGTAGCTCCTGCTGGTCAATGATACGAGCCTCTTGCAGTGGAAAACATACAGCCAACAAACACCGTGGAACCTAAAGGAATGAAATTAAACATTAACATTTAGCCTCAACCAACATTCACAGATACAACGCAACGCAAACTACACAAACGTAAATCTTTTTAAACACAATGAGTTGTACTTACCGTGTACGCTCTAGACGGTTCACTTGCAAGCAGAAAATAAAGATATTTCTGTTTATAATCGTCGTGTTTGTATCCGGTGTCTCGCTCAAGGCCATTGCGCCCACAGATTTGAATTTTGGCGAGAGTTCAGCCTATTGACGTCATTTCCGCGGTGTAATACCCGCATATCTGAAACGGCAAAGTTAAGAGTAGAGTTAAATAAAGTTTTTAGTCAACGCAATAATTTACAACCGTTGACCAGTCGAAATAATCGTCGAAATTTGGCGTCTGTGGCTGGAAGCAGACGCCGAGTTCGACATTCCTCCCAAACGCCACACTCCCTCGCTTTTCAGGGCTAAAAAAAAACAGTTGTAATTACCTTGTACGCTCTAGACGGTCAAGTTGCAAGCTGAAAACAAAAATATTTGCCTTGTTAGTCATCGTGTTACTAACCGCTGTGTCTTGTTTGCCAGAATTGCCGCTTTCCTACTTCCTGTTGCAAGCCACGCCCACGGATTATAATTTTGCCGTGAGTTCCGCCTATTGACGTCATGTCCGCGTCACATGACTGCGACGTAATATTATCTAAAACTGTTTGTGCGGTATTGTGTTGTTCTGTGCGGTATTGTGTTATTCTGTGCGGCGTCGTGTTGTTCTGTGCGGCGTCGTGTTGTTCAGTGCGACGTCGTGTTGTTCAGTGCGGCATGGTGTTGTTCAGTGCGGCATGGTGTTGTTCAGTGCGGCATGGTGTTGTTCAGTGCGGCATAATGTTGTTCAGTGCGGCATAGTGTTGTTCAGTGCGGCATGGTGTTGTTCAGTGCGGCATGGTGTTGTTCAGTGCGGCATGGTGTTGTTCAGTGCGGCATAATGTTGTTCAGTGCGCCATAATGTTGTTCAGTGCGGCATGGTGTTGTTCAGTGCGGGATGGTGTTGTTCAGTGCAGGATGGTGTTGTTCAGTGCGGCATGGTGTTGTTCAATGCGGCATGGTGTTGTTCAGTGCGGCATAATGTTGTTCATTGCGGCATGGTGTTGTTCATTGCGGCATGGTGTTGTTCAGTGCGGCATGGTGTTGTTCAGTGCGGCATGGTGTTGTTCAGTGCGGCATGGTGTTGTTCAGTGCGGGGTGGTGTTGTTCAGTGCAGGATGGTGTTGTTCAGTGCAGGATGGTGTTGTTCAGTGCGGCATGGTGTTGTTCAATGCAGGATTGTGTTGTTCAGTGCAGCATAATGTTGTTCAGTGCAGCATGGTGTTGTTCAGTGCGGGATGGTGTTGTTCAGTGCAGGATGGTGTTGTTCAATGCGGCATGGTGTTGTTCAGTGCGGGATGGTGTTGTTCATTGCGGCATGGTGTTGTTCAGTGCGGCATGGTGTTGTTCAGTGCGGCATGGTGTTGTTCAGTGCGGCATGGTGTTGTTCAGTGCGGCATAATG
Source organism: Syngnathus floridae (assembly GCF_059516105.1). Classification (NCBI taxonomy): domain Eukaryota; kingdom Metazoa; phylum Chordata; class Actinopteri; order Syngnathiformes; family Syngnathidae; genus Syngnathus; species Syngnathus floridae. Next base: position 14,404 of record NC_142416.1, on the reverse strand, counting down.
TTGTTCAGTGCGGCATGGTGTTGTTCAGTGCAGGATGGTGTTGTTCAGTGCGGCATGGTGTTGTTCAATGCAGGATCGTGTTGTTCAGTGCAGCATAATGTTGTTCAGTGCAGCATGGTGTTGTTCAGTGCGGCATGGTGTTGTTCAATGCGGCATGGTGTTGTTCACTGCGGGATGGTGTTGTTCAATGCGGGATCGTGTTGTTCAGTGCGGCATAATGTTGTTCAGTGCGGCATGGTGTTGTTCAGTGCGGCATGGTGTTGTTCAGTGCGACATAATGTTGTTTAGTGCGGCATAATGTTGTTCAGTGCGGCATAATGTTGTTCAGTGCGGCATGGTGTTGTTCAGTGCGGCATGGTGTTGTTCAGTGCGGCATGGTGTTGTTCAGTGCAGGATGGTGTTGTTCAATGCGGCATGGTGTTGTTCAGTGCGGGATGGTGTTGTTCAGTGCGGGATGGTGTTGTTCAGTGCGGCATGGTGTTGTTCAGTGCGGAATGGTGTTGTTCAGTGCGGCATGGTGTTGTTCAGTGCGGCATGGTGTTGTTCAGTGCAGGATGGTGTTGTTCAATGCGGGATCGTGTTGTTCAGTGCGGCATGGTGTTGTTCAGTGCGGCATGGTGTTGTTCAGTGCGGCATAATGTTGTTCAGTGCGGCATGGTGTTGTTCAGTGCGGCATGGTGTTGTTCAGTGCGGCATGGTGTTGTTCAGTGCGGCATGGTGTTGTTCAGTGCGGCATAATGTTGTCCAGTGCGCCATAATGTTGTTCAGTGCGGCATGGTGTTGTTCAGTGCGGGATGGTGTTGTTCAGTGCGGCATGGTGTTGTTCAATGCGGCATGGTGTTGTTCAGTGCGGGATGGTGTTGTTCAGTGCAGGATGGTGTTGTTCAGTGCGGCATGGTGTTGTTCAATGCGTCAGTGCGGCATAATGTTGTTCAGTGCGGCATGGTGTTGTTCAGTGCGGCATGGTGTTGTTCAGTGCGGCATGGTGTTGTTCAGTGCAGGATGGTGTTGTTCAGTGCGGCATGGTGTTGTTCAATGCGGCATGGTGTTGTTCAGTGCGGGATGGTGTTGTTCAGTGCAGGATGGTGTTGTTCAGTGCGGCATGGTGTTGTCCAGTGCGGAATGGTGCTGTTCAGTGCGGCATGGTGTTGTTCAGTGCGGCATGGTGTTGTTCAGTGCAGGATGGTGTTGTTCAATGCGGGATCATGTTGTTCAGTGCGGCATGGTGTTGTTCAGTGCGGCATGGTGTTGTTCAGTGCGGCATGGTGTTGTTCAGTGCGGCATGGTGTTGTTCAGTGCGGCATGGTGTTGTTCAGTGCGGCATGGTGTTGTTCAGTGCGGCATGGTGTTGTTCAGTGCAGCATAATGTTGTCCAGTGCGCCATAATGTTGTTCAGTGCGGCATGGTGTTGTTCAGTGCGGGATGGTGTTGTTCAGTGCGGCATGGTGTTGTTCAATGCGGCATGGTGTTGTTCAGTGCGGGATGGTGTTGTTCAGTGCAGGATGGTGTTGTTCAGTGCGGCATGGTGTTGTTCAATGCGGCATGGTGTTGTTCAGTGCGGGATGGTGTTGTTCAGTGCGGCATGGTGTTGTTCAGTGCGGCATGGTGTTGTTCAGTGCGGCATGGTGTTGTTCAGTGCGGCATGGTGTTTTTCAGTGCGGCATGGTGTTGTTCAGTGCGGCATGGTGTTGTTCAGTGCGGAATGGTGTTGTTCAGTGCGGCATGGTGTTGTTCAGTGCGGGATGGTGTTGTTCAATGCGGGATCGTGTTGTTCAGTGCGGGGTGGTGTTGTTCAGTGCAGGATGGTGTTGTTCAGTGCAGGATGGTGTTGTTCAGTGCGGCATGGTGTTGTTCAATGCAGGATCGTGTTGTTCAGTGCAGCATAATGTTGTTCAGTGCAGCATGGTGTTGTTCAGTGCGGCATGGTGTTGTTCAATGCGGCATGGTGTTGTTCAGTGCGGGATGGTGTTGTTCAGTGCGGCATGGTGTTTTTCAGTGCGGCATAATGTTGTTCAGTGCAGCATGGTGTTGTTCAGTGCGGCATGGTGTTGTTCAGTGCGACATAATGTTGTTCAGTGCGGCATAATGTTGTTCAGTGCGGCATGGTGTTGTTCAGTGCGGCATGGTGTTGTTCAGTGCGGCATGGTGTTGTTCAGTGCGGCATGGCGTTGTTCAGTGCAGGATGGTGTTGTTCAGTGCAGGATGGTGTTGTTCAATGCGGCATGGTGTTGTTCAGTGCGGGATGGTGTTGTTCAGTGCAGGATGGTGTTGTTCAGTGGGCATGGTGTTGTTCAGTGCGGAATGGTGTTGTTCAGTGCGGCATGGTGTTGTTCAGTGCGGCATGGTGTTGTTCAGTGCAGGATGGTGTTGTTCAATGCGGGATGGTGTTGTTCAGTGCGGGATGGTGTTGTTCAGTGCAGGATGGTGTTGTTCAGTGCGGCATGGTGTTGTTCAATGCGGCATGGTGTTGTTCAGTGCAGGATGGTGTTGTTCAGTGCGGCATGGTGTTGTTCAATGCGGCATGGTGTTGTTCAATGCGGCATGGTGTTGTTCAGTGCGGCATGGTGTTGTTCAGTGCGGCATGGTGTTGTTCAGTGCGGCATGGTGTTGTTCAGTGCGGCATGGTGTTGTTCAGTGCGGAATGGTGTTGTTCAGTGCGGCATGGTGTTGTTCAGTGCGGGATGGTGTTGTTCAGTGCGGCATGGTGTTGTTCAGTGCGGCATGGTGTTGTTCAGTGCGGGATGGTGTTGTTCAGTGCGGCATGGTGTTGTTCAGTGCGGCATGGTGTTGTTCAGTGCGGCATGGTGTTGTTCAGTGCGGCATGGTGTTGTTCAGTGCGGGATGGTGTTCAATGCGGGATCGTGTTTTTCAGTGCGGCATGGTGTTGTTCAGTGCGGCATGGTGTTGTTCAGTGCGGCATGGTGTTGTTCAGTGCGGCATGGTGTTGTTCATTTCGGCATAATGTTGTTCAGTGCGGCATAATGTTGTTTAGTGCGGCATGGTGTTGTTCAGTGCGGGATGGTGTTGTTCAGTGCGTTATAATGTTGTTCAGTGCGGCATGGTGTTGTTCAGTGCGGCATGGTGTTGTTCAGTGCGGCATGGTGTTGTTCAGTGCGGCATAATGTTGTTCAGTGCGGCATAATGTTGTTCAGTGCGGCATGGTGTTGTTCAGTGCGGGATGGTGTTGTTCAGTGCGGGATGGTGTTGTTCAGTGCGGCATGGTGTTCAATGCGGAATGGTGTTGTTCAGTGCAGGATGGTGTTGTTCAGTGCGGCATGGTGTTGTTCAGTGCGGCATAATGTTGTTCAGTGCGGCATGGTGTTGTTCAGTGCGGCATGGTGTTGTTCAGTGCGGCATAATGTTCAGTGCGGCATAATGTTGTTCAGTGCGGCATGGTGTTGTTCAGTGCGGGATGGTGTTGTTCAGTGCAGGATGGTGTTGTTCAGTGCGGCATGGTGTTCAGTGCGGGATGGTGTCTTTCAGTGCGGCATGGTGTCGTTCAGTGCGGCATGGTGTCTTTCAGTGCGGCATGGTGTCGTTCAGTGAGGCATGGTGTTGTTCAGTGCGGCATGGTGTTATTTAGTGCGGCATGGTGTTGTTCAGTGCGGGATGGTGTTGTTCAGTGTGGCATGGTGTTCAGTGCGGCATGGTGTTGTTCAGTGCGGTATCGTGTTGTTCAGTGCGGTATCGTGTTTCTCAGTGCGGTATCGTGTTGTTCAGTGCAGTATCGTTGTGTTGTTCGTATTGTGTTTTTTTGTTCGTAATGTGTTGTGTTGTTCGTATTGTGTTGTGTTGTTCATATTGTGTTGTTCATATTGTGTTGAGTTGTTCGTATTTTGTTGTGTTGTTCGTATTGTGTTGCCTTTAACACTTAGCCTCTAACACTTAGCCTCTAACACTTAGCCTCTAGCATCTAGAAGGTAAATAAATAGGAAGGAAGGACTCACCGGTGACGTCTTCGCCCACGTCCAAGCGTTGTACTTTGTATTTTCATCCTTCTGACAGTGGAAAACATAGCCAACAAACACCGTGGAACCTAAACGAATGAAAGAAAACTATCATTTGGCCACAACCAACATTCACAGATACAACACAATGTGACGTGCGGGGTTGAGGTTAAAGGTTGAGTGAAGGGCCCTCGTTTTAAACTACTTTTTTGAAAAGGATTGGGAACAAGTAAGACGTATTTAATTTATTTAATGGGAAGTAGTAAGAGCTATTGAATTTAATCTATGTATCATATTCTATTGTATTGTATTCTGTTGTATTCTTTTGGATTGTATTCCCACTAACCCCACTAAAACTTCAGCCCACAAAAACTCGCCTCTGGCGCCTAGCCTCTGGCACTTAGCCTCTAACACTTAGCCTTTAACACTTAGCCTTTAACACTTAGCCTTTAACACTTAGCCTTTAACACTTAGCCTAGAAGGTGAATAAATAGGGTTAAAGGTTGAGTGAAGGGACCTCGTTTTAAACTACTTTTTTGAAAAGGAGTGGGAACAAGTAAGACGTATTTAATTTATTTAATGGGAAGTAGTAAGACTTATTAAATTTATTTAATCTACTTTTCTTCCCAGGCAAAATTTGATGTGCTGCAATTCCAAATTTCCAAAGTGAATGAAGGAATGAAGTCCTTTAAATTATGATTTTGTATAAATACTAGGCATTAACACAAAATCGACGGCACAAAATGGGCAGACTTTACTTGTTTGAAAAGGACTGGTTACAAGACAGACTTTTTTAATTTATTTAATGGGAAGAAGACTTATTTAGTTTAATTGATCTATTTTTGTTCCCTGGCAAAATTCGATTTGCTGCAATTCCAAATTTCCAAAGTGAATGAAGGAAAGAAGTCGTTTAAATTATGATTTTGTTTAAATACTAGGCATAGACACAAAATCTACGGCACAAAATGGGCAGACTTTACTTGTTTGAAGAGGACTGGTTACAAGACAGACTTTTCTGATTTATTTAATGGGAAGAAGACTTATTTAGTTTATTTAATCTATTTTTGTTCCCTGGCAAAATTGGATTTGCTGAAATTGTATTTTGCCAAATCTTGCCTTGAGACCTGATAGGAAGTATTAAACGCTTAGTTAAATCAATACAAGTTGGTAATAAGAGCGAGTAATGTTGGTTGAACCGATGAATGAAGGTTGAAAGCAATTTAAATTATGACTTTGTATAAATACTAGATATTAACAGAACATCTACTGCGCGAAATGGGCAGAGTTTACTTGTTTGAGAAGGAGTGGCTTATTCAAAACTAAGATTTATTTAATCTGTTTGTTCCCAGGCAAAATTGGAAGTGATGCAATTCCAAATTTCACCACATGATGGTGCCCAATTTTGACTTCATAGGACATATTAAACACTTAGCTTGTTATTATGTTCAAGGTAATCAGATTTGTTTATTATTCTAATGGCCTCTTCAAAACTATTCTGGATTACTACTTTGGATCTATTCTACATTACTTGGCAACAACATACTCTGTAACAGATTAGGCAGTATAATCATATATGTTAACTTGAGAGTGCCCACACTCAATCTACTTATCGTGATGTGTTAAATCAATTACTGTTAGACATTATTTGTCTGATAATCTACCAAATCTTTGAATTGAAGAATTTGTGATTTAATTAATAGCTTGTTCAGGGTAATCAGACTTGTATATAATTCTAATGGCCTTCTTTTGAAAACTATTCTGAATTACAACTTTGGATCTTATATTACTTTGCAACAATCTACTCGGTGACAGATTAGGCAGTATAATCACATATGTTAACTTCAGTGCCCACACTGTATTTATTTATGGTTATTTGTTAAATCAAGTACTGTTAGACATGAAATAGGAAGTGTTTAACATAAATGTTATGGCTACTCACCATTGTAGCTCGCTCCTGGTCAATGATACGAGCCTCTTCTTGCAGTGGAAAACTTGCAGCCAACAAACACCGTGGAACCTAAAGGAATGAAATTAAACATTAACATTTCGCCTCCACCAATTTTCACACGTACAACGCAACGCGGCTACACTTCTGCTATTACAAACGTAAATCTCCTTAAACACAATGAGTGTTACTTACCGTGTACGCTCTAGACGGTCCAGTTGCAAGCAGAAAATAAAGATATTTCCGTTGATAATCGTCGCTGCTCAGTGGCTCACGGCCATCGCGCCAACAGATTTGAATTTTGGCGGAGGTTCGGGCAATTACGTCATATCCGCGGCACATGACTGCGACGTAATACCCGCTTATCTGAAACGGCAGTTAAAAGTAGAGTTACATCAAGTTTTCTTGGAACCTAAACGAATGAAAGAAAACTATCATTTGGCCACAACCAACATTCACAGATACAACACAACGTGCGGGGTTGAGGTTAAAGATTGAGTGAAGGGCCCTCGTTTTAAACTACTGTTTTGAAAAGGAGTGGGAACAAGTAAGACGTATTTAATTTATTTAATGGGAAGTAGTAAGACTTATTACATTTATTTAATCTACTTTTCTTCCCAGGCAAAATTTGATGTGCTGCAATTCCAAATTTCCAAAGTGAATGAAGGAATGAAGTCCTTTAAATTATGATTTTGTATAAATACTAGGCATTAACACAAAATCGACGGCACAAAATGGGCAGACTTTACTTGTTTGAAAAGGACTGGTTACAAGACAGACTTTTTTAATTTATTTAATGGGAAGAAGACTTATTTAGTTTAATTGATCTATTTTTGTTCCCTGGCAAAATTCGATTTGCTGCAATTCCAAATTTCCAAAGTGAATGAAGGAAAGAAGTCGTTTAAATTATGATTTTGTTTAAATACTAGGCATAGACACAAAATCTACGGCACAAAATGGGCAGACTTTACTTGTTTGAAGAGGACTGGTTACAAGACAGACTTTTCTGATTTATTTAATGGGAAGAAGACTTATTTAGTTTATTTAATCTATTTTTGTTCCCTGGCAAAATTGGATTTGCTGAAACTGTATTTTGCCAAATCTTGCCTTGAGACCTGATAGGAAGTATTAAACGCTTAGTTAAATCAATACAAGTTGGTAATAAGAGCGAGTAATGTTGGTTGAACCGATGAATGAAGGTTGAAAGCAATTTAAATTATGACTTTGTATAAATACTAGATATTAACAGAACATCTACTGCGCGAAATGGGCAGAGTTTACTTGTTTGAGAAGGAGTGGCTTATTCAAAACTAAGATTTATTTAATCTGTTTGTTCCCAGGCAAAATTGGATGTGATGCAATTCCAAATTTCACCACATGATGGTGCCCAATTTTGACTTCATAGGACATATTAAACACTTAGCTTGTTATTATGTTCAAGGTAATCAGATTTGTTTATTATTCTAATGGCCTCTTCAAAACTATTCTGGATTACTACTTTGGATCTATTCTACATTACTTGGCAACAACATACTCTGTAACAGATTAGGCAGTATAATCATATATGTTAACTTGAGAGTGCCCACACTCAATCTACTTATCGTGATGTGTTAAATCAATTACTGTTAGACATTATTTGTCTGATAATCTACCAAATCTTTGAATTGAAGAATTTGTGATTTAATTAATAGCTTGTTCAGGGTAATCAGACTTGTATATAATTCTAATGGCCTTCTTTTGAAAACTATTCTGAATTACAACTTTGGATCTTATATTACTTTGCAACAATCTACTCGGTGACAGATTAGGCAGTATAATCACATATGTTAACTTCAGTGCCCACACTGTATTTATTTATGGTTATTTGTTAAATCAAGTACTGTTAGACATGAAATAGGAAGTGTTTAACATAAATGTTATGGCTACTCACCATTGTAGCTCGCTCCTGGTCAATGATATGAGCCTCTTCTTGCAGTGGAAAACTTGCAGCCAACAAACACCGTGGAACCTAAAGGAATGAAATTAAACATTAACATTTCGCCTGGACCAACATTCACACGTACAACGCAACGCGGCTACACTTCTGCTATTACAAACGTAAATCTCCTTAAACACAACGAGTGTTACTTACCGTGTACGCTCTAGGCAAAATTGGATGTGATGCAATTCCAAATCTATCTGAAACGGCAGTTAAAAGTAGAGTTACATCAAGTTTTCTTTTTTAATCAACACAATCATTTACAACCGTTGACCAGAAAGAATCGTCGAAATTCGACGTCCCCCACAAACGCCACGCTCACTCGCTTTTCAGGGCAACAAAAGTACTTCTTTTTAAAAACGATGAGTTGTACTTACCGTGTACGCTCTGGACGGTCCAGTTGCAAGCAGAATATAAAAATATTTCTCTTGTTAGTCGTATGTTACCATCCGCTGTGTCTTTGTCAACATCGCCGCCATTTTCCTACTTCCTGCTGCGAGCCACGCCCACGGATTTAAATTTGGGCGGAAGCTCTTTCCATTGGCGTCGTTTTCGCGTATAGCAAATCCGATTGGTTGGGAAGGGGGCACGGTTATGCAGCCGAGGGGTCCTGTGATCGGTGGGATGTAAAGTAGGCGTCGACGTCACGTCCGCGTCACGTGACCACGACGTGGCAGACGTCATATAGCAACCGCTGTTTTGTTTAGTAGACTTACAGTTGTTATGCATTGACATAATGGCGCACACACCAAATAGATTTAAATAAATTAAATAATTCTTCTGCCCACTCTCTTTTAAACAAGTTAACTCTCCCCGCGGATTTGAATTCCGGCGAAAGTTACGCCCATCGACGTCACGTATGTCACGTGACCACGACGTGGCAGATGTCATATAGCAACCGCTGTTTTGTTTAGTAGATTTACAGTTGTTATGCATTGGCATAATGGTGTGCACTCAAAATAGATTTAAATAAATTAAATATTTCTTCTGCCCACTCCCTTTTAAAGAAGTTAACTCTGCCCACGTCCATTGACGTCTTGTCTGCGTCACGTGACCACGACGTAGCGACGTCATATAGTAACCGCTGTTTTGATCAGTAGACTTAGTTATTATGCGTTGACATAATGGCGCACTGGTTAGCATGGCCACCTCTTAAGCATGATGTTGCGGGTTCGACGCCTGATCAATGTTAGCATGGAGTGAGCTGAAGTGCATGGCGCTGAAGATTTGAATCTTTGAAATGCGCTGAGGTCTGACATATCAGGCAGAATGGTTTGCCATCACGTTCAACAAAAAATAGAAACTTTCCCACTCTGATTAAAACGTCCTGTGTTCATCTACGTATTTTCGTTTTGCTGTGCATCTTTTCCCTGCCATTTCGAGAGCCCAATTGACACTCATAGTTTAAAGAAATGTGTTTGCCCATCCTACTTTGTGGAATTTCACCACATGCGCTTTTGACCAAAATACCAAACCGAACTCAAGTGAAGCCAACACGCACAACCCCCCCCCCACACACACACACAAATGTTGATATGAACATAAAAGAGCCGCATGCGGTTCGGGAGTTGCGGCTTGGCCAAACCTGTACTATACAACTTTATTTGTATAAAATTTTCACAACAGCTGTCACACAAACAAAGCGGGAAAAACCGAAGACGTGCGTGTTCCGCCCACGCTGGATTTATTTGCACCTTTGAAAAGACACCGTATTGCCGCAGATGTGGCAAAGAGTACTTTTGGGCATCTGAGACGGAAGGATGTCCAAAGCATCACGTCACCTGCTCTGGTAGGCATGGTGGTGGGACGTTGAGGTCAACCGCTTTGGGGTTGGCTGAATCTTTGATCGCAGGATGCCACACACTTGAAGACAGAAGCAGAAAAGCAGAGCTAAATGCAAAATGTACTCACCGGTGACTCCAATTTTTTTCCCCCCTGAAGAAACAGCTGGACGGGTGGCCCCGGCTGGCCAGTGGGACTCTTGTTATTCTGACCCTTTTTAGTGCGCGTTTGGGGCAACAACCGTTTTTTGTGGCGCTCTTTTCTGGTTCAAAAGTGCCCTGCATGTGAATTTGCTTTTCCTGCCTTCTGATTGGATGAGCGCCGGTGTGACGCGGTGCCTCTGTCACCGTGGCGGGGGGTATACGTTGGCATCGGAGCGTCTGCCAACGTCTGAGACCGGCTGGCAGTGTATCGGAGGTGTCGAGTGCGGTGCCGATGGAGCTCACTCACCAGCTGGTGTTAGGGCCACAGAATGAAGGCCAAGGAGAAGAATAGAAAGAGAAACAGAAACTTCTCCTCCAATTGTTTGATTTGTCTCTTCTGAGCTTCGATGAATTCTTTCAGCTCTTTGTTCCTCTAGGACGGACAAATGGAAAGTGGCATTCAAAAGCCAGTAAGCGTGCAAGTAAGTGCCGGGCTGGCTTTGGGCCCTTACCTGTTGCGCGCTGTGCAGCAGATCCATTCTCTCTTGGAGGATGCAAGCGTCGCGCTCCCTCAACTCGCACATCAGGGCTCGCTTCCATTGGTCCACGTAGCTCCTAAGCTCTTCTCTCTGATCCGCCGTCAGCACGTCATTCACGCCAGCGTGGCTGGCTTTTTCGCCGTCCGTGGCGGGGCAGTCCCGCTGCGGTAGCGCCTCGTACAACATGGCCTCCAGCTCCAGGATCCTCTGGGCCGCAATCCTCGTCCATCAGTGGTCCGGCGGGAGATTTGAGGGCGGCTTACCTTATGAGCCTAGTCCATGGAACACTTCCTGAAGTCCAACTCTTCATCCAGGTAGCCCTTCTGCTTGCAGAACATAGAAGAGCCCAAAGGCACAGCGTCAACAAGCTTCTTTCAGCGCAAAGCCTTCCAAAAGTCACATTTGAGCCGCCGAGTCTCGTGGAGTGCGAACATAAGGAGTTCGACATACACTTACGGCGTTATAGCCCAGGATGTCCAGCTTCTTCATCAGATCACTGATGACGATGTCCGGGGGAAAGGCGCAAGGAGCAATGTAAGGTGTTCTGGGACCTCGGGTTAAGGTTAGGGTTGCGAGGGACGCCTTACGTACGCTCACGCCCTCGGCCTCGCAGTAGATCTGCAAAGGGCTGAGGCCGTCTGGGAAACGGACTTGCAGAAACTTCAAGACGGGGGAGCGCCACTCCCTCTCCTGAAAGGCAGAGGCATGCATCCGTCCGTCCGTCCGTCCGTCCGTCACATCTCTGGCCTCAACACGCTTGTGCGAGTCTTCCCACCTCCAGCTCCAGGATGCGGAACTCAAGCAGTTCGTTTTGGTCTCGGATATCCTGGATGTGCTCTTTCAGACGCGCTTCTTCCGCCTCCATCCGCCTGACCTGAAAAGACAGTCAGACCTCATCTGCGGGGCTTCCCGACGGGTGTGACGCCAAGCGACTCCGCCCAGCGCCTTTCTTTCCGTCACCTTTTCGGCCAACTGCTGATTGCTCTGACGCAGCAGCTGCTTCTCCTCCACCCACTTGACATTCTAGAAGAGACAAACGCGTGGACAGCTTTGGAATGTTGTGTCATTTTCATCCACAAATTCTTTGGTTGACTGGAAAATGACATTTGCTTTTCTCCGCATTTTCCCAGCCACATTCGGGGGGGGGGGTTGGTCCAGTAATGCCAGACGAATGAGTGACTGAAGAATGTAGCTATTTTGTCTGAGAAAAAGGTGTGCTCATTGATGAGCTTACCTGTCCTTGTTGCTTCAGCGCTGACTCCAGATCTGCTACTCTGCTTTGATAGTGACCCATTTCTACCATCAGCTTTTCTCTGGTCTGAAAGGAGGAGGAGGGAGGCTCCTCCTCCTCCTTTCAGACCAGAGAACACCCGAGGCTGGGTGAGAACGGGGAGGCTGCGACCCGGCCGGGGGTTGCGGGAAGGGGCGCCACCTTGATCTCCTTCTCGGCGTCGTAGTCCCCTTCGCTGGTCTGGGCTAGCAGAGCGTAGGCTCGTTGCAGCGCTTGATATTCTTGCGTCAGCTGGCGGTAGCGAAGCTCCGCCTCTTCATGCACACACCAATGCAACACAGCACTAGTACCAGAATCAGTCAGACCGGCGACAAAGCACCCGCGACGCAAAGACGAGTCCGATTCCAGGCTGAAGAGGAATGTTTGGTGCCAATACGCTGGCAGAAATGGCGGGCTACCTCTTCGGGTTCCGTGTCGGGGGTTCTGTCGGTGTGAAAAGACAAGGACGATCCGTCCGAGTCCACCAACACGTCTTCGTCGTAGCCGTAAAATGTTTCGATGACCTGCGGGTGCGGAAGCAAACATCTCTCTGAACAAACTGAAGCGACACCTCACGATGAATCGACGAGAGGAACGATAGCGAGAAAAAGGCCATTTCATCTTGCGCAACACCAAGCAGCCGCAAACAAACAAACTCACCTTGCAGGACCTCACGCTTTGTTCCTCCTCAGAGATTCTCGACGTCGGTATCGTAGCAGCAAATCTCTCTCCTGTCGACACAAATAATCCGCCTTTGAGATTCTTTGGATGCAAAGGGAACGAACGGCTCCGGCGCAGAAACAAACGCGACTCACAATGACATTTCTGACATGAGCTCCTGTCTCCAGAGCCTGAAAAACACGTCACCGGCGATGATTGGAGGGACGCTCGTCTTTTCCAAAAGTGACAACTACAGGGTGTGTCAGGGTTTTCCAGATTATCTTTATCGTATCATTATGTTGCTTTGACTTTGACTGCAACCTGTAATAAATAATATTATTTATCCCTTATTTATCCCTATCGCTTATCCCTTCCTACACAAAGTCGTAAAACACCCCTTGCTATGTTTTGACTAGAGGTCAAGGGCTTCCTCTATTCAATCCACTCTTACACCCACCCTGTTTCTCTTAATTAAAATGCTCGTGCAGGAGCCGAGAGTCAGACTTCATTCGTACAACGGATGGACTCTCCACCTGCAGGTGTCCAAAAGAACTTACTTGTCTCCCGTGTGGTTCTTGCAAAATAAGTTGGAGCGAGCGCAACTCTAACAGGGTGCATTTTGCCACTAGCTGCCTACGGACAATGATGTCGCGCTCGCGGCTCATGGTTGACGGGCTGAGCAGCCGGGCAAGTCCGTCGTTTTCAGCGCACAGCGAGTGGCAAAGGCGCTGACAAAACGGGAGCTTTGAGCTGCTGAAAACGGCAAAACAAGTCTAAAGCGTGTTCAAACGCGTGCGCACAATGCTCCTGCTTGAAAGGTCGGAATTTAAGGGGCCAATTTTTTGGATGGCGGCCGCCGGCCAAGCTTTGGACGGAAAAGATTTCCTGGCGACAGCGAGCGAGCGTGGCGCTGCCGTACGTGCACCGAGTCGCCTGCCTGAAGACCTTGGACAAGTCGTCGATGATGTGCCGCTGCTCCACAACTTGAAGGAACTCCATTTCACCGTCCTGCTGGCCGCAACCGCGGTCCAGGTCATTGAGCGAACTAGGCCTTCTCTGTGGAACACAAATGCAGTGGACTCTGTTGGCACGCCGCCGTTGTCCGCGTCGACTTACCAAGCTTGCCATCTCCTCGTTCTCCTGGGTGACAAAGCGCACTTTGATTTCAAGGCGACACAGCACCAGCGAGAGTTCTTCGTTCTTCCTGCTCAGGCGTTTGTTTTTGTACAGGAGTGGCAGAAACTGGCTTTCTGTTTCTCTCAGTCGCTTTAGCTGCAAGCATGAAGTGCGGGATGTGAAAGACGCACAACACGCGGGCCAGAACGTATCCATTCCTTTTGCATCGGTTTGAACGGAATCGTGGCTTTGGCTCCCAATAAAAGACATCTACCAGGCAACCGACTCGACGCGCCGCTCAACTAATAAGCAAGCGCAATGGGTGCCTCGCTGGATGGCGCGCATCAAACGTAGCGCAAACCTTCAAGCGTGCCGTCAATAAATTACCAGTTCATTGCGCTCTTCAGAAAGCAGGGCGTTTCGATCCTCCAGGTTCCTGATGACTGCGCTGAGCTCAGCGATTTTCAGATGAAACCGTCGCGTGTCCCGATCCTCCTGAGACTGAAAACGCCCCGCAACACACACACACAAGCACTCGTTCAAAGTTCAAAACTGTTTTTGTGCTACCTTCCTCCAGCAACGAACTAAGTCATGCGTACTGCAAGTGTGTGATGAGGTGGCTTACGCAATGAAGAGGATTGCTAGTAGCGGCGTTGACCCCACTTCCAGGGTAGTTTAGGCCCGCCCTTTGGGAATCCCTCAGGGCAGCGATCTGCTGCTCGGCAGCCTGAGTCTGCAGCTGAAGGCGGTGGACGTGGCCGGCCCCAGGGCTTCATCCAAAACACTAACCGCTCTGTCTTTCAGCTTGATCTCATCCGTCTGGATGTACAAACGGGGAGCGCTCAGGCAGGCGGGCAAACTCATTTGCCAGAATTGTGACAAAAACAAAGAGAGCAACCGGCCAATTTTTTTTCTTGAATCGACTAGAACACCTTTGCTGTGACAAAAGCGAAGCGAGCAACCGGACATTTTCTTCTTGTGAAATAGAATAGAATAGAATGCCTTAGGTGTCATTGCACTGCAG